>NC_134296.1:2145361-2451842 GCF_949628215.1 Phalacrocorax aristotelis
GACTCAGGAGCTGAACGCCAGCCACACGGAGTTTGTCATCAAGTGCCAGTTTGAGACGGTCATCAGCATGGAGTACATGGTGTACTTCAACTTCTTCGTTTGGGTCCTGCCTCCCCTCCTGCTGATGCTGCTCATCTACTTGGAAGTCTTCAATCTTATCCGCAAGCAACTCAACAAGAAGGTCTCCTCCAACTCCAACGACCCCCAGAAGTATTATGGGAAGGAGCTGAAGATCGCCAAGTCATTAGCACTGGTTCTCTTCCTCTTTGCACTCAGCTGGCTCCCTCTGCACGTCCTCAACTGCATCACCTTGTTCTGCCCATCCTGTGAGACGCCGCACATCCTCACCTACATCGCCATCTTCCTCACCCATGGCAACTCGGCCATGAACCCCATTGTCTACGCCTTCAGGATCAAGAAGTTCCGGACAGCTTTCCTGCAGATCTGGAACCAGTACTTCTGCTGCAAAACCAACAAAAACGCCAGCACCACGACGGCTGAGCTGGGCAACTAGGAGCTGGGAGAGAGCAGAGAGGCGTCCTCCGTGCCCAGCCCGGTCCCCATGGGCCGCTGTTCCTGCTGCCAGGGGAAGGGCTGGTGAGGACCCGGGAGGTCTGGATTCACCAGCCTTGTGCAATCGAACAGCCGTATCCCCCAGCTGCCCCAGGGGGTTATTTATTCACAAGCATCGTACTGTTTTGATATTGTAGCCTGCACTGTTCCTTTCCTTTTTTTTTCCTGTTTGTTTTTGTTTTTTTTAAGGGTTGCCAAGTATTTAAGGAGAAATTGTACAGACAAAGACGCAGTTTATCTTCATGCAAATAAAGTAAAATGATGAAAACCACGCAGGCGGTCCTCTGCCATTGATGGAGACCTCTGGCTCCTTGGCGTGTGGCAGTCAGTGATGTGGGGCACCTCATACTCTGGCCCCCTTATTCATGGACACATGGGGGTACGTGGGCACTGGGACAAAGGGGTGTCCTGGTGGGAGTGAAGCTGCTGAGAACTAGGGGAGCCCAGGGCAACGTGATTTCTGCAGCTCTGAAGCTGGGAGCTTTCAAGCCTTTTCTTTCCCCTCCATAACCAGGGATAGATGAGCTGGTCTGGGACATGGGAAGAGACACGAAAAGGCATCCCATGGCAATGCCAGCTCTGACAGGGTGATGAACCCACCATCCCCACGGAGCAAAGGGTCAGTCTCCAACTCCCAACACTACCAAAGAGGAGAAAGGAAGCCCCCAGAGCACACTCTGCAAGAAGTACCCTTGGCTGCCCCAATGTCTCCCCACAGAACCCAGCAGCACCCACCACCTCTGCAAGCTGTGCCCAGGGAGCTGGGTCCCCTCCATGTGTCTTATCTCTCCTTTTACTTTGGCTTTCAGTCATTTTCCCCTCTTTTCTCCTGCCTATCTTCTGTGCAAGGCAGAGCCAGGTCTCTCCCAGCCCGTTTGTCTCACGTCTCCCACATGGCTCCCACCACTCTCCCTGTGCAGCCAAATGCTTTTGACCCAAACTGCCTGGGTTAATGCAGCCAACTCCATGGCTCAGGGGAGCAGAGAGGTACCTGCACCCATTTGGGGTGACTGGGGGACAGCCACAGGCCACTGTGTTAGTGTTAATGTTGCCCAGGGCCAGCCACCACCACCCCCCATACATCTGCCTCAGATTTAGCCACGGGCAGGGTGTATTGTTGGTCACATTTGAGGTGGGGTGGCTGGAGATGGACCATCATCTGCATCCAGCTCTGCAGCCCCTATGGATGCTGGCAGCCCCACCCCCAGTCCCAGCTTTGCAGCAGGATCTTCCAGGGCTGAAGTGGTGGTGGGAAGACATAATGTGAGGTAATTGGGATTCTTTCCTTATCAGCATCCCTTGTTCACTAGTCTGCCATTGGAAACCCACCTCTTACAACCCTTCCCCTGCTCCAGGAGACTCTTGCCCCTCAGACGGGCAAAGCGACTGCGGCAAGTTCCCACAGAGGCTGGGAGGGGGTGCGGAAAGGAAAAGGACCTTGGGTGGGTGAAATCTATGGGTGGCGTTTTAGGCTGGCTTTGGAGAGCAATGCTGTGCACACGTAGCAGTGGCAATGGGTTGCTGGGTGTCCGCTTTGCCCACCACTGCCACCAGCCCTGTTCAGCCTAGAGGGAGCTCCTCCATTTCTCTTGAGGAGGGTGGCAAAGAAGGGTGGGAGGAAGAATGAGAGGAGATGAGGGGTTCAGCCTCCCACATTTTGCATGGGCTTAAATATATCCAGGCTCCTGGCTCAGACTATACAGGGCAAAACATGTGCGGAGCAGAAAAGCAAAAGCAAGGACAGGAGCAATTCCTTCCTTGGACCTCATCGTGATGGAGGGGCCCTGAATGTCTTCCCAGACCCCTCGAGATGTAGAACCCAAAATTCCACATCACTACTGCCTGAGGATGCTGCAACCACAGGCTAGTGCAGAAAGGACCCTCCCTGCACTGCCCCATGCCTGTGGTCCTTTGGCACTGCCGCAGCTTGGTCTCAGGTTAGAGCTGCTGTTTACCAAGCACAGGTCTGATTCCCTCTTGCATCTTATTTCTGCAGGAGGCTGCTTTCCTGGAACTGATGCTTTTGCCCAGTCCTTGCTAAGGTGCCCAGAAACCTGATGACTGGGATGCTCATAAATTAAAGGCATGTGTATGATTGCTTTCTGAAAAAACATCTAGTGGATTTTTCCACTCCATGCTCCCTGGACCTTTCCCGTGCAGAGCTCACTAAAAGTGGATGCTGTTACCCACCCCAGTCCCCTGTGAGGTACACACACAGTCTCTGCCCTGTAGGTCTGCATTAAGAGTCTGGAAAGGGCACAGTGTGCAGCATGACACAGACTTGGAGATGTTGCTTCTCCCCAGTGTTAGCAAATCCCTGGCTAAAGCAGCTCCCAGCCCCTGTCCCCCTGGCTAAAGCCACATGCCAAGATACCAGGGCCATCAAGGGGGCCAGGACATCCCCACCAGTGCCTAAGGCCAGGGGCGAGCATGCCAGGGAAAGACCTGCTCTCGGCCTGCCAGCTGGACTGCAACCTCCTCCCCGGCAGCATCATCACTAACCCCAACCACCTCAATAAACCAGCCTGACCATCAGCTGGGATAAAAATTAATCCAACAATGCCCTCTGATGGTGGAAACGATGTCCGGTGTGGACAGTGCTGTGCCCCTGGCAATAGCAATACCCCCACGGACTTCATCTTGGGCATGGAGAGTAAGTGACTGTGGGCAGAGAGGGACAAAGCAGAGGGGCTGCAGGAGAGATGCTGCAGGGCAGGGTCAGTATTTTAGCCATAGGCACTGCCTGGCTTTGCTCTCCAGTGGCACCAAGGGCAGGCTGGGCTCAGATCTGCAGATGCCCAGACTGGATTTGCACCCACGTTTGCAGTGCCAGGGCCTGCCAGGATATGCCTTTCTCAGGGCAGGATCTGGGTCTGGCCCCATGACCGAGCTGGCACATGGCTGGGATTGCTCCTGCCCTCACCCACATGCTAGACCCGTCAGCCTGAGAGGAAAGCCGTGCTGGCAGAAGAGGTACACCGCACTGCTGACCCCTGGTTAACGATGCGCTTAGTCAACTTGATGGATCTGTCTGGGCTCTCTGTTAATAAACAGCATCTGACCCGAGCTGTCTCAGAGCTGTAAGTAACAAATCATCTTTCTGCACATGAGTTATCAGTAGCTAACGGGGCCGATTCCTCCTCCTCCAGATAATGCATGGGCATGTCCTGTCCCCGCCGTCTCATGCCGTGGGGAGGGGATGCTGGTGGCAGCGGGTAGCTGGAACATTACATCACTGGCGTGGACAAACAAATTATGCTTTGATGAAGGAGTATCAACATGCCACAGTTTTGATGTTGCTATTTTTTTTCCCTCCAGCCAGAATCATTCTCCAGCTCCAGAAGGAAACTCTTCCCCATCCTCCTCTTCCTCGTTATTGGGTTGCTTCTCATTTAGTCATCTTCATAGGTGTTTTATAAAGCTGATCCATTCTTTCCAAGCTCAGAAACCATCCCCTCCACCCATGGTTTGCTGGGACACTATGAGCCCAGAGCATCCCTGGCAGCTCTCTCCCTTCTACCTCCTTCTGCCCAAGCCAACCCCACAACAAGCAGGACAGAGTGGTTTGGGGTTTTTTATTAGGACCAAAGCCCCTCATATGGGCTTGTTTTATTGTCACAGCTAAGGACACTTTCAGAGAGGACTGTGCCACGTCAGGCTGAGGTGCAGACCCCCCCAGAGCACTGCCAGGGAGGGCGCAGGCCAGCAGGGGCCATGGCCAGGAGCATCACCATGTGCCACGCTACTGCACAGCAGCTGCAGCATCTACCTGGGGTAAAGGAAGGAGGTCTGAGTCCTGTGAGGGCACTGCTGCTGAGAGACCAGTGGTCAGGGATGAGGTGGGAAACCACATCCCAGCCACGGCTCTGGTGCAAGACAAAGACAACCTAGATCTTCCACCCTCTCCTGTCCCACAAAATTCAGTTGCAACCCTTTAACTCTGCTTTTCCACCCCACAGCCCCATTTCACACCCCTTTATGCCTGCCCCCAGCCCCAGTACCTGCCCCTTTTGTGCATCCATCCCCTGGTTCCCCAGGTCTCTTAGTCCTGCCTGCAAATTTGGGCTCTGCTTGCTGTGCTGCCCATGCATCTGCCAGGCACACCAGTCTTTACATGCATCTTCATCCTCCTGGCTATATTTACAGCCCTCCCTCCACCACACAAAGGGGCAGGTTTCTCTCAGGCTCTGCAGCATCGCACCCCACCAGTCCGTCTCCAGCCGTAGGGTGAGCAAGGCCCGAGCTGGGGCTCCATGAGCAGGTGACAAGGGCTAATCCAGGACACTCAACCCATTCCATCCCCGGTGAAGTGATCCATCCTCCCTCCGTCCCACAGCCCCAACCCAGACCTACCTTGCTCTTTGTCTTGCCCTCTGATCTGTCTTCACTGGGGCACTGCAGGAGAGCACAGGAGATATAAACCCCCTGAACTCACCTTGTCTTACTCTCCTTTTGACTTCCAAAAGCAAGCCATGGCATAACCACCCGCTCATGTGTGCACACCAACAGGCACGCATGCTTGAGCAATCGCACACACTGCCATCACCGCCTGCTCCTGGCCAGCTTGCCCCCAAGATCGCAGTCTGGGCAAGTCCCAGGTGCTTTGTGTCCCCAGCACAATGACAAGCTCATCCTCCTGGCCAACTTCACCATGCTGCCTGCATGGCTGCACTGACAGCCCTGCCTGCAGGGCAGCGTGGCCGGGGCCAGCTGGGTCAGGGCTTGCTGCACCGGCTGGAAGCCCTGGCACCAGCTGCTGCAGAGCCAAGCACTGACCCTGTGCCATGCCGGCAGCTCCGTAGCTTCAGCAGGGACTGAGGGTGCCCCGTACCTACGGGATCAGAGCCCTGCCTGCGTGGGAAGTAGGGCAGAGTGTGCCTCGGGGCAAGCATGTGCTGGGAAGCCATGGGAGGAGAAATAATAAAAATGTTGTGCATCTAAGGACATACCGCCCCTTGAGAAACGTGTATAGTGTGTGGGCATGCATCCTCCTGCACGCCGAGGCGGGTCTGTGGCACGCAGGGGAGGCATCTGCAGGGATCAAAGCAGGGCACCTCCATGCAAGGGCTGGGCTGCGTGCTCTGCTGAGGCAGGGAAATGCGAGCTGGAAGGTCTGGGCAGGCTCCTGAGACATAAATCAGAACAACCCAGGTGCAAGTGGAGGGGGTTCAGCACACCCCCCACACGCGTGGCTTGTGGATGGCTTGGGACACAGTGCTGGTAGATGCAGTGAGGAGCAAGCAACTGTCGCATTCTCCACCAGCACCTCTGGTCCTTTGGCCCTGCAGTTTCTGGTTTCCTCCCCATTTTTTGGCCATGAATGAGGGAAGGCAGCTTCAAGATGCTTCAAGACCATAAACCCAAGAAACCTGAAGTACCAGCTCCACAGGGGTGCCCAGTGTCCTTATGCTCCCCCATCACCAGGATCAACACAAAACAGGGACAAACCACACCACTGTGAAAGTGAGAACGGGAAAAGTCAGACAAGGAAACCTGCTTCTCTATCTCCTCGGCCAGTCTTACCTTTCACATCAAGTTTGCAGTCTACTGAGGCTTCCCCCAAGGGGTTCACAGCTTTGCAGGTGTAGATGCCCCCATCAAAAGGGTTGGGCTTGCGGATTTCCAGGGAGCAGACACCCTGCTCGATCATCGCTATGTATTTGGGGTCTTCCCGTATCTCCATCTGATTTTTCATCCAGATGATTTTGGGCTGGAAGGGAACAGGATTTCTTTATTGATTTAAAGTGGGGAGAGAAATGAGAAATTTAACTGGCTCCATAATGCAGCCACCTCCCCCGGCCTTTGCCTTGGCCCTGCCTGAAGCTGGTGGCCATAGTGGGATTCACAGTCAGAAGTAGTTTGGAGAGCTAAATCTCCCATTCTTGAGCCCTACCACTGCTCCATACTTCCTGCCCCAGGACAGAAGGAAACAGGATGTGGCTTGAATTAAGACCAGTCTCCCATCTCCATGCAGAAACACCCCAAACTTGCCCCAGTTCAACTCAGAGGGCAACTGCAGCCCCCTAACCTCATCCAACCCTAACCCAACGTGACTAATCATCTCCCAACACCTCCTTGCAAAACACCCACTTGCAAAACAGCCACCTGGCAAAAACCCCACTGGTGGCTGCCCACACTCAGAGGCGATGCTGTCCACGGAGGAACCTCTGACCTGGGGGAAGCCCCGGACGCAGCAGAAGAGATGTGTGCTGTAGCCCCGGGTGGTGGTTCGGTCTGTCAGGGGTTGGGTGAACTTTGGAGGCTCCATCATGTCCCGTTGGGGAATCTTCTCTGGCTGGTAAGCAGTTTCTAAGAAAATAATGAATTCTAGGTTGAGGGAGAGCTTGGGGTCCTGGGATGACTAGCACATGGTCACAGGGATTCAGACCAAGGTACCCCAAAATACTTCTGCTCCCTCACATAACAAGCCAGACACCATCAAGCCTGACCCGAGGACCTCGCCTTCAGCTCAGACCAGCTCCACCTATCAATCCTTTCTCATCCAACCCTGCCATGGAAGTGTCCAGTCCCTGTGGGAGACAGGGGAGATGACAGTCTGCCAACCAACACCTCCATCCATGCTATGTGCAGCATGTCAGATCCAGGCCAGGCACCTCTCTGGATCTGCTACTCCATCCCCAAAATTCAGTGCACAGAAACAGGAGCTGGAGGTAAGCTCTGCAGGTGGAAGAGACCCCTACTCACTGTGTGCTACCAGGGAGCGGGATGGAAACAGATGGAGGGGGAGCAGCACTGAGGAATGCTGCTTTGGAGATTTGCGTCTGGGATGGACCACTGCAGGGGTCTCTTCCTTTGCTGGCCCTAAGCTGCAGGGCCAAAGCCAAGGCTGTTCCTCACCACTCCCAGCTCCTGGTTCGATCTCACCCCAGGGATGTCCATGCCTTGATCCCTCCCAGGGGGCTGACCATGGCACAAGCTTTCCCCAGAGGAGAAAGGAGGTGTAGAAGGAGGGCAGGGGACCTCTGGACCTCTGCCTTGGGGATGCACAGCCTCCCCCCTACAGGGCTCATCCTGGGCACCAGCCCAGCAGCCTCACCACAACACCGAGGAAGTCACACTAGCCCCAATGGGGACAGGACCCCTCTGGCCCACCACCCCCCCAACCCCTTAGCCAGGGCATTGTCCCCACTTGTCTTCTTGATGTGGGCCACTGCGGAGGTGACAGCTGCTTTCTCACTCAGCCCACAGGCATTTTCCGCGAACACCCGGAAGGAGTAGGTATTGCCGATGATGAGGTCGGAGATGGTGCAGCTGGTGCGGGTGCAACGCTCCAGTGCCGTGAACCATTTCTGGGAGGAAATAATAAAAAAAAGTGGTGGGGAAAGGCAGGCTGTCCAAAAGATGGAGAAGGCATGGGGGGAGACAGGGTTCTGCAGCTCCTCCTCTCCCAGCACGGCATCCCCAGCACCAGGACACGGGGGCCCAGAGTGCTGACTCACCCCACTCTTCTTATCTGACTTCTGCACTGTGTAGCCCTTGATCTCAGAGTTCCCGTTGTCCAGTGGCGGGGTCCACTCCAGGGCCACGTTAAAGCCCCACATATCTACCAGCTTCAGGTTCTGTGGGGGCCCCGGTGGCTCTGCAAATACAAACCCTCACAGGGTGGCACCCTAATTTGCTCCCCCCGCATTCTGTGCCTTGACCTCACTTTTAATCTCTTCTCGCCCTGTTGCAGCACACAAGGGATGAGAAGCTGTGATGGGCATGGACTGGCAGAAACCCTGCATCCCCAACCAGAGGAGTTCACCTCCATGATCCTGGAGGAGATCCCACTGGAAGAGGGAGCCCAGAGCCCCTTCTCTTATTGCTGGCCCTGTCCCATTTCGCCCAGAACAAGAGCTATCCCTAACCAAGGGGCAGAAATAAGCCCCAGAGCAACCCTGCAGGGTCCCATCCCCAGCCTTACCAATCACTCGGATGTCCAGGATAGCCTTGTCCTCCGCTCCGTTTATCCGCACAGTGAGCTCGTACTTGCCCGAATCGCTGCGCTGTGCCTCGCGGATGTAGAAGATGGTGTCCTTCTCCGTGTTGTGGATGTTGATGCGGCTGGTGTCCAGGGGCTGGTCACCCTTGGTCCAGATCACCTCGGGCTGCGGTTTTCCCTGGAGCAACCCGTACAGGCAGGTTAGGAGCCACTCAAGCGCACGGTCTCAACGGGTCCTGCTGGGAAGGATGGGTGGCCAGAGCCACCCCTCTTTGTCCAGGCAGCAGTGGCCTGGATACAGCCTCTCCCATCCAGCAGTCCCCAGGGAAGAAACTACATTTGAACCCTGCCAGCCCCACTGATGGGAAGGCATCAGGCTCCAAGGATGATGCTGGAACATGCTGGTCCCCCAAAGTCCTCACGGAGCAAGGCCAGCTTTACCTGCCCAGGGCATTGCAGGCAGAGCTGTGGTCCTGTTGCTCATGCACTGAGCCCAGGTTCAAGCCTAGCAGCAGGGACTTGTCCTAGCAGCCAGGACCAATTCATGCCCAGAGCATGGCCAGCGCACGCTCCCAACTGCCTATGAGACATGGCATGGACACATCCCTCATCTCAGGGGCAGCTTTCTGCCTCTCGCTTCCCTCTGCTTGGTCAGCATGTTTCAGGACTGGTTTTCTCCATCCCATAGACCATGGTGGAGACGCTTTGGTGATGCCCCAGACAGTATGTGATAGATCAGTTGAGGAGAGAACCTCCAGCTTCGCCCACCAGTGTCACATTCACTCCTCCCATCACAAAGCCCTGGGGCTGCCCTGCTCCAAAAGCAGTTGCTTTTCCCAAGGGGACCCCCACTGCTGTGGGGTCCTGTGGTGTGTGGCCAGATCCCTGCCAGGAGCACAAACTGAATAGGGCTCGTGGGCTGAGACGGCAGAAATAGCTAGCCCATGCCCTAGTGTGTTTGGGGTTGTCCCATCGCCAATGCCATCAGTAAAGACATAGCAGGAGAAAAATGGGAGCTAGGCAGGAAAGGGAGAGAGGTTCCCAACCAATCTCCCAGCCTTGGCCCATGGGAGACAGGACCAGGACAAACCAGCCCACAGTTGGCCCCAGGCGTGTCATGGTGGCTAGAAAAGTCACTGAAGAAGCTAACCTGCAGTGAAAAACCCTGGGGGATTAAATGCCAAATCAGCCACCTACCTGGAAAGGGATCATCATGTTCACAGCATCCCCAACACGCCTGACATAAGTCTGCCGCAGGTGACGGGGCATGCGGATCCTCGGGAGCTCTGTGGACCAGAAAGTCATGCTGTGGGGCCAAGGAAATCACAGCACCCAACTGGCTGACCCACCCCACACGTCCATCTGCTTGGCCATTGAGAAATCCCACCCAGAAACACAACCACCTCTTCCCTCTCATCTCCTGGACAGTGCTTGCTTCCCTGCAGGGCCATACCAGTCTACTCCATTGCCTGCACCCCAAAATTATATCCATCCTTGACATACCAGGTCACCAACCCAACAGCACCACCCCAATAGACCATTCACCCCCTTCATTATAGCCAGGCTATTGAGACCAACATGGGCTTAACCAGAAGATCCACAGCACAGTCTACATGGCAGCAAAGCATCTCCCAGTTAGGAAATATTTCTCCCCAGCTCAGAAAGCAGACTTCCCAGAGGCACAGATCCTGACTTCCAGCAAGGACAAGGCTCACCAGACCTCCACCTTCACTGCATGCTCAAGGCCATCGAGAGACCAAGGTGGTGCATGGTTACTCACAGCAGAGCTGTGAAAGCCCCAGGCTTAAAACGAAGGCTAACGTCCCCAAGGGAACATAACAAAGATAAGCAAAAAACCCACTGGAGAATGCTGACGGAGTGTGTGTCTCCTTCCCGAGGTGAAAATAGCAGCCATGTAACCCTATCAGCTCAGGGCCACTCGGTGATCCTTCTGGAGAGGCATTGGGTTTACGTGAGCCCCTCATAAAAGAGTTGTGTGCCTCTGCATGGATTAAACGTGCTGGAGTTTCACTCTGGGGAGGGGGCACGGCCAGAATTAAACTGGGACTGAGCAATAGTTAAACAGCTGTGAGCATGAAACGCCGGCAGTGGGCTGGGGAGGGCAGGGAGATGCCCGGCAGTCCCAGATGGCCCCGCTGACAGCTGAGACGGTCTCTTCTCTGCTTATGCTGCTATTTGCTCCAGGGATCCATGCATCGATGCTGCCACTTGGGCTCATCAGTCTCGGTGGGGCAGAGAAACCTGACCTTAATGGAGGAATGTTAATTCATGGGTGTTTTCCCCAGCACGTGCCTTGCTCAGCCAGAGAGGGCTGGCCGAGGTCAGCGGCCCAGGTAACATGTTGCCACGGGTGGGAAGGCATTTTTCCTGCCCCAGCTCCATGCAAAACATGACTCCTACACCAAATCTTCATCTGGTTTCTCCTCGTCTCTCTCCACTTCCCAAACCCACTCATCACACCTGTTTTCAAACTCTCTGCCGTCTGTACTGCTGCTATTTAAAATCTCTTGTGATGCTATAAATGAACATGTGAGGGGTACAAAATGCAGTCCTGAATAAAATGTGAAGACCAGAATGTAAGAGATGGGGCAGAGAAGAGTGGGCTCATGCACCCAGCACACACCAGCGCCGCTGGGGTGGACCTGGGGAGGAGGTCAGACTTTGAGAGCTAGTTGGTTCCTCAGCAAAGCTAGGCAGTGTACACAGGGCTGTATTTCAAATGAAATGCAAAAGTAGGCTAGTGCTCTTTGCTAATGAAGAGTTTCAGTTAGCAAAAAGAAAACAGAAGAAAAAAAACCCACTAGCATGGAGCAAGAGCAAGTTGTGTGGGGGTCTTTCAGCTCTTTGGGGTTCACACCTCTCAGCCGGTACACATGGGTGGGACGAAGCTCATGCAGCAGGGACGGGGGGTTTGAACTGGTGGATGCAGCACAGGACTAGAAGTGGGAAACATGAGCTGTGTATTTGGCATCTCATGCCAGTCCCCCATGCCTCGGTTTCCCCAGTCCCACAAGGTATGGTGGGATGCCTTTGAGATCTGGAGGTGAACATGGCAGCAGACACCAACCTCTAAGCCATGTTCACCTCCACCGAGCAGACTGAGAGGATGGGCCCTGCAGGACCCTTGCCAGACACCGATAGCCTTCTCCAAGCCTTTTCCTATGAAAAACTAATGGTTCCTGGAATAACTTTTGTTATTATTATTATTACTATTTTTAAGAGTAACAGGAACATTTGCAAATTAATAATTCCTTGTGAAGGGAAAATAAGTTTATATTTGCTGTTTGATAAGTGAAAACCAGCCTTACAATCATACATCAGCCTCAGCACATTCACAGCACCCCGGGAGGAATGTGAGTCTTGCTAAGCATGGGAGCAAGTCATTCATTAGCGAGTTCAGCATGATTAAAGTTCCCATGCTCCAGACTACCAGCTCTTGACTTTCCTTAGCTAAATAAACAAAGCTGTCCAATGTGTATGCGATGGCATATTAGAGATGTAAGCATGGCCAAGGAGAGGAGACATGCTGAAAGTGAGACTGTTTCTGAGCTCTTGAAATGAAATGGGAAAATGTGGCTCTGCATTTTGAGTCCCTCACCCCCAAAGCTTCACCATCTGCAGGATCAGTGTCTTGAGGTTGGGAAGTTACTCCATCCCACCCTAAGGGAATTGGACACAGTTATTGAGAATAACATCTCGGTCAAAGGCTGGATTCTGATGTGTGAGAGGGCAGAGGCCACCCCGGCTTCAGGGATGGACTGTGATTCTTTGTACTGCTGACAAAGCACACAGGAATTATGCATGGCAGGAGCAGTACTTACGGAGGATCTCTCGGATGAGGACTGGCTGCTCCAAAGTAGCTGGAACGCTGGCACCACTGGCACTGACAGCCTTCACCCGTACGTGGACCTTGTCACCAGAGCCAAGGTCCTGGATTGTGTACCGGGTGGAAAGAAAAGGCTCCTCATTCACAGCTATCCAGTCTGTACCTACAATAAACACAGGGGAGCACTTCAGCAGACAGACAGACACATACCCCAAACAACAGGATCAAGCCACAGGGGGTGAAACGCAGAGGCAAAGAACCCTCTCCTTGCAAAGGCTTAACAACTTGGGGCACTAGCAGAAAAAGGTATTTTAGAGGGGAGGTTGGCCACCCCACCCTGCCAAGGAGTGTGGGGTATGAAATGCTGGCAGAAGCTCGCCTGTTGAGGAGGAGGCTATTTGCAAGTAAGAAAAGACATCAGGCCAGCAAACATGGTCCCTGCTGACCTTCCAGGTGCATTTCTGGAAGTAGTTAAGATTCTTTGACCGCCCTGCCAGCCACTCTGCTCCTCTTACTGCCCCAGAAAAACTTGTTGGGGCTCACCGTGTTCCCCAGCGCATCCTCCACATCAGGCAAGGTCTGCTCATCACCTGCCACCAGCCAGCTGGACCTCCCCAGCTGTTCTTCCTGCTTGGAAGGGGCATGTAAAACTCACCCCACAGCCAAGACATAGAAGCCCTCCCACATCAGCCAGCTAACACAGCCTTGCAATGGGCCAAACCTCTTAAGAGGTTTCTCAGTTAGAAAACAGACTGCCCCAGTCACCAAAGGGCTGGGTGTCCCAGCCTGGCAACTAGAGAAACCCACATGTGCCAGGGTTTGCTACGCCAACTTTCAAACCAAGAAGGTTTTTCTATCAATGCTGTCAGACCAGCCAAATCCCACCAGCTCCTCTTTCCCTTCACCACTGGCATTACTCAAACCAGCCCTCACTCAAATCTCACCATATTTTAGCCAACCAGGATCTTGCATCAGTCCAAATACAGCAGTCACAGAGCCCATGTTGTTATTACTGAATGACTAGAACTCTGCTGTCACCCAGTCAAGCTCAAAGCAAGCTAGGAGACCATCCAAAACTGTGACCTTTGGCTGGCTATCAGCCAGCACCCTCCAGGAATGGCTGCATCTTTCCTTGTCCCACACAAGGGCCTCCTCATGCATCCCATCCAGCCATGGTTACCTCCCCAGTCTCCAGCCCAATGATGAAAGCCTCCCACAGCCAAGCATGTGTTGACTGTGCCTGCCACAAGCTAAACAGCCAAGGGTCATAGATCAAGTTCCTCAAGGCCTACAGACCACCTGGGTCTCCAAACCACTCCAGCCTCATGCAGCAGCCAGCCCACCAGTTCCAGCCAGCCCACCAGCTCCAGCCTCCCCTTGGAGATCCCCCCAGCCACGCAGGTCTTTCACTCTCACCCCAAAGCCAAGCAGGTTACCTTCAAGAGGGTACCCAAACCAGAACTTCTATCCACCTAGCCCATTCCACCAACCAGCAATGCAACCAAAGAACCACAGATAATTGATAGTTGTTGCCACCCACTAACCCACCTCCATCCACCACAGCCATCCCCCTTCCAGGCATCTCGAGCCCCATCTCGCTTGGGCAGGGCTTGCCTGCTGATGCATACCAGCCCCTCTTTTGCTGCCCAGGATCCTTTCCTCCCTCATCCTCCTGCCTTATCCCCATTCCTCCTGCACTTCATTTGGGGCATACACGGGAGAACTGTATCTTCTTCCTCCTGAGGTCTTGCATCCCCATCCCAACCCTAGGATGCTGCAGAGCTGGAGTTCAAGAGAGACCACCCTCAGTAGGTGTGCTGGTCTCTCCTCCACTCTCTAGCTGGACACGGCAGTGACATTAAAGCTGGTCTAGCCCCCTGCTAAAGACATCACTACTATCTGAAGCCAGTGGGAAGCCCCTCTCCTCCACGGAAAAAAAAAACCAAAAGACCATTTAAATGAATCCATTTGGGCAAAGAAAGGGAAATGTTGCCTGGAGAAATGCATTGCCGGGTTCTGCCCAGCTCCATCCCACACCTCCACAGCAACACACCAGCTCCATGCTTACAAGGCAGGAAAGCCCAAGCCTACTTCCATCTTTGCAGATCTCCACCACGTATCCATCCAGGCCCGGCTGGCCTGCCCGCTCTGGGGCTTTCCACATCAGCGTAACAGAGTTTTCACTCACTTCTTCCACGGCCAAGGACAAGGGGGAGCTGGGTGGCTCTGTAACAAACCAGCAGTGAGGACAGGCTCTCAAATACCGGGGCTGTTGGAGGGCAATCACTCAACCTCCATGTTGGTGTTCAGCCCGCCCATCCTCCTAATCCCCCAGCCCTATCCCACTGCAAAAATATCCTTGATGACTTCATCCCTCTGTCCCTTCACCCCGGCATCCCCACATGCCCCCTCCCAGCCTTGCATATCTCCCCTCCCCACTTCAGTGTCCGTCCTGTCCTCACCTGTGTTTGTTTTCTCAGGTTTATGTTCAGGGGCTGGGGCTTGAGGTTCAGCTGGGGGAGCCGGGGGACCTTCTTCAGGGGCTGGAGTCACTTCTGCCGTGGGGATGGGAACACGGTCATCTGCAGGGTCTGTGGGCTGCTCCGCAGCAGGGGGATGCTCAGGGGCCTGGGGCTCTTCAGCAGCTGGGGCTGATGCTGGTTCTTCCTTTGGGGTTGGCACTGGCTCTTTCTTCGGAGTCACTGGAGCTGGGTCTGTGGCTGGAGGTGCAGTTTTGCCAGTCATTGCTGCAAAGCTGGGGGGCTGAGGAAGAGGATGTTTTGGGGTCTCTGCTCCGGGATCTCTGCTCTGTACTGGGGTCTCTGCTCCAGACCGAAGGTCTCTCCTCCCAGTCTGGAATCTTGACTCCAAAGTTGGGGTCCCTGCTCTGGACCAGGCGTCTCCACTCTGGACAGACGGTCTCTGCTCCAGGACAGCTGTGCTGGTAGGGGGGAACCAGGTCACTGAGCCAGAACAGGGGCTGAGAGATTTTTATACACTTCGGCTGGCACTTGTCACCTCCCTGCAAACCAATCTGCCTGCGCAGGCGGGGGCTGCCAGGAATAGCCACCCGGGACCTGCACATTCAGCAGCACGCCCCTACCCCCCTCCTATTGGACTGCAGCACGTGGTCCTGGCCTCCCCACGCCCCCCTGGGCTCACACGGGACTGGGCAGGCCAGGACCAGGTCACCTTTCTTTGGGGACATGGCTCTTGTCTCCATCACCCCTCTAGCTAAGGGCTTCCCACCCCCCCACACTGCACCTCCTCAGGCACCATCTGCTCCACCAAGCCCTCCCCCTAACTTCCCCATTGACCCTGCACCCCACATGCCTTCCCCAGCCCCTGCATTAACACCAGACTCCCCCACATCAATCCTCCCTGTTAATCCTACATTGACCCCCCCCCAAACCCACCTTCTCCCCCTCCATGTCCTCCCATAGTCCCTACTGTAACCCCAGACCCCTCTGCTCCTCCATGTCGCCCCCCAGCCTCCACCTCAAGCCCAGAACCGCTGAGGTTGGAAGGCAACTCTGGGGATCTCCTGGGCCAACTCAGCTGCCCGTACCCCTGCCCCACATTTCTGGAGATTAACCACTGGCCAGCCCTGCACCGTGTCCTCCAGCCTCTGCCCTGCCCAGATGACCAGGACCTTGTCCATGGAGTCTGGTCACCCCAGGATTTGTGATCTGCCACCCTTCTGTTATCCCCCAAAGCCAGATTTGCCCCAAAGCCCCCCACTGACCCAGGAAAGCCCCATTAGTCCTATAGGGTATAACCCCACTCACACCCTGCCAGTCTTTGCTTGCGTGAGCCGCTGCTGAGACCTCACCTGCCTTACTTGCATAAGACACTACTTAAAATGTCTCTGTAACCTATGGTTTAATTCTTTAACCTTCCTCAAATTCAGATTGACAGAGTGTTTCTCCTGTTCCCCGACTACTTGCCTGCCTCCAGGGATGCTGCCTTGGAGGAACCAAGCAAGCCTGGGTCTCCTGGGCGTTAGTCCAAAGGCTCATGGTTTTGTGGTCCCCGGGAAACACCTCCAGACACGGACATCAGTGTCAAGAGGCTTCTCTGAGACAGCCAGAGCATGAAGCTATGTACTGTGACAGGGCCAGATGACCTGAGCTTTGCTAACAAGGGGGTGGTTTTCCAGGTGGCGGAAGCTGTGGTCACCCAGGAAGGGGAGGGAGAGAAGAAAGAGTAAAACCCTATTGGCCAGGCTGAAGGGATGGTGACATCCCCCAAAAAAAAGCCACAGGGCTCTGAGGAATGCATCCCAGCTGAGGCAGGAGCCATGGACCGGGTAGGAAGAGGGGATGGGGAGAGGAAGCCAGGCAGCAGTGCTGGCTCTTTGGTCCATCAGGGTGTCACAGGGGTGCTGGCCTTGGCCAGACACCAGGCTCAACTCCTGGCTGTGAGACAGCAGCAGGCAAGCACTGATGGTTCCATGGAGGCATCGCCCCAGGACCCCTGCCCATGGTGCTCTACACAGACAGACAGCAAGACGTGCAACTGCTGATCTCCAGATAGAGCACAAAGGAGACCCCGCACTTTCCGCTAGCCCTGGTCCTCCTGTAAGCTGAGAAGAAAGCTCATCTCAGCTACCAGCCTTGCAGGTCACATGGGGATCAGGTAACACGAGTGCAAACCTGGTCCCCCATGGGCTCTGATCCTGCCTGGAGCCTGCAGCCTGGCAGCATGACCCTCCTGCTCCAGGATAATTTTTCTCCCTTTTTTTTCAGAAACAGCGTTTGGCAGCAGGACAAAGCCAGGACACCAAGAGATGGTATCAGTATCTCAGGGAGGGCATGTTTCCTCCAAAACTACGTGATAACCCAGGTGTTCCTCGATTACCTTCACCAGTGAGGAAGAATATGACTACTAAAGGCTCCTACTTCCCCAAAATACCTTTGGGATGACTGTGGGATATGCTCTCTGGGGCAGGAGAGGGTGACATGGGGCTCCCAGCTGTTCATGCTGCCTGTGGGCCATGGACAGATACTGGTGGTCCCTCCCATTCCCCGGAGCAACTTGGAGTGGCTTAAACTTGCCAAGTGGGACATGAACCAGAAAATTTTCTGCAGCTGCTCTGGCAAAAGTGCATACAGCCCTGCTCCCCAGCACAGAGCTCTAGGGCTAGAGGAGACTGTCCAACTGTCCTTCTCCAGCTGTCTTTGGCTCCCTGGTGGGTCTGGCACCCAGACGGGAGGATTGGAGAAGCTCTGGTTTCTCCATACCTTGACCCACAGGGATTTCATCCTGTCTTGGATGATCTTGGCACCTCCATGACCCCTCACCATTCACATGGCCCATGCCTCAATGACTTTTTCCATCAGCTCACAGGTGGCCACCTCCAGACTCCCACAGCTGCCAACTCTGCTCAGAGGACTCCCATGTGCCTTTCAAAAAGCTGATCATGATGTCTAATCTAAACAAAAATGTTTTGCAAAAAGTGGGTTTCTTTTGATTATGTATTAAGAAAAGCAATTTAAAGAGCTCTGGAAAAAAAATCAATCTAGTTCATAAGACTCATTTCTCTCCTATTTCAGTTCAGATAAGTGCAGTTGAAAATTAAACACTTTCCCCAGGAAAAGAACATCAATGCAATTATTTCACTTGAAGTTCTTGATTTGAACAAAACTTGAGTTTTTCAACCTGCTCGATGACGTTTAGACGCTGTTTTCCCTGTTGACTCACAGGATGACTCATAGGTTAAGAGCGAGTGAATCAACATGGTTTATCATCCCGACTTATCTGGGCCATGTTACTGTAGTATATTGGCATCTTGTTTATTCGCACGTTGCCGGCAAGACCGCCGTACGTTGAGCAAACTCAAGTGTGGAAATACTATGTGGCCTGCTGCAAATGACAAAGGCATCATGGCCGGTTGCCCAAGTCCAAAGTCAAAGAGTTTCCCTTAGGGACCAAATTTGGGAGCCAAAAGTTTCATTACCCACCATGATGGATTCACCTGTGGATGCACGACAGGGAGGGAGAAACTGCTCCCATGGAGTCATTTCACCAGCAAGGACAGAGGCAGGGTGTCTCAGCCCTCCGACTTTGGGGTGAGGGAGCTACAGTGAGTCTACTGTCAGAAACAAAACAAAATGCCCACTGGTCCAATTCCTCCACCTCGGCGTGAAAATGAAGAGCATGCCGAGTGGGCTGTGCTGGCTGTTCCTGCAGGCAACTGGGAGGACTGAACATTAACATTTTAGTGATAATTTAAATATCAACACTTTTTTTTTGCCTGAAACTCCAAATATTTCAGGATTTAACTGAAATACTGCATATTCTTGTTTTCAAGTGAGAAAAGTTCTCTTCTCTACAAGAAGCAGATATTTTTAATAAATTGGTTTTGACACACATTTCCAGCCCACTACACCACTGGTATGTTGCCTTACTTATTATCTTCCAGGTAAAATATAGATCTAAATAATGAAAGCCTCATTTTTTTCTCAGAGGATCAGATCCTCCTCATGCCACTGTTATTCAAACCCCCCAAAAGATGCATCATGGTCACATTTTAGCTGAGGCTATCGACAGGACTGCACTGCAAAGAGATAAATCTGGCTGTACCCCAAAAGCATTGGGTCTATCCATTCACCCAGACTTGCCAGTTTAGGAAATCAAAGCATCAAGAACCTGCCAGGTGGGACAGGGGAAAGCCTCGGCAATACCAACCCCCAACACAACAGCTGATGTGTCGGTGCGGGAAGACAGAACATGCCTGCGACAGCTGGGGAAAATCCTGGAGGCTTTCAGAGATTAGGAGCAGCCCTAAAACAGGGCTCCAGGATTAGACAGGAGGTGGTGAGGTCTTCCCACTTGCACATCATAAAGCAGAGTGGAGATGCCAAAAGCACAGAATAAATGACAAGCTTGTGTCATCTGGGTGGGAAGGGCTCCTTGAAGCCATAACATCCTCCATGCTCTTCCCTTTTGTCCCTGTCCTCATGGAGAGCCCAGGTGGGCTCTTTGCACCCCAGGAGGGCTCTGAAACCAGCAGGGTGGATGTCACATGTTGTTACCTGGGCCACCACTGATTTTGAGCATGGCATCATGAGGTCCTTGGAACAAGCGATGAGCTTCACCAGAGCATAGGACGAAGCCATGCTCTGAGGGTTGGTATCATGGGTGTCAAGAAGGAGCTGTCACCCATAGCTGGTATCAGAGTGGGGAAGGGGGCACCCAGGGCTGACAGGGTCCCCATTGCCAACCCCAGTGAGATTTATTCAAAGCCACCCCATGGCAGAGAGCAGGAGCTGTACCCACCTCCCTACGGCCCCATCCAGCCTGCGCAGGTTGTGTGGACTATGAGTCCACATGGGACACCACAAATGGCCGGAAAAACGCCCAAATCCCCCAGACTTCAACAGAAAGGAGGTGCCCAAACCCCTTTGTGGGAAGATGTTGCTACCAGTTACAGAAGCAGCGGGAGATGGTTCCAGTGTGGGGCTGTCCCCTCCTTTTGGCTGCTTCCCTCCCTCCTGCCCTTGCTGTCCCCTCTCCAGGGAGGTTATGTCAGACATCCAGAAAACCAGGGAGGTCATATGGAAAACACACAGTGGCCAGCCACAAATGCTGGGAGGGCTGAGGCTCGGGTCAGCTCAGCGCCCTGTCTGCCACATCACATCTCCCCGGCTCCCAGCAGCATTTCCAGCCTCCGTGTCACCGTGATATTCACAGTGCTCTGAGTCAAGCAGCTGGGGCAGGCGGCAGGTGGGCTGGGACGCAGGCAAGCTTTCCATTTTGTGTGTCGCACGCAAGCAGACACTTACTTCACCCCAAAGCAATGACTGCAGGCAGGGGCTCCTGGGGCCAAGCCAGGACACAGTCTCAATCCCTCTCCCAAAGCCCCCAGGGTAGTACTTGTTGCGGTCCCACCCTGGGGCAGGAGTTTTAAGCAAGTATTGCTTTAAAATGCCCTTGCCTGGACTAGAGAACACAGCCAGACAATGAAGAAACATTGTCAGCATGATTCAGGGTGTCTCTGAGGTCCTGTTGGGCATCCCTTGCCAGGTGCAGAAGCAGGGTTCATGCAGCCCAGCCGCATGGTCCAGAGTTATCCCCAGTGCACGGTTGCACATCAGCTCACACCACCAGCACTCAGCATCACCGCAGTTTGATTCATCAAATCACCGAATCGTTGATAACCCTTTCTTCACCAAAAGAGTTGCCAAGCCTTGGAACAGGCTGCACAGAGAGGTGGTGGAGTCACCATCCCTGGGGGTATTTAAAAGACGTGTAGACCTGGCACTTAGGGACACGGTTTAGTGGTGCACTTGGTAGTGTTAGGTAAACAGTTGGACTTGATGATCTTAAGGGTCTTTTCCAAAATAAACAATTCCCTGATTCCATGATGAGTCAGGGTGAGCAATGGGTTCACCTACCACTGGCTTCCCTGGCATTGGCTCACAGAGCAGCACGGTGGGGTCTAGACCTGCAACTTACCTGCTGGGATCAGGAGCTGCTGGATGCGGGCAGGACTCATGGATACAAACACCTAGCACCAACAGCCTCTCTGGGGTGTTATTTTGGGGCCATAATGGGATAATTCTCCTCTGAGCTGTCAGGGACAGAGAAATAGAGAAACCCATGCAGAGATGTCCTGATTTTGCCCAGCGTCTCGCTGGGAGCTGAGCCAGGGAGGTCAGTGCCAGCTCCGTGTCCCCTCCAGCCAGGGGACAGCACTGCAGGGGGAAAACCATCATGGAGTGGCACTGCCCGCTGCGCTCAGTTGAAGCGGTCCCCACAGCACTATCCATGGGGCCATCGCACATCACAGCCGCAGTGCCAGGTGGGAAGCAATCTCCAAATCAGCAACTACACCCGGGGCCGGCCGGGACAGGGTGTGATGGGTGGCAGAAGCACTCACACACCTTGGCTCTGCCTCAGTCACCTTCCACTTCTCCAGCACCCAGAAGTAATGTCAAACCCAGGGCACTGCTCTGCCTTTGGTGGGTTTTTTAATCAATCCTGCCCTACCTCTGGGGCTGCCAGCAGGAGCCTACCTAGGACGGGCACGCAGAGAGCCTGCTGGGGCTGAGCCCATGCCAGCCCTGCTGTCCTCAGCTTGCTAGGGGTCACCTCTACCAAGGGTTGGGGACAGCAGCTGGGGTTGCCAATAAGGCTCTGTCACCACCTGCCCTTCCTGGTCCCACTCTGGGGTAGGGAAAGGCTGCAAACAGCAGGTTGGGTATTTCCTTCTGCATTAAAAGCCAGATGCTCAGAAAGCCCACAAATAGCAAGCCACATTTGCTATTTTATTCAGGACATTTATAGATGGGGGTTGCATTCGGGAGACACAACCACACACCCGACTGCATCTGTGGCTGAGCTGTGGCAACCCCTGAGCCACCAAGCAGGGAGCCGGGAGGCTCTGCAAGAGAAGGAGGAAACAGCTCAGCCCCAGGCTCCACCAGCGTCGAGGGCAAATTCCTTTATCATTTAGTATCAGCAGGGAGCTCAGGTGTTTGCTCTTCACTGCACAGGGGCAAACAGCACTACCCAGAGCCCCACTTCGCTCATCTCCATGCCCACAGTCCCAGGCAGCACCCAGTGTCCCAGTTTGCCCAGTAACCACTGGTCCCCAGGAAGGTGCCTAGCCCTGATGTAAAGACTTCAAGGCACTGAAACCCCTGGCAGGGCACACCATGCCATCGGCCAGTTACACCCCAAGCACACATTTCTGGTCTCACTTGACTTTCAGCATCCCCTTGGGTCCCCTTACCTGCATTGAGGACTAAGGCCACTTCAAGACCGTTGCTCCTCTCCAGCCTCCAGTCCCTTCTGCAGGATCAGCACTGGGGGCAGGTGTCTCCACTTCTCCCAGCTCCTCCCTAATTTTCTTATACCCCTCCTTTCCTTACCTTAAATGCCTTCACTGGCACCCTCACCTGCCTCCTTTCCCTCTGCTCTCCTCATCCCTTCCTATCTGCGCCCCCCAACCTTCTCCCCATCTCATGTAGAGTCCCTGCAGGATGCTGCCGTTGTCCACTCCATTGCAGCCAGAGCAGCCAACAGCTTGTTTGGCTGTGACCATCACAGCAGATGGGGACCAGCATGATGTCCTGCAGCCAGTCCCATCCCAGCCCTGGTGGCACCGGGACCAGACGCATTTTGGATGGGGCAGCCAATATCCCAGGGAGGTCTCCAAGGCCAGCGTGGTGGTGGCTGGCACTGCAATGGCTGCCTGTACCCTGCCATGTCTCAGGGGTTTGTGGAAGGCTGTCCCTTCCAGGATGCTCTGAAGCAAAGGGGATTTGCTCCCTTAATGGGGCAGCACATCCCAGACCCACCCCATGTCCATCTCTAACTCAGGCACTTTTGTTTGGGAGCCTCCCTGCTGTGCCCCCCTCCCTGGAGAGTTTGTTGGATTGGAGGGGCTATATGAGAGGGGTTGGACCATCCCCAGACCCCAGTGACTCTGTCCAGGCCCCAGTAAACTGGGAAGACAAACCAGTCTGGGGTTGTCCAACCATGGCCCGGCTGCACCCTTCCCTGCTGCCACCAGGGAGCATCATGGGGACATTTAATCAGGCTGTCCTCACCCTGGGTCCATCTGAAACCCTCCAGATATAGTGTCAGGCTTTGGGAAGATGCTGTTCCCTTTATGCCTGGTCCGTAGCGTCACTGGTGTCCCCACGGACAGATTTGACCCAGCCCTGCTTTGGACGCACAGGCTCGACCTGCGGCAGGGTGCCTGCTGCCGTGGTCGGGGCAGCTCCCTGCAGGGTCCTGCTCCCTGTCCTGCCCCATCTCTGCTGTCCCCACCCAGCACAATGTGACAGCCCTGTGCCTTCCCTGGAGGAAGCATCACCCCAGAGCAGCTGGGCCAGGCCATGGACTTCAGAGAGCAAATGGGTTTTGATCTGTTGACCCAATAACCTGCAAGGAAGCTGCCATGGAAAAGGATGCTCCATCCTCGTCCTCCTTGTCCATGGGCATGTCAACACAGGAAGGACACTCTTGTATTTTTGCAGGGGAAGGCCACCACCTCCAGCCTACCATGACCAAGGGCCAGTGAGGGCCAGGGCTGAGGCTGGTGGTGATTTTTGCCAAAAGCGGATGTGCTAGGCTTGTTCCCATCTCCGGGGGGGTTAGGAGGTGGCAGAGATCCCAAGGGATCTGGGCGGAAAGGGGAGAGACGGGGGAGTCCCGTGCCTCCCAGGGGCTGGCCCTTAGGAAGGAGTAGGACTTCCCCAGAAAATAGTGAGATGGATGGTGGGACCATCCCCATCACTTGCTCCACCCTTTCCACTGGCTGGAAATGCCCCAGGATCACACCAGGCATTGGTGGCCGGAGAGTTCATTCCTGCCCTGCACCTGTAAAGCCCTTGAGGATCCCACGGGGTGGTAAAACACTGCAGGAATGCAAAGCGACGTGCAGGGCTCTCGCCCAGCCCCGGGTGCCAGTGAAGGTGAGAAGCTGATTTCATTTCACCACCTGCAAAGCCCCTGGGGAGGTGGACAAGGCTGGTCTGGGCACCAGGGCTTGTTATTTTCTGTCCCTGGCAGTGTGACTTGCAAAGCAGAGTCAGGGATCTCCGTGAGTTCACATCTTCTTGCAAGCCAGGCCACGACTCATATCCTACCCCACCACCCAGATGAGGAAAAATGCCCTTGGTGGTCCCTTTTTCCTGCTGCTTATGACTGTGGTCACCTCTTCATTGCGGGGCACAGGAGAAACTGATGTCCTTTTGCTCCCCAGCACAGCAATCAGGAGGGATGGGGGGGAAGGAGGGAGCAGCCAGGGACCGGTTATCTGATCCCAGCAGCTCCGGTGTAAACTTAGCATGGCCTTTTAGAAAGTACTTGCTGTGGCAAAACACGCAGTAAATCACTGTTCTGAATGCCAACAATATTTCGAGATTAGCAAATCTTACAGAGCTCCTTGGGTTAAAGCTCAGTTTGGGGTCATGGTTTGCAGCCCTACCAGCGTAACTGGGGGGCTCTCGCCAAGCCAGTATCCCTCAGCACCTGGGGGTTGCACTGAGCTGCAAATGCTTCTTGTTCTGTGTAGGAGATGTGCCAAAGTCTGCGGTCAGCATGGGTGTAGGGCTGCAGGACCCCCACGCTTGTGCGGGCACCCACCCCGTGCTGCCGAGGAGCAGGACCAACCCTCTGATTTCCCTGCCCTCTCCTCCCCAGGCTGCTCAGCCCAGCTGGGAAAATCCGCAATTTCCTCCTTTTATTTTATCAAGTAGCAAAATCAGCTCCCCACCAGCTGCCCTGGCCCCCTCCAGCATTGTCCTGTGCTCCCCAAGGTGCGTCACGGTGTCCCCCCAGCGCCATCACCCCAGTCCCCAGTGTCCCCAGCACCCCTAGCCCTGGCAGGTCACTGAACCACAATGTTTTGGGGTGGGGATGCCCAGGACTTTGCCAAAGCCACCCAGGGGTTTGGAGCCTGGTGCCACCACCTGCCTCCAGACATCCCACAAGTTTTCCAAGCTCAGCTGAGAGTTAATTCTGCACCAGGGCCTGCCTGTGGGACAAAGAGGAGGGAGAAGCCCTTTGAATTGAGCGGAAAAAGGGGCAGCAAGTACCTGGCAGCCAAAACCAGGTGCATCCAGATGGAAAATCAGCCACAGGCTTTGTTTTTAACAAAGATTAACCCCTGAAACGTGCTCCCAAGGCCAAAATGGCCCAGAGCTGGCATTTTGACCTGGGATGAGCCACTGGCTCAGTAAAGGAGGGCCTGGGGAAAATTCTGTGCTACACCTGAGGCTGAGCTCTGCAGCTCGACCCTTTCCATCTATGGATGCCTGCTTGCAAACAGCGATGCCAGGCCAGCCCGGAGCCTGTAAACTGAGACGTCTTTACACCTCCTGACCATTAAATGGCCTCAGGAAGGAACAGTTTCCCTGCACTATATTTGCAAGGGGTCCTCCCTGCCCACCCAGCGCTGCCCAAGCCCTCTGCTGACCACCACCTCCAAGAAATCCTAAAGGTGGATTGAACCTCTTGGGACTAAAACCATTAGGAGAAAGAAAAAGTGACCAGATTAGCTTTGCTTTCTAATCCCTGGGAGCTTTGCAGACCCCTCTGTAACCACCATGCAAGAAATAGTCCCTAAAGACTTTTTCATGCAAAAATGTGCTATCTTTGGGTCTGTAACTTTGCCACGGGGCTCTCCGCATCCCAGCAATTGGAGCAGGGAGGGCTTCGGGGAGTGGGGGGGTGCACCTTGGTAACAAACTATGATTTTGGTGTCCCATGAGGGTTGACATCACTTCTTGCCCAGTCTGGGACTGCTTGGCTCCTGGTCGTGGGCCAGAGTGTCCCAGCTGGCTCTCAGCCCCCCTGTCCTGGCAGGTCCCCCTGCACTCAAAAGCATCAGGGGGAAGAGGAGCAGGCAGAGGGTGTTACATGGCTCCCTGTTTTGCAGAGCTGGGAGCGATCATCAAGCACCGAACAGGGCAGCGGGCAAATCATCAGTGGCAGGAACAGTGCAAACACAAGTGAACTGAACCCGCGTGTCCTCAGCCCAAGCACAAACCTCCCCAGAGCTGGATAACCAGAGAGAAAAGCTTCTCTGGAGGAATGTCGCTTCTCCTGCAAGGTCTCCTGGAGATGTTTCTTTGCTCTAATGCTGCCATCCAGTGGGAGAAACTCCCTGGTGTGAGAAAGGCTGGAGAGAAACGTCTTGGGGTCCCCAGCCCTCAGTGGAGGGGGACTCGCTGCCACCACCAACCCTGGGCTGCCCTTGGGGACCTCTCTGCCAGAGATGCTGTGGCCAAACCCAAGCCTCCATCTCCAAGCCCTGACCCCAGCCTGGCTGCGATGGGCAATATAAAACCCGCTCACACACCGCACGCTCCAGCACCTAACACCCTCCTGAAACGCAGCACCCAGCGAGGGGACGGGGAAAGGGTGAAGGTGCACCGGGATGAGGCACGGGCCAGCAGGTTGAGTCTCCCTCGTGAGGAGCAGTAGGCTAAGGAGCTGCGGTGCAAGCAGGGCCCCAGCGGTGGGGACACCCCAGTCCCAGTGCGATGCAGCCCCACGGGATGCTCACACCGGCATCCCCCGGCCGTGGGATATTTGCAGTCTGAACACACCATGCCTGCAGGAAGCCACATTCCACCGTGTATTCATCAGCACCGGGGCTGCAAGGAGGGAAAAAGAAACTAGAAAACTCCCCTGGCATGATTCAGGAAAGCAAAATGACTTTGGCAGCAGCAACAGAGCAATGCAATGGCAAGTGTTGCATCCGCGGTGGCCAGCAGCCCCGAGGATCCCACAATGTGCCCATTTGTTGTGCCGGTGGGCGGCTGGCTTCCCGCAGAAAGGAGCTTTCAGTGGGAATATTCAAAAGTTCAACCTCTTTCAGCAGCGCAAGGTTTGCTGGATTGTGCGATGCGCACAAAGGGACAGTGTTTCCTCGGGAGCGGGGAGGTTTTGTGGCTGGGAACACGGCTCTTTTCTTCCCTGCACAGAAGCTGTCTGAGCGGAGTCAAGGCATTATCGAGGCAGGATCGTAGTCGGAGACTTGCCTTAAAGGGAGAAAGAAGAAAAGATTTGTGTATATGGGGGGAAAAAAATCAAAGAAGTTGAGAATTTCTTTTGGCTGAAGGCAGCAGCTGTTTTCCCAAAGTGGCTCCAGTTTCCAGGAAAGCAGGGATTTTCCTCCAAACCGAGGGGGAAACCCCCTAACTTTTTATTTTCCCTTCATGCCAAGAGGAAATTTCTCCTGGAGCAAGCCCAGTGCACAAACAAACATGCTGCCCTCTCCTCCAGGAAACAGAAGTGCTCTTCCACCCACTCAAGATCAGCCAGAAATTATCCTCCCAACAATTCTCTGATAACCCCAACGAGGCACCAGAGTCCCGGCCAAGTCAGAGGCATGTGCCCCATCATGGACATGTTTTGAAAGTATCTGCCACCTCTGCAAGCTGGCGAAGGCCATTTCTCCTGGCTGCAAACCCACTCTTGAGCTCCAGCCGACGCTCAGGGAAGAGGAGGAGATGGGAGGTGTTGGAAAATACGATAGCAGGATATTTGGTGTAGCAAATCTGGTCTACAGCCACAATCAGCTATGCTCCAGCACTTGGGCTGATAACTGTGCACAGCTCATCACACCTAAAGGCCTCATAACCCATAGCTGTGCCCAAAGCCCCTTCTGTGCATTTTATTACTGCATAAGCACTGCCTAAAAATGGCAAAGGAACTATTAGGTGTGTGGACAGGCTGAGGATGGGAAAGGGGGATTGTTTTAAAGATATCACTGGTTTTAAAGAGACTTCTCTTGTTGGTGGGTCTGGTGGTAAAACTGCCCAGCAAAGCCGGGCAGCTCCACAGGCTCCATGCCTGGGGAGGGGTGGCCACCGCACCGCAGCACGAATGAACTGCTCTCCGTAACGAAGACAGATGGCAACCAGGCTCGAGCCCAGGAGTCACTCTGAGAGGGGGAAAGGATGCCTGATGGAGAAAATGGAGACACACCAGCCGGAGGGGAAGCACAACCCGGCCGGCGTTCCCAAGCAGCGCCAGGACAACTCGCAGCTGATGCCGTGGAAATGAAAGCACGGTGGCATCGTCAGGGCCGCCCGGCTGACTCGCCATCACACTGCAGAGCGGCAGACCCCAAAACCTCCATCCCCTGGAGGGGACAGCTCAGGGTCACCCCAGCCTCGCAACGGTTCTGCTGGGCACCGTCCCGGGCACCAGCAGGCTCCAGGGGAGAAAAGGGCTCGGAGGAGGCAGGGAGGCCAGAGCAGGGCTCGGGCAGGGATGCTGGAGGTCTGGGGCAGGGCACTTTGTCCCCTGTGGTGCAGGGCAAAGCCACCCTTTGTCCCCGGTGTCCCTGCCTCGTTTCCCACCCTACCCCGGTGCTCCCAGCTCCTCCTGTGCCCAGGGGTGCCCATATGCCCGTCAGCCCCCGGGC
Source organism: Phalacrocorax aristotelis (assembly GCF_949628215.1). Classification (NCBI taxonomy): domain Eukaryota; kingdom Metazoa; phylum Chordata; class Aves; order Suliformes; family Phalacrocoracidae; genus Phalacrocorax; species Phalacrocorax aristotelis. The sequence goes on from NC_134296.1 coordinate 2,173,622, forward strand.
TGTGCCCGGCCTCCCGCACGGGGACGCAGCCCCGCTCCGCTCCCCCCGTATCCAGACCCCTCCCGGGACCCCCGTGCCCAGCTCCTCCCGGCACCCCCGTAGCCAGGGGTGCTCCCGGCTCCCCCCGTGCCCCGCAGCTCCCGCTCCCGGGGCGGGCTCCCGGTGCCCCGGCGGGTGCCAGGTGCAGCCCGGCCCCCCGCTCCTCCTCTCCTCTCCGCCCCGTCCCATCCCGGCCCGTCCTTCCTCCCCCGGGGAAGCGAAAGCGCGGCGGGCGGAAGCCGAGCCCTCCCCGCCGCGCCGCACCGGGCCCGCACCGGGGCCGCTCCGCGCCGGGGCCACCATGGCTTCCTTCGGCAACTTCTTCCGACGGAGCCTGCGGCGCTCCGGCCGCAGAGGTGAGGGTCGGGAGGGGTCGCCGGGGAGCAGAGCCCCGCGCCGGGCTCCGGGACGTGCCGGAGCCGGTGCCGGGGCTGGGGCTGCGGGGGCTTTCCTGGGCAGCGCGGGGCGGCCACGCCGGGTGGGACCGCGGGGACGGAGACCGGGACCGGGACCGGCTCGGTCCCCTCCAGCCCTGCCCGTACGCGCTCTCCCTGTCCCCGGGAGCTCGCCCCAGCCCCCCCGGGGCTCACCCCGCCCTCGGGCTCGCCCCAGCCCCGCGGGCTCCCCGTTACCACGTCCCTAAAAGCTTCCCGAGCCCTTTGCCCGCCGAGCGCAGCGTCGCGGGGCGCGCCGGAGCGTGGCATCGCGGGCACCCACGGGGGGCACGGTGCCCCCGGGGCAGGTCGGTGTTGCGGAGGCTTTAGAGGACTGTGTAGAAATCCACCCTTTGGGATTTATGAGCTTTTTGGAGGTACAGGATGGATCATCAGGGCTTTCTGGCTTGCCATACCTCTGGCCACAGCAGAGCAGGTTGGGGCAACCTGTGGATTTTGGGGGCTCACTGCAAGCTCTCCCCACCCCCCCCCTCAGGTGTGGTTTGTGCTGGCTGGGTCCTGCTCTGGGTGCAATATATGTTTTTCCGAGCTCAGCAGAAAAGGCGTGATAAAGCAAAAGCCATTTCCTCTCTGCTGGGGCAGGTGGGCGGCTGCACCGGGAAGCAGAGCTCCCCCACAAACCGTCACGCCAGGCCAGGAGGTTTCGGCACGGGGCAGCCAGGGAGTTTTCTAGGAGGAAAGAAACAGGTTGTGCCGCATCACAGCGCAGGTCTGAGCACTGATAAGCAAACCCTGCTCTGGTTGGGAAGCTGGTTGTGCAGCAAAACATCTTTTTCTTTTAACGCCGCTGGCCCCGATGCCGTTTCCGCATGGGCCAGGACGCACCGTGGCAGTCGTTGCCCTCTACATGCACGGCGGATGGAGGGGTGAAAATCCACAGCACCAGTAGCTGCTTCCTATTCACAAGCTGCGTGAAGCCCCCCCGGACGCCTGGCTCATCCCCCTCCTCCCTGGGGATGCTCCTGCTGCTGGGGGCCGGGCTGTGGGTTGGTCCCCAAGTCTCCCCAACTTAGGCTACGGGAGGAGTGTTGGCCAAAGCTCTTATGACAGTGGCTTCTGTCCCCAGGACACACAAGGGACAGTGAATCCTGTCAGTTTTGGGGAGTGCTGGGACCTCTGATGCCACGTTAAACCCATCCAACGCTGCACGATGGTCCATGGCCCTGTACATCCCCAGAGCTCACCTTCCAGCCCAGGGAGGGAGTATTATGGTACGAGAGGGATTTAGGCTCTGCCAGCAAGGGCTTTGCAACGAGACCTGGTGCAGGGGGGTGCTGCTGGGTGATGCTGGGCTTTCAGCAGGGCTTGCTGTGCCAGGTCGCACTTTGGGCAGACGCATGGGTCCGTCTGCGAGAGGCACAACCAGCCTCCCTGAAGTGGTGGGTTTTACTCGGCTCTTTGCAAATGCCACGGACATGATACAAATCCAGCCCCTGATTGAGAGCACAACCTGTATTCTTTGAAATGCAGGGTGGATAGGCAGGATTTAACTGGACTTTCACCTTACCCTGGTAATCTGTGATGGGAAAACAGCCGACACCGGTGTCCAGCAAGGATGGGGGATGCCAGCAGCCCTCCCCGCTGCACAGCCTGGAGTTCTCCCAGCAACAACCTCCTGCCCTGACTCCGTGGGTGAGATTGGACTTCTGAAGCCATTGCTGGAGCACCCCAAGGAGGAGCAGGAGAAGCAAAGCGCATCTCGTCGACCTTTATTCCCTTGTGTGGAGCACCTTGCTGGGCTGTCACGCAGGTGATCCCCACCAAGGACAAACCAGAGGTGTCTGCAGCTGGGGCTTGTCCTCGGGATGCTCCTGGGCTTCCCCCTGCTGCAAAGGGACCTCTTCAGCATGAATTTCACCTTGCCAAGAGGAGGGACTTTGCATGCGGAGGTGGAGCGGCCTCAGGCTGCGAGCGGGGGCGGCTTCGTGCATCTGCCCAGCCTGAGCTGGGAAAGGTGTTTCTGGTCCCTGGGAAGGGACATCCCATGATGGGACTGAGAGTGTCACCTCCTCAGATGAACTTTCTGTTCCCGTCACCTCCCAGCGACCTGGAGCGAAGGCTGGAAGGTGTTTCTGGACTAAAGGAGGCACTACGGAGCCACGGTGATATGTGGGGTGTCCACCAGCGCTGCTTTTGGAGGAGGATGCTGTGCATGAGGGAGAGGGATGATGAGAGCAGCCATGCCTTGCCCTGCCAAGCTGTGGCACAACCAAAAGAGCTCAGGGCCAAACTCCAGGATGCGGGGAAAAATTTCATCCAGCCACGCGTTTATTTTCCTGCCTGTTATTCCTAGGAGCAGCTCAAGCATTTCTGTTCCAGCTCCTCACCATAATCAGCGCCAAGACTAAGCCTGGGACAGCTTCAGTGCCAGGAACCAGGGATTTAGAGAGTTGCAAGCGGCCGCTGGGAGATGGAAGAGCTGTGGCATGGCCTGGCTGCAGCCTCCTGCCAGCATTTAACTCCTCTCCTTCCCAGCCCTTGGATCTCGCTGCCCCATCATGGTCATCCCAGGGCCCTTGGAGGTGTTGGCTTGGGCTCTTTTCACTCTTATTTCTAGTTTTACAGGTTGTGACAGCTGATGCTCCCCAGCTGTCCTCCCCAACCGGCCGAACAAGAAATGGGATGTAATCTCAGGGAACTGCTTTGCTCTGGGAGCTGTGGTTTAGGGAAAACCTTTGAGTATCTCATTTGCAATCAGCAGTTCCCAGGACTGAGGGCATCTGGCAGGGAGAGGTTGGGATTCATCTTCTTGGAGCCTTTGGAGGTGCTTGAACAAGATGTGTGCTGTTCGTTTGCTGGTTTTTTCCCCTAAGGGAATAAAATTAACTGCTGTTCATAGCGTTCCCACACCTTCCTGCAGATGCTTTCTGCAGAGACCATGTGTTCTCCTCCATCATCTCCTCCATCATTACAAAAATGCTCCGAGGGCTGGAGCCCCTCCGCTGCGAGGCCGGGCTGGGAGAGCTGGGGTTGTTCAGCCTGGGGAAGAGAAGGCTGTGGGGAGACCTTGTTGTGGCCTCCCAGTGCTTAAAGGGGGCTGTGGGAAGGGTGGGGGTGACCTCTTTAGCAAGGCCTGTTGTGACAGGACAAGGGGTGATGGTTTTAAACTAAAGGAGGGGAGATTCAGACTGGATATAAGGAAGCAAATTATTTACAATGAGTGTGGTGAAACCCTGGCCCAGGTTGCCCCGAGAGGTGGTCGGTGCCTCATCCCTGGAAACATCCAAGGCCAGGCGGGACGGGGCTCTGAGCAACCTGATCTGGTTGAAGATGTCCCTGCTCAGGGCAGGGGGCTGGACTAGATGGCCTCTAAAGGTCCCTTCCGACCCAAAGCATTCTGTGATTCAATGATTCTATGATCCCACGTGCCAGCTTCTGTCTGGGTGTCCCTCTGCCCTCCCTGGGATGGGGCAAAGGAGGGCTGCGGGTATCTAACAGCACTTTGATTTTCTCCAAAAGACTCACGAAAGCCATTTCTCTTTCCTTTCTGTGTTCTGTGCCCGCATGTCCCCAGCTCTTCACTGTCGGGGACCAAAACACCCTGTGCACCAGGTCCCCTTTCCCTCCAGCCACTTTGGCCAGTTCATGTGTAGCTCTGTGTCTCCTCTCCTGCCATCAGGACACCTTTCACTTCACTCTGCTTTTTTATTGGGTTGGTTTTTTGGGTTTTTTTTGGCTACAGGAGGAAAAGAGGAGGCCTCTGCTGCAGAAAACAACCCCTCACGGGTGCCGCAGGGGAAACCAGGAGAGCGGAGCTCCGCCCTCTATTCTGCTGGACAGTTTTTCTTCGAGTACCTGGTGGTGGTGTCACTGAAGAAGATGCCAGACGGACATTACGAACCCAAGATAACCTACCAGTTCCCAAAGGTATTTAGTCCCATGTTTCCAGGAAGATGAGTTTCCTGAGGAAAAGGGGGGTGTTGCTCCTTCCTCACCACTAGAGCTAAGGGAGGAGAACAGAAAAATACCCCATGCCCTGGAGTCACAGACCCAAACCCAAGGGCTTGGGTTGGGGTTGCTGGGAGTGTCTGTCTCTCCCTGTGGTCCGAGCCATGGGCCACGAACCCCAGGAGGAAAATCCCTGGGTGCTCCCTGCTGTCCTGTCCCAAAAGGGGAGACCACAGTAGTGAAATCACACCCTGGGAGGTGGCACAGGAGGAGGCCCCCTGTTTGCAGAGGAGCCCCTGGGTGCCTCAGCTTTGCCCCACTATCCATGGGGTAAAAGAGTAAAAAATTGAATCTTTGGGAGATGCTTGTCCAGGGATGTGCAGGCACCCTCTGCTTCGGTCTGAGCTGGGGGTTGCTTTGGGACGTACACCCCATTCCACCCCACCCCTGGGGCTATGGGCCCATTGCCCTGACTCTTGGCATCGCTTCGTTCCAGCGCGAGAACTTGCTGAAGGGCCAGAAGGAGGAGGAGGAACGTCTCTTGAAAGCCATCCCCCTCTTCTGCTTCCCCGACGGCAACAACTGGGCCCCCGTCACTGAGTTCCGCAGGTACCCGCCCCCCTGCAGGGTCTTGGCTGTGGTTTCCCACCCTGTGCTGTCGTAGCCCCAAGGGCTGCAGGTGGAAGAGCCATCCCATCCTCATGCGTCGTCTCTCCTTGCAGTGAAACCTTTTCTTTCGTCCTGACCAACGTGGACGGCAGCAGGAAGATTGGCTACTGCAGACGGCTGCTGGTGAGCGTCCCACCCCCGTACACCCATCTCTAGGTCGGTGGTGGCCGTGCCACCCCATCCCCGTGGTGGGACATGACGCCTTCTGCCGTGCCCAAAGTACAGCTCTTGGGGATGTGCCTTAGAAAGCCACTTGCCTTGACAAAGATGACGACAAGCAGCAAGGGGGTGCCCAAAGGGATATTTTTTGAGCTTTCTTCTGCTGGGGCATCAGCTGGGTGCTGGATGAAGCAGCATTTGGTGTAGCCCAGGGCTGGCCTAAAATGCAACCAGGAGCTGCGATGGCTGGGAGGTGCTGTTCCCAGTACTGGTGGTCGCTGCCTCCCCACAGGTCTCCCACAGCTTCCCTGGCTCCTCTCCCGTGGCCGCAGCAGCCGGGACAGCTGCAGATCCCACTCGGGATCAGGACGGTGATGCGCGTGAGCCCATCCAGGTGCCGAGGAGCCAGGTGCCCTCAGCCCCATCCCTAAAAATTGCTTCTGAACAGTGGCTGCCTTTCTCATGGATCTGGCCAGCTCGGGGGCTGCGAGGTGCAATGGAGGTCTTCCTTGGCTGCTGATTTAGGCACAGCCTGCTTAACTAGGGACATAAAGCCACAGGGCCATCTGCCACGGCTCAGTGACTTGCTGGATTCCACCACCCTTTCATTCCCTGGCAAACCTGCCCACTTCTGCATCCAGGGCTGAGCTCTGGCTGTCTGAACTGGATGTCTGGAGGGCTGAAAGCGCAGAGAGCAAATGGGCCCAGGATAGTCTAGTTGGAAAGGGGGAAAAAAGCCTGGGCACTCATCCTGATGGTCCCTGTTTCAGTGGGAGGCAGGATTAGTCCCAAGAAACATGGGGCAGGACGTCTCGGAGGACATATGTCTCAGGGGGAGGGAAGTTTGGGAATACGCCAAAGGGCTTTACAGCAAAATTATTACCAGCTTTGGCATCTGAATTGCCTTCTCCAGGCACCCTCTACTTTTACAGCATCAACTGCATCCTTGGCCTGAGCCCCAGCTCTGAAAACCCCCCAGCAAGTGATTGGGTATTTTATGGGGGGGTGAGTGGGGCCAGGGGGGATCTCTGGAGAGAGCGTGGAGCTAGTGCAGTGGGACTGGGAGATACTCAAACCTTTTTCCCATCCTCTTCCAGCCATCCGGCCGTGGCGTCTGCCTCCCTGAGGTCTTCTGCATCATCAGCTGCCTGGGCTGCTTCGGGCTCTTCTCCAAGGTAGGGAGGGGTTGGCTCTGTCTGCACGGCGGTGGCCCAGGCAGCCACTCTGTTGCCTGCCGGGATTTCACAGCTCACTTTTTCTCCCCCAGATCCTGGATGAGGTGGAGAAGAGGCGCCAGATCTCCATGGCGGTGATTTATCCCTTCATGCAGGGCCTTCGGGAATCGCCCTTCCCAGCTCCAGGAAAAACTGTCACCATTAAAAGCTTCATCCCCGAGTCAGGCACAGAGGTTGGTGCAGGTCTCGGGGGCTCAGCGGCACCTCCTGGGCTGCTCCGACGTGGGGAGCCCAGGCTATCTCTGGGAGCATCCTCCACACCTGCAGCACCATGGGTGCTCGCTAGAGCAGTGGGTGGTGGGTCAGGCTGCTGGGGGCCTCTTCCCCATGGAATATGGGTGCCACCTCCCTCCTGGTCCAGGAGGAGAGCAGCAAGCAGTGAGGATGAGGATGGAGCCCATTCACTGGTGATGCTGCCCCATCTTTGCACCCTTGCGAAGCAGCATTTTTGCAGCTCCATCAGCCTCAGGCTGGAGCTACCAGCACAAAAACTCCCTGGACGCCGGTTCTTAACACGTTGGTGCTTGCACAGCCATTACGTCAGAGCGGTGCACCACGCCGGGGCCGTGGAGCGGGGCTGGCTGCACCCCGGTCTGAGCAGGTGTTCACACCTCCGGGTGCAGCACGCGGGGCTGTTGGGTGCGCAGTGGTGCCGGGGCCGTTATGGGGTGTTTCAGGCTGCAGCTTCCCCTCCCCACCGCAGTGCTCAGCTCTCAGCCTCCACACTCGCCCTAGTTTAGCATCACGAGCAGGCAGCCGGCATGGCGCAGGCGCGCGGGCAAGCCTAGCCCTTACCTGTGGAAAGGAGATCTGACACGGGCACGGTGCCCACGAGGCTCACCTCGCCCACGCACAGCCCCGGCTCACACAGGCAGAGCCTTTTCTTTTTGCTTTTTCTTTCTTTTCTGGCAAACCTGGGGTGGAAAAAGGGGGAGGATCTGCCTTGGCACCGGGCAATATAACCTCGGTGCTGAGCAGCCCAGGGATGTGTCCTGCCAGAGTGGGTCTGAAAGCAAGATCCCGCCTCTCTAGTGCAATTTAGCAGCTGGGTATCAAATTGCAAGAGATTTCTTCATCCAGGAAGGCTTGTGCAAGGGCTTTGCAGGTTGCTCAATGCTCTGGCTGCGGGCCAGGCTGCAGGGAGCGTGGATGGGGGTCACAGGAGGGAGGATTTGCAACAAGGACGGTCGTTCTTCGAAAGAGCTGTGCTTTGGGGCTCGGGGCAGCAGCTGGAGCAAGTCAAAAATATCAGTGAGAAAACGGGAAAAGGGGTAAAAAATAAATTCTGGGTCCTGCATGAGCTGGGGATCGTACAGGATTTGTGCTGGAAAGCGGCTGTGGAGCCCAGCCAAGCCCTATGCTGGTGTCAGAGAGGATGCTGCTTTGTCGGAAAGGCAGTTTGGCACATGGAGGAAGGGGATTTTTCCCTGCCCTGTAAAGCTGGGGAGAGGGGCCAGGACTGTGTCATGAGCTGCACAGTCCTGTTAGTCCTTCAGCAGTCGCCGTCTCAGGGCTGCCTGCAGCAGGGCAGAGGTATCGACCGGGTTTGGGAGACACTTATCTCTGGCAAAGCCAGCAGAATAGGCAGACCACCTTCAAATATCCATTAGATAATTCACTTTTGGGCCATCCCAGCTAGAATGAGGTGAGCTGGCCCTCCCAGAGAGTCTCTTGAGGAAGCTTTTGTAGTTTTTATAGCAAAAGTCATGCCCTCATCCCTCCTCCCTTTCCTTGAAGCTGCTGCTAATATGAGCTGCCAGACACTGAGGCAGGAGCACGTCCCTGCCCATCTCCTACCAGGGTCTTGTGAGGACTGCAGAAAAGCGGTATTTTGGTTAAAAATCCAGTGCCCCAATAAATAAACCCCACAGCGCACATTGCACTGTCCTGTCCTGCATCCTCAGAGCTGCTCAGCCCAAATCTCCAGACGGGACAAGATGAGGTTTGTGCCTTGCAGGGGGGTGTGATGCAGACACTGCAAACTCTTAAAGATGCTGCAAATTAATTGCTTGGGTCATTAGCTGCTCCCAAGCCACCTTCTCAGGGACCAGGGTGGCACAGGGGGAGCGTGGCACCTCCTAAGCCGGGGCTTGGTGATTCTCCCTTGGCAGCTGATCGAGCTCACGCGGCCCGTGGACGCTCACCTGGAGCATGTGGAGTTTCAGGCTCTGCTCGAGCGGCTCAGCCCCCAGCTCATCCTGCACATCTTTGCCTCGGCTGTGTTGGAGCGACGGCTCATTTTCCTGGCGGAGGGGCTGAGGTGAGTCCTGATCTCTTTATTTAAAAAAAAATAAAAGCCTTAAAGGAGCGCAGAACACAGCTGAGCTCGGGGTGGGATGTTCCCTCCGAGCAGTGAAATCCTCTTTCCTCATGCAATGCCACCACGATGGCTCCTTGTCCCACAGCGTCCTGTCGCAGTGCATCCATGCAGTGGCTGCTCTCCTCTACCCCTTCACCTGGGCTCACACCTACATCCCCGTGGTCCCCGAGTGCCTGCTCGACACCGTCTGCTGCCCCACGCCCTTCATGGTTGGCATCCAGATGCGGCACCTGGAGCGGGTCCTGGACCAGCCGATGGAGGAGGTATTTCGTCAGGGTAGGGGAAAGCATCTGGATGGAGCCACCAGTTCCTCTGTGACCCTGGGTTTGGCTCATCTCCAGGGTTGAAGGCTCTGGCTCTGCCCTTTTCCCATCCAGGGAGGCTGGAGACTGGGGCTTCTTGCAAGTCCCCTCCTGTAGGCACCTGGGGCAACACTTCTACATCCCCCTGTGTGCTGCAGGACCTGCAGCCCTGACCCCATGGGCTTGGGGAGCTGCTGTTGGCCAGGCTGGCTGTTGGCATCATCCCAACCTTGCAGAAGTGGAGAAAGGCTGTGTGGGGACAAGCCACCGAGCCTGGGGCAAACAGAGTCCCTGGGGGGATGCCCTGGCCCCCCTGCCCAGGTCCCTCCGGTACAGAGGGACCGATCCTTCTCCTGCCACCCTCGTGGGCTGCAGAAACAGACCATAAATCAGGTGGGAGGAAGCCTGGCTGCCTTAGCAGGGCTAAACCTGGTTGCTCTCTGCTTTCTTTCAGGCTCTGATAGTTGACCTCTGCGAAGGGAAGATCCTCCGGGCGGTAGGTCCCTCGTGCAGGGCCTGGGGAGGGGCTGGCCTGGCCTGGGTAGCCCTGGGAAGGGCCCTTTCCACCATTGGTCCCAGCAGCTTTCACATTTTGGGGGCAGCGACATCTCGGTGTCGCTCATGCAGGGATAGTGTCCCCCGAAGGGATGGCTTCATCCGCTGCATCTCTCTCATCGTGAGCCGGAGCAGCAGGGGCCGTGTGTCGAGCATCCCTCTCCCAGCATCGCCGCGGCACCCTGCAATGCTAACTAACGAGCTCTGCAGAAAGCCCCGCTGCTGGGCTGCGCTAACCGCTGCCCGCGTTGCTGCCCTGAGCTGGGCTCCCACCGGCGCTGGGCGCTTCACAGCCCTGTTGCCTTCCAGGTCGGCGATGAGGAGGAGATCTTGCCCATCAAGCTGCAGAATGAGATGCTGACGTCTCTGAGCAGGCACAACAACAACAACAATGTACACAGTAAGGGTTTCTCTTTATATACTGTAAAACTATATTTATCTGGTCTTTCGCAGATGGCCAGAGCCCTCAGCGACATGGTTTTCCTAAAGAGACCTGGCCTGGGGTGTTTCTGCCCCAGTTTGCAATGAAATGGAGCCACAGGAGAAAAATCCCATGGCCTTTCCCCTCTCCTGCAAAACATGAGAGCAGGAACAATTAATTCTGCTGAAAAATCATATTTTGCCGTATTTGCCCCGCAAAGGTGCCACCGCCCTGGAAAGCAAACACAGCCAGTGCTCCCTCAGCAAAATTAGCTTGATCTTTGTTTACTGGTAGAGGGAGGTTTTACGCAAATAATTTATCAGGATGGAAACAGAGACTGTGAGCTGGCCACGTTAAAACAGGTCTGTCCTTTCTATGCCCAGAGGTCCCACCCCCACCTTTCATGCTCCATGTCCTCTTCCAGCATCCGAGCAGGTGAACGCGCTCGTCTCTGAAGCCTTCGTGCAGTTCTTTGTCCGAATGGTTGGCCACTATGTCTCGCACATCAAGTGGAGTAAAAACGGCTCAGGCACCTTCCAGGAGCGAGCCTTCTGCAAAGCCATCACCTCCAAGACCAACCGCAAGTTTGTGAAGAAGTTTGTGAAGACGAACATGTTTTCCCTATTTATTGAGGAAGCGGAAAAGAGCAGGATCCCACAGGAAGGTAAACGGCCCCAGCTCTCCTTCCCTCTCCGGGCGGGTGAGCTCTGCAAAGTCCTGGGCTCCTTGGTTAAGGGAAAGAGATGCCCCGTGCCTTGAGAGGGATGCAGCGTGAGGCTGAGGATGCTCAGGGCTGTGAGTAGCACCCGTTTGCACTCAACAGCTGCATTTCTTTGTCCCTGTCAAACAATCAAAAAAATCCCTGGGCTCATTTTAGATCTTGGTTCTTGACTGGGGTAGGCTTACTGAGAGCTCAGTGTTTAGGCAAACATGCCAGTAGCAGTGCAAATATTTGGCTTCGATGCAGGCAGCAGCTGGGAGCTGGCTCTTGGCTGTGCTGCTTGCGAGCCCTGACTCATGTTTGCCACCGGCTCCGGTGCAGACCCATGGCAACTGGGTCGGTACTTCCCCCTTCCCAGGGATTTACAGGCCGCTGGGCAGAGCCAAGCCTCCTCCCAGCCCAGGACGAGGCCAAACGGGTGAGGAGGTTGAGGAAGCCACCCAAAACATCTACCAGTGGCCAGAGACATCCTGGCCCGGGACTTGCCACCCCCACGGTCTTGCTGCAGTCAGAGAGAGTGCAAGAGGGTGCAGTCCCTGGGTGGGTGAAAGGGAATTGCAAAAACCCCGATTTCACCTGGGCCCTCACCTGGGCGCTGCTGTCCGTAACGCGGCCCGGTTTGGCTCCCGGGGTGCACACGTGCTCCCCAGGACTCGGGCTGTACAGCCCTGACTCCTCCCCAGCCTCAACGCTTGCATTTCACTAACGACCTTTTCTCATCCACAGCATATTTCCAGCAGAAAATAAAGGAGTACCACGATCAGAAGAAGCACCGAAGGGACTCCTGAGGTCCAGCCTGGGAACGTGGGAGCGGGGCTGGGACCGAGCAGGTCCCCGCCAGCAGCAGCTCGCTGCGCAGACTCGACGTGTGCCCTGTCCAAGGGCAGAGCGCGCTGGACTCCGCTGGATCTGTCTGCCGGTTCCTACCCACCTGTGACTCATGAGATGTGTGGGCAGCACCGAACACCAGTTTCCACCCTTTCTTTTCTCCTCAGGGCATCATTGCACTGGAAAACTCTTTTGCACAGAGCTAGCAAGCAGGCCACGATTACCTTTGCGATCTGGCTAGCAACAAGGACAAGCTGTAACTCTCAGTGCCTGGCCCTGAGCAGAGCCTCTGGCCGCATCAGGGCCCCATGCAGCGAGGGAGGGAAGGCAGGGAGCTGGCTGCAGGACAACAAAGGTTGTAGAGTAACTGTTAGTGAAAAAAAAAATGTAGGAAATAGTGTTTTTTCTAATTAAAACAAACCTAGGTTTTGCAAATAAGTAACATCCTACTGAATAAGTTTCCGAGGTTTCTATTATTAACAACTGTTTCACTTTATTTTCTACCAAGCTATGCTGATTGTTAAATAGCGGCAGGAACTGTCGCAGTGGACTTCAGCGGTTTCCTCTAGAGCGGCTGTCTGCTTCGTCGGTACCACTTAGAGCCCAGTTTAGCTCTTTAAAGAAACAAAAATATTCTTTTCCAATGGATTATTTATTTGTGCTGTAAGCAAACTGTGAAGGCCGCAGGGCTGTGTTTTGTGGTAGAGGGAAACGGCCAAGCAACAGCTTTGGGTAGGGAGGAAGTATCTGTTAAATCCAGTAGTAAAACATGTCGACATCCTCCTTGTTTCTGGTTTTGATGCCAACTTCTTTTAAAACCTTGCAGTTCATTGAAGCACTGTCCCTGAAATGTGATGCCTGCAGCAGATTTAAAGCTAAATTATGGTTCTCCCCCTTTCCTAATGCTCATCCAGGGAATAAATGTTGCAGCAGGGGAAGCTGGTGCTGGCTGCAGACCTGCCTGGTTCCTTCCCAGTCAAACCAGGGCCAGATACTTCTCCCAGCAAGGGCTGGGGGCGAGGGCAGAGCTTCGTCCTCCTCTCTGGGATGTTACAGCCAAGCTGCCGTAGCACTCGCTACCACTACATGTGAGCACACGTGCAGATGTTATCGAAAATATAGTTTCATACAACTTCTGCAGTGGCATTGAATGCCACGGTAAGAGATTTTACATAGACACTACAAAATAAGCAGGCTGGCTGCCAGGCAGCTTTCGCTTTCAGAGCTGTGAAACATCTAACGAAATCGAGACAGATGTAGAGGGCATTTATTTTAGAAGTAACTATTTGCGCAGTCACGCACAAATGCAAGTGACAGCACCGTTGGACAGCGCGTACAAACTGAACAGCCCTGCTGAAAGAAAACTGTTGATTTTTGTTCAGCCCCCATGCGTGTTTGGAGGGGGGAAGAAGAATTACTTGTGAGACAAAAAGGGAGGTTTTTGGCACTGTGGGTGTTGTCTCTGGCTCCACAAGTTCCCCCTCATGGGTAGAGAAAGTGTTACAGGTTTAACTACAGGAAATTAAAGGTTAATGGGGTGTTTGGTTTTTTTTTTTCCCTGGGGTTTTTTCATTTAAAAAAGATCACCTGCCAGCAGAAAATTGTGTGTGGGGCAAAAACAGGGCACCTATCAAGAATTGCCCCTTTTGAAAAGGCCCCTTGCCTCCCCCTTCTCCTGCTTGACCACTGCCATTTTGAGAAGGTGCCAGCCTTTTTGGGCGTGAACCATAACACCATCTCCTCTAGGAAAAATGGGAAGTGGCCCTTGCTTTGGCAGCAGCTCTTTCGACAAGAAGCGTTAGAAATCACATAAGGGACTGGATTGTGTAGTTGATTAATTCCTGCCAGAGAAAACTGTAAAACAAGGTTATGCCTTAGCTGCTGAAAACAGGTATGCAAAACCTGAGCCTTAAATTAAAAAAAAATAATGTTCAAATGTAGCCAGTGCTACAGATGTCAGCAAGGGTTAATTACAGCGGATTAGAGGGTTGGTGTTACCTTTCCTGGCTGCTGATCAAAGAATGGGTTGAAACGGGATGTTACGTACTTAAAGCATCCCAGTGACCAGCCCAGAAAAGCATCCTCTGAGAACCGGATCAGCCCTTAGCTCGGCCTCTCGGCTGGCTACAGGAAGACGAAAGAACAGGTACAGGGTAACAGGAGCAACCAGGCACTTTTCTGCCACCAACTTCTCTTCCCACCATCCAGCAGCAGCTTCAGAGCTCCAGGTGGTGGCTGAAGATGCTGGAGAGAAAGAAAAGAAGCCCAGGGACATGATCTACCCCAGGACTCCCAAACCTCCCCCCACGCTCCTCTCACATCTTTTCCCTTTCCGTACACTGTTCCTCTTCCTGACAGCTCTGTCCTTGTTTCCTAAGCCTGTGTGACTGATGCCGGTCCTGATCAGGTTTAAGGGTTCCTTGGGTTGGTTGGCCTGAACATTGAAAAGCAACTTGATCTTATCATGCTTGCTTATTCACCGGACTGGTGCAATCTGGCGAGAGCTTTCATGCCCTCCCTCTAATGCCCGGAGGGTATTAGCAAGAAACATGCACATCCCCATGACCAATCAAGACTGGTGAAGAAAGATGACACCATGTCGAAAGGGCAGATGCTGAATAAAATACCCTATTTATTTCTTTGAACTCAGTCTGCCTCTCAAAGCACCTGCTTGTAGGTGAGGGCACTGTGTTTGCTGCTGGAGATGCTGGGGTAAACTCAGCTGCTGCTTGCTGGGAGCACGGACACATCCAGCGGGGCTCAGGGCGCGCTGTGACACATCAGCAAAACTTGCAGCATATTTTAAAATCCTTCTTCCTGTTCAAGATTTGTCTAACACTTGATCTTAGACTACAACAGTAAGCAAAACAGTGCCAAGAAATGTTTCCCTGAACTGGAAAGTGCTCATTTATTCTGCTAAATTGTTAACATAGTTCCCAGCATAGCATTAGCCAGCTCACACTCGTACAAACAACTCCCAGGCATGGTTTGGGATTCAGCTGAGGAATCGCTTCCCTGATTTGCAGTTCAATTCCTGCTATGCAGCTGCCCTGCTTGGAAGATAAGTTTCATGTTATGGCATGTGTCACCCTCTGCCAGCCGGCCTCAGTGACAGCACATAGTCCCGGGCATATTTAACCTACCAGAGTCAACGCCGTCATTATTGCTAAGTACTTTGAGATTGCTCTGGGACAATAAGGGACCTCAGATCACTTCTCACCTGGCTATGACCTCCGAGAATCGCGGCGACCCTCACAACCTGCTCTCTGGAAATGATTAATCTCTGGAACTCCATTCCAAACTCAAAGATGGGGAACAGCAGCACTGGATGTACTTGCTGCATGCAGGGTAGGAAGGCAAGAAGAGAAAAATACTAGTAGGGGACAAAACTGACGCTCAGAAACAGGCTCTGAGGTATCTTGACCCAACTTTTTCCTATTAAACTCCTTGCCAAAGGCAAGGGAACGCCTTTACAGGTTTTTCGAAGAGCCAACACCCCAACACCAAGTGGAAATTTTCAGCTTGCCTTTAGTTTTAAGGGAAAACTTTCTTAACAGAGAACAGGTTGTATTTGTTTTGAAGCAAGTATGCTCAGACACAGGTGTTCCAGGAAGGTCAGCAGGCTGCTGTTGCCAAAGCTCTTCCTTCTAAGTGTCTTCTGAATGCAACAGAAAGTGCAAAAGCGTGTCACAAGATCAGGCTGTGCCCACAAAAATTCTGTTCCCGTTCTCAGCTCCTGGAGCTGCCGTAGCTCTACAAGCATATCTAAGATAACCTACGATCACAAGGCAGTGTGGTAATGTGCAAGTGCCAGCAGTAAAGGTCATTTATTCCATCATTTATTACAGGCATTTATACAGTACCTATATCCATAGCAGCACTTTCTATGGTGTGGATTACCAGCAGTAACTATTCCCTGATAACACTGAAACTTTATCAGGATAAAAATGGAATTTTTTTCTTGGCTGGCTGAACACAGAGGGCATTCAAACTCCCAGGCAGTGAAAAGCTGAGGAAAAGGTGCCCTACTGCATTTCCTGAACAGTCTCAAGTATCGGTGACAAAATTATTTGACCAGCTTAAATCTTAAAACCCTGAATACTGAGAACATGATTCTCCTTGTTTGCAGCTCTGGAAAACCACTTACAATGCAGGGAGGGACTTTCCAAGCAACTGAATTTTGCACCCACTTCACGCTGATGAAGAAACACGTGGTTTGTGGAAGGGGAGGCAGGACCGCAGCACTTTAGAATCCTTCATCTTTTGCCTTGCAGACTTTGCCTTGCTCACCACTGGAAGGGCAGCAGCAGAGGCTGGACTATCTAGATCAAGCCTTCACTCAGCTGAAAACAATTAAAACTAAATAAACTAGTATCTAAATTCCAGTTGTATCTAACACTGCCATACTAAAGAGCTGCCACCTTCGCACTGCAGGTGCTCCCAGTGTCAAGATACTGGGACCGTAGCATTCCCAGAACATGGAAGAGCTGCGCCCCAGCTATGCGGTCAGGATGTGGGAACCACACTCTCCCTCAGGTTTCAGCCTGGCAGGGACCCTTTGGGAAACCCCAACACAAACCCACAGCCAGGCCCCCCACAGAGCAGGACACAGCTGTGCTTCCCATAAAATAGCTGTGCACAAGCATGCAAATGCCTGGAAGCTCAAGGGCGAAGCGGAGAAGCCTACATAAATTTCTCCTTGCCCTGAAGCTGTTCCTCCTTTCCCCAGTGCCCCATTCTCCACGCACGACCTCTGACTCACTTGCTGAAACAGTATCACCCCACAGGAAGGAACCAAAACCCTTCCAACCAGACAAGACACACGACAGGGCACATCCACGTGCTAAACGCTCGGCTGGAGAAGTCAACACCTCAGTTCCACTTCCTGCAACGTCTCAAACAGGGGCCAGCCCCAGTTCTTTTCTCACAGAGACAAACACTTCAACAACGAACCAAGGCCCACGCTTCTCCTGCGTTCTCTCTCCAGCCCAAGCAGCCCTGCGTCTCTGCAAGGCCACAAGTTCAGAAGACTGACCTCTCTGCTCACACCAGCCTGACACCAAGTGCTGGCCCAGGCAGGTGGGAGAAGGGGTTTAAAAGCCCTCCAGTCACTGAAAAAACCAAATTTTGTCTCTACTTCCTGAGCACATTTGTGTGATACCCTGGGTGTCACAGGAAATAGTGTTACCACTTCCTGTAGCGAAGTGGGGTTTTGATTTATTGTTGTTGTTGGGGGGGTGTGTGCGTATTTATTTTTTTTTAACGTGAGCTGTGCTGAATTCCTTCAAAGAGAAGCTTGCACTTGTCTTCAGGTACTGCCGTGGCTCTGGCTTCCCAGAAGACAAGGGCCTTTTCTTACCATCTTGAGTGAGATGCTTCGTGGTCAGAGGGACAGGATTTCTGCCGCCAGGTTCCTAGCATTCCCGACCAACTGTCTCCCAGGCAGCTCCCTGGTAACTGTGGCAGATCCTGCTCTGGAGACACTCCCTTTGCTCTGTCAGCAAGCCTAGGCACTTTGTTCAGGGTCTGAAGTTCCCCTCGATGCCTGGGCACACGTTGCAGCACTTCACTACTGTGTGGTTAAACACAGAATCATTAAGGCTGGAAAAGACCTCTAGGATCATCAAAGTCCAGCTGTCAAACCCTCCATTAAATGTAACTTAGCCTCCCTGATGCAGCTCACCACATTTAAAATGGTATTAAAAAACAACAACAAAAATCCACCCAAACTTACTGCGCTACGTAGCAGAGAAAGCTCCTGGAGATCCTGGAATGACACCACTATAGACATAAAAGCATTAGAAAACTACTGTCTAAGTAGCAGGCAGGATTGTACTTCGTAAGTCTAAGTAGGACAGAGCAACACACACACCTGAAGACAACTGTTGCTCTCAGAATTCTTATTTATTAAGAGCAGAATGGAAATTTTGCTTAAGTTTTATACATAAAAAAGTAAACAGTAAAATTTTCTTTTCATAGTCTTTCCACTGAAGAAAATTGAGGAATAAGTTGTCTTTTTAGATAATGTTTATTTAAAAAAATAAAATTAATTGACAAAGATACCACACTATTTTGCATGCCAGTCATCCCTTCTGCTTGCAGAGCCCTGTTCAACACATTATTCTTTAACAAGAAACTGCTTTATCAGCAATGCATAAAGCAAAAGAACCACATCAGTCTGGACTCAAACCTCAACAGCTGCTTCAGCTACACAAGCTAGTGCGATACCTCCATTTTTACCAGCTCAGGTCTTTAGTAAATAAATTTCAAGTGGACACTAAACAAGTATTTCACTAAGAGATGATGAAATATTAAAATTAAAAGCAAGTCGTATTGCAGCTGTAATTATACTACATTAGAAACTTCAGTTGTTGGGGATCCATTCACCATATATAGATTATTTTGTAATCAAGGTAATTACAAAGACAGAGCATTACTCCCTGCATGCTTTCCCGGGCTTTGAACCAACAGAGTTGACTACATGTAGAGTTGACTAGGGTGTACTTGGAATTCACTCTCTCAGGCAGGAGACTAGTTAAGGAGTGTTACTGATAACAAAGAATAAAAGTTATACAACATTGATTATTATAAATTACTTTGTTCTCATCTGCTCTTTGCCTTAGTCTCCTACATAGCTTCACATCCGTTCATGTAGAGAACCAACTCTTTCTTATTTCTCCTTATGGTGACTCCCCGTTTACTAATGGTGATTAGAATGCGTGGAGGACTTGATTCGGAATACGTGGATGTGCAGATGGGCAGCAATCTGATTGCACACACTGACACAGTATCGCAGCAAATCAAAGAGAGAAAAGATCTGTCAAGGAAAAAAAAAATTACATGCATTTAGATTTATGTTTTCATAGAGAAAAACGCAAGAGTACAACACCAGCTGCGTACTTCAGAACAAAAAGTACTGGGGTCTTCTTTTCACGAACTAAATCTCCAACTCTGCAGAAATAATCACTCAGCGAAGATTTTCTACCCACTCTGGGCTTTCTTCCAGCTTTGTAAGAATACAGGCTCTTAATTCTAGAGTCAGAGAGGGGAAAATAGTTATAGTAGCTACACCAATACTATGAAATGCCCCGTTAACTCTGAATGGTGACAACCATACATAAAATAGCGATTTCTTAAAAGGTTAAGACTGCATTTCAGAAGATAACACTTGTGCGCTTGATAAGCGCATACGATCTTTATCTTAAGATATTTTTTCCTAATGGGTGCTGCTAGTAGCGACAGACACAAAGGCTTTCAAGGGCTTAAGGCACAACCATACACTTGCACTGTGCATCATTACTACCTTGCTAACAAGACATCAACACAAACCTTCAAGATATTCTATTCTAAGCTTTGAATATTTGCTACATTGCTTTAAAACCGTTTAAACTATGCACCAAGTAAACCATGTCTACCTCTGTTTGCATGAGTTCTGCTTAAAGTCAACTCAGTAAAGAAGGTTCCCAGTCCTATCACCCTCTGGGTGAGTCAGCGAGGCTCAACCAAACAAGCAATATTTGTGAAGGAGCAGGCGCACACTTGCGATGATTACCGACAAGCCAAGCCACACTTACCAGGGCAATCCAGAGTACAATATACTCATCAATAAAGCTGTTAAAATACTGGTCCAGAAACAATAGTGCTGGGCCTATGAATGCTGTGTCGTGCAGGTGCATTTCGCTTTTGGTCATGTGTGCAACCTGCATTAAAAAAAAAAAAAAAAAGGAAGTTTAAGAAATAAACATACACCAGCCAAGGGAGAGTGATTTCAAAATACCCAAAGCCCTTAAAGTTACGGTTCAAGCCACATTACTGTAAGATACATCAAGAACTTAAGTAAAGTAGCAGCAGCAATACTATTTCAGCCGTGAAAGCATATAGCCGTATGAGACGCAAGGTTTGCAGAGAAGTATCTTTTATTAGAACAAAGAATGTAGCTACAGGGGAAAAAAAAAATCCTAACACATTTTCCAGCCCACAAACTTTTCCTCCTGCCAGAAACAAAAGAGCGAAGTGGAAGTAGACTGGTAAATTTTAAGGTTTAGTTGAGCCTGGAAACCAAAACTCACAGCTGCTAGGTCTTAAAAAAACCAAGTCAGAGACACTAGGTGTTCTTCTCACTCCACCGGGGTGACCCATCCCATACAGGTCACCACCTCCCTCTGGTTACAGCCTGATGATGATGTCTTTTCCTCCCCCACGTGCGATGGGACTGTCCTACACCTCATCCTCGCTTTTACCAACACAGCTCCTGATGTGACTGTGGGGTAAACTGGTCTTGGTAAGAAATAAACTTTTCTTTCATTGCGAGTTATGTCCAACACTGATCCGGTTCACGTGGCAACACAAACACATGCCCACAGAACTGAGACGTGTGGGGCAGCGGTTGTTTACTCCCTCGCTCACTCTCTAGTCAGCAGGGGCTCCTCTCCTGACAGCATTGCCATCTCTCCCCTGGTACAAACCTGTTAATAATTTTAACTATTATTTCTCTGCAATGGTTTAATTTAAACCCTGAGCAACTGTTCAAAACCTCAGCAGTTCTGCGACCTTCTCCTTCTCCCAAGCTTTGCTCCCCTCTGCACCTGCATCCGAGGGAGGTTTCAGCCCCCTCTGTTCCTGCCCACCTCACCACCCGTGTGCACAAACACACTGCAGAAGTGTGAATGAACAGCTGGGAAGGGGTGAAACAGGACTCTGGCAGCTCTAAACTGTACCGTTACCGACTGTGTAACCATGGCATTAGCTTGGGGTTTACCACTCCCTTCTCAAATAGAAGAAAGGCTCCACTACACCTCCAAGCTACTAGAAATAAGTAAAGCACGAGTATCACTTCAGTACACAAACACATGCAAGTTAGTCAATGGAATAACCAGAGAACTGCAAAATCTACAGAGTTCTATTGCAATAACAAGAAACTCGAAGGTTCTGGTGCACTTACCACTAGTTTATTTGTTATCTTAGCAGATACAAAACCAAAAGTAAGTATATATAAGCAGGGATGCCTCTCAAAGAGCTGCACAGCAGATTTCTTGTAGATCATCGCAGCTAATGCAATCACTGACCCAATATGAAGAAAAGGTGAAAGGACACTCGTTCCCTACAGTGAGATTAAATTTAAAGCGTTAGGTTAACAAAATGTGTATGTTGCAAAGAAACCTCAATAAGCCAGACACTCACGTGGCATGCACGGGGTGGTTCCTAAATAAAATCACATTAAAAACGTGTCCTTCTGAACGCTGGTACTAACAGGAACAAAGTGTGGTGAAACTTGAGTGAGCATCAGCTGAGAATGTGGTTGAACCTTTCTTGTGCTGTGGGAGAACATAAGGTCTTCAGCAGCAACAAGATCTGACATCACAAAGGCAGTGGTTGACACTGTTAGCAAGCAACAGGAGACAATACTTCTATCGCTTTTTCTGTGCCAGCTAGAAAACAACTAACAGCCTTCTAGGTAGCAACTAATTATCAGGCCGGTATAGAATTGATTTTTGGAGAACTCCCAGGGCTCCAAAATCAATGGTCATCTTGGTTGAAAGGGAAGGTACTTGTGCAGATACCACCACCTGTACTTTTTCACTGGTAATATGAATATTGAAGTTTCTTTTAGAAGGATCAAAACCATAACCAATCTTCTTGACAAACTTCCTTCTGAATAGATTTTTGCATTGGACTTTTCTGAGCTGTTTGGAAGGTGTGTATTTCTATAACCTGATTCATAGGATTAATTCAAAAGCAAATATCAAAGCACCATGAGCACTTTTAATCTCTCAAATTTTAACACTCTTGACTCCTAAAGCTACTGTTCTTATGCAGACAATATTAACTTGTTTTTGCCAAGGAACTGAAAGGAAAACATTTCACATGTAGGAAGTATTATCTTAAATAAGAACTAAAGGCATGGCTGAAGAGCCACAGAGTGCTGAAGAGTAAATACAGAACAAAGTACTTACTGCTATAGTGGATCCATTTTTGCCAACTCCACCTGTGAAGATTACACCAAAGTAGTTTGTACAGGAGAATATGGTTCCTGCGACAGTACAGAGAGCTGGGAATATTTTCACCTGAATATTCAGTATTGGAATCTTAATGGAAGAGAGACAAAAAGTTAAAATATGCAGAAGCAAATTAAAATTGGGCTTAATATGTCTGATGCACTCAAACACTCCACTTTCCAATACCACGTTTGCTTTTCTTTCTCTGCTATACAGAGATTTAAATTCCCATAAGGCACAGAACAATATGTATTTTGCCAATAATCCTCCCATCAAGCTTCTCATAAACCAGACTTATCTTCAGTTACCTGAAAAGAGCCATCAAAAGCAGAGAAGTGGGCCCAAACTAAAACACACTAGGTAAATCACCCAGCTATCACATAGAAGAGAAATGCACTGTCATCTTTCCTGAAGCTGGTTGGAAAACTCACAGCTGCAGCCCAAGATCAAACTGGGCAAAGCAAGAGCCATTGGAGATGATTAAACAAAGCCCATTAAGAAACTGGATACGACCTTATGGGCAAGACAAAGGAAGCAAACAAGTCATCTCAGAGTCAGTGTGCCTAGGAGGGCAAGCAATGGGGTTGCCAAAGAGGTGGAAAATGAGCACAAGCAGCTTTGAAAGACAGACAGTAGTTTTCTTCATTTTTTTAACAGTAGAGTTTCAAGCAGAACAGGAACAACTCAGAATAAAGAAAGAGTTCAAAATAAACCACAGCAAATGTGTTACAGAAACAAGTGTTTAGAGAGAACGATTATGGGAGTTATTGAAAAACACCTGAGAAAGCGCACAGTCATTGGTCCCAGCCAGCACAGACTCATGAGGGGAAAGTCCTGCTTAACAAAATTTCTTTCTATGACAAGGTCACCCACCCAGCTGACCAAGGGAAGCCAGTCAATGTAATCTTTTTGGATTTCAGTAAAGCTTTCGATACTGTCTCTCACAGTCTCCTCCTAGACCCACAGCTGGATAAACACATAATGCAGTGGGTGAGCAATGGGCTGATGGGTCGGGCTCAAAGGGTCATCGTAAATGGGGTTACATTGGGCTGGCAGCCAGTCACTAGCGGGATTCTGCAGGGATCCATCTTCAGGACCGTACTCTTTAATGTCTTCATAAATGACTTGATGCAGGACTGGAAGGAATACTAATTAGGTTTGCTAATGACACATAATTGGGAGGAGCTGTTGACATTCTCAAGGGCAGAGAGGCCCTGCAGAGGGATCTAGACAAATTAGAGAGCTGGGTAATCACCAACCTTATGAAGTTGAATGAGGGTAATTGCTGGATTTTGCCCCTGGGGCACGGCAGCCCTGGCTGTACAGACAGCCTGGGGAACGCGAGGCTGAAGAGCAGCTCTGCAGGGACCTGGGGGCTCTGGTCAATGGCAGGCTGAACATGAGCCACCAGCGTGCCCTGGCAGCCAAAAGTGCCAACCGTGCCCTGGGGGCATCGAGCCCTGCATCGCAGCCGGGCGAGGGGGTGGGGGATTGTCCCGCTCTGCCCCACGCTGGGGCAGTCTCACCTCGAGTGCTGTGGGCAGTGTTGGGCGCCGCAGGACATTGAGGGTATAAAGGTACTGGAAAGTGTCCCGAGAAGGGCCATGAAGTTGGGGAAGGGTTTAGAGGGGAAACTGTACAAGGAGCGGCTGAAGTCCCTTGGTTTTTCAGCCTGGAGCAGAGGAGGCTGAGGGCAGCCCTCATGGCCTCTGCAGCTCCCTCCCGAGGGGAGGAGGAGGGGCAGGGCTGGTCTCTGCTCTCTGGTGACCAACGCCAGGACCCGAGGGAACGGCAGGGAGATGTGCCAGGGGAGGGTTAGGCTGGGCATTAGGAAAAGCTTCTTCCCCCAGAGGGTGGTGGAGCCCTGAGACAGGCTCCCCAGGGAGGCATCACAGCACCAGCCTGGCGATATTCCAGAAGCACTTGGACAAGGCCCTCAGAGACGTGGTGTGAATTTGGGGTGTCCTGTGCAGGGACAGGAGCTGGACTCGATGATCCTTGCGGGTCCATTCCAACTCAGGACGTTCTGTGATTCTAACTACCCAAAGCCTCCTAACTTTATCTATACAACTACAAAAAAGATCTTCACAGGTGCTTAACTCAAGAACTCAACTGCATAAACACCCTTGGCTCCCCAACAGCAAGGGGTCCAGTTATATACTGAAGCCAAAATGAGGTCGTTTCTATTTTTCTTCAGTTGCACTCCGAGTGTAGCTTTCAGCAGGTAAAATAATTAGTTTTCTATTGTGTTCAATAACTTCATCTCTTGATCTTTTCAGGGCACAATTAAGAGGCAGAGGCAGCTTTAACTCTCCATGCCTTCCTCTTGGGCAGCCTACAAATGAGCACCCAGACCACCTCTCCAAATCACTGCTTTGCAGGCTTCTGGCCAGCTGGCATGGTTTCACAACACTCAGACATACTTCTCCCTTGCTCAGGCTGCACTGTTACGTCAAAAAACATTTTCTGAAAGATAGTGAAGAAAGAAGAATGACAGGTAAGCAAATGGCATCCATTGCCACAGACTGGAGGGCTAACAGTAATCATTCATTAGTGGTACGAGGCACAGGACTTGCGAAGGTCTCTCCTCAGTCTTACAAAGGAAGGTACCTGTGCTGCCCTCTGCTTCAGTAACAACAGTGGTATTTAAAAAATAGGGCAAATTTGCTTTTCTACAGATAGAGGAAAACAATGGCAAGCTTCATACAGGAGTCAAAAGGCATTAAGCCTGACATTTCCCAAAGACAAGGCGAATTTTCTGAGAAAAACATGCCATGAACTCCAAAGTACTACCAGAACATCTGAGAATGATGCTCAGGAAAGGCAGAAGGATGAGACCAAACTGTCGTAGCATCCAGTTTGACTAGTTATGCTTTATTAACACTCTCCTTATTGCTTCCACTGATAGTTGCATCAGTGATAGGTATTAGACTGCACTTGTCTGGCAGGAATAATTAATGGAAGTAAAGCTACATACAGAAGTTTGGCAGAGGAAAGTCAAAGGAGAGATATAAAAAGGCAGCGCCTGCTAAATTGCTTTGCGTACAAAATGGAAGCACCAAGGCCAAAATTTGGAAGCAAAGGCAAGCAAACAGCAGGGAGAAAAAAGATTTTTTAATCTGAGCAAAGGGAGAGAGGAGGTTGTACTCAGAAATCTTCCTATACAAAATGCCATAGCAGCCCCTTACTTTTTAAAGAGGACACTACAAAGCAAACCACAAAACTTCATAGTCTGGTATTCCATATATCACTACAGTCCATGCAATTATTCTGACCTTGCTGGTAACTGCATCGGTTTCACCAGAAGTCAGATGCATGCAGAACTTCACAAGACCACGTCAATAATGCAGAGAAGTATCACAAGCCAAATATTTTGCAGGTAAATTATGTTCCCTGTTAAACTCTTTGAAGAAGATTACAAGAGAAGAGCTACACTGCACAGAAAGCTTCTGAATACAAATACATCCTGGTAAAGGGAGCATCCAGGATTCCATCTGAGAAAAAAAACCCACACATATTAATAAAAATAAGTGGCAGCAGGGAAAGAACGGGTTAACGACTGTTTGCCGGAGCCTGGATTAAAGCAAAGTGCCAGAAAATTTATGTCAGGCCTCCAGACTAGATGCCATCAGAATTTCATGCAGCGTGAATTGGGATTTTAGAAGAAAAATATCTATCATCAGGAAGCAGTGGGGAAAAGAGCACAGCTAAGGGCTCAGGGAAGCAGCAGTGAAGGGTGTATAAGAGACTATGCATCTGGAAGTAGACAGAGGCACTCCCTCCAGGAGCTCTTCTTGGCTAGCTCCTAGTCACAAATACCACAACCAGCTGGGCAACTCAGTGTGCTGGGAGTCCTCCTCATAAGGCTGGATCCCAGCTGTAGTTCAGAGCTGTACGTATGTACGCACCAGTCACATCTGCAAGAGAAGTAACAACTCAGAGGGCCAAAACCAAGCTTGCTTTATGTTCAGGAAGTGTTTGTGCTTTTAAAGATTACGTTGTGGAATACAGCTCAAGCAACTGCAGCACTTTAACTTCAAACAGAAAAAAAACCCTCTACATAACGAATGCATCAAACAAGTTGCACCTAAGCTTGCTCACTTCACTCACATTTTCCAAATGAGGATCTCGGCTAGAGCTGTGTTCACCAGCCACCGGAAATTACCGAGCGCCGGGAGCCTTGCAGGACAGCATTTTAACGTGTTTTGAAGAGAATCCACGCTGACAGAAAGAAGGAAGCCAGTACAGGTACACACCATTTCATGGAAAGCAAGCAAGCTAATGAAAGCAACCATTGACAGAATACACAATTCTGCATTTAGCCTGTTCGGATTGTTTTGCTTTTTGTATGTTAGCATAAGAAAGTGGAATGTTTGAGTATACAACCACATTTCATTCCATTATTCCCCCCTCCCCCCCCAGACAGAAACAAACCAAAACCACCAAACCACCAATTTTGCTGTCACATAAAATATTAAAGGACTGGAGAGGGGCTGTGTGATATATTTAGCTCTGCAAGTAGTAAATAACTTTTATCTCTAAATAAACACAAAAACTCACAAGTTGAATGAAAAAGGAAAATTCCTAATTGTCAGGGGAAACCTGATCCAAGGTTGTTTTCTGGAGAAATGCCTCCATTAATCCAACACCAGCCTTCAAAATTAGTTTAATCTTTTGGGAGCTGACGTAGCCAAATGCTGCTGCAACCCAGAACTTGTAATAATTTCAAGATTTTGCTGAAAAGGGTTATTTAATAGGTTGTTTAAAAGGGTTATTTAAGTTATTTAATAACACGAGAACAATTTCCAAGCTCACATAAACATCACCTTGCACTGAATCGTGCCAGAGGTTGCTGTGGCAGCATTTTTATCCCGTTTTTTAAAAAGAGTAAAAGGAAACTGAGAACATGAATTGGGAAATCCCCATTTGTGATGCAGAATAATAGCTGCATAGGGATGTTGGCCACACTAATCTCTCTGGAAAAGTTTGGCACCAATAAGATGACTTGCAGGCTCATTTTTTTAGAATTAGTCCTACCCACACTCATCCTCTTTTCATGGTATTTACTTTGCAGTTTACATAATTAATGGGGGGGTGGGTTTTTTAAGCCTGAAAGCACATGTAGCAAAATTGGGGTAGCCAAGGTTAGCTTTTTTTCTAGATATTCTCTACAATGTTAGAGGATTCATTTCTCTAGTTATATGAAGCAGATTAGAAATCCCTCAATTTGTGGTGACATGTTTCAGTAATTTTTTGGCCACCTCTGGGTTTTATTGCAAATCAAGATTTCTTTGTCCACCTTAAGAATTGCGTTTCTCAAGTACACAAACACGATCAATACTCAGGAAGGAAAACTTCCAGGAAATCAACGCTTTAGATGTTACTTCCAGAAATGTGCTATATTTATGTATGCACATAAATGCTCTTCTCTGGGCAACGCTATTTTGACAGCCCAACGTGGCTTCAGTAACGCAAACGCAAAGCCAACTTAACGACAGCCCAGAAACTGCCTGCTGACACAGCCTGGCGAGCCTATATACCATGTGCAGGATCTATACAAGCAACTCAGCTTACTTAATTAGGATGCTCACTGCTAAAAAAAACCCACCAAAACAAAAACAACCAAGAACACACCCCCATACATATGATAACTCCTATCTGTATGGGGGGAGAAAAATTTTCAGCCACATTCAGGCCAAATTACCCTACTGATGGTTACCAACTGCTCTCCAAAAGTTTCCCCAGTATCCTCAATCCAATTTAGAACTCCTCCGGGGCTGATCTAGCTTGTTCCATGGAATTCATTCAAGTTTTGGCCAGCTCTCTCAAAGCAAGCTGGGCTTCACTGAAGGTATATTTAAGTTTGTGCAACATTTGATAACTTTCTACCTGTGAACACAAAGTCTCAGATAATAGCTTGGTTTAATGACTCTGGCAAAACCAGAATCCACAGTTATCGCCAGGTGACCTACACTCAAGAACATACAGTTCCATTTATGAGGAAACGTGAGACCTTCCCCTCGAATTAAACTGCGCTGCTATTTTCAGGTAGTTCTTCCAGGCGTCTACTAGATCATTAAAAAGAATAACATAAGAACATGAACAAATTTACCAGAGATTGCCAAAAAGGTGGTCCTCCAATCACTGCCAGTAAATGCATGATTATTATGAAGATTTGCACTTCAGTCACATCAATTCTGATTAGGTACAAAAAGCCAAAAAAAGCAAAATTACTTAAAGCAATTCAAGTCAGTTATCTGCAAGCTCAGCAGCTCTCCTCTGTCATGCACAGTATAAAAACTCCAAAATACTGAGGAAAACAAGAGGGAAAATTTATAAACAATTTAGAAAGCAAAAAATATTTTAGTTTTACTGTTAAAATTAAGAGCCATGCTGTGCTATACTTTTTGTTTTATTTCACAGTGCGATAAAAATCCATTTTGTCAAGAGGAACAGTTGGAAATCTTCTTTTAACTGACCACTGCCTGTTGCAGAAACAAATATTCGGTTTTAACCTTGCCCACCAAAAAAGAAAAAGAATTTATTTCAGATTGTAAGATTCAGGAAAGGTATTTTTAAACCCTGTTACACTCCCTACCTTATTTTTTAATATAAATATTCTCTCTTTATAGAATCAAACTTTTTAAAAGAAACACAAATTTCTGGTGAGTTTGTGCACATGTAAGCAGTACGGTCAGCTGCATTGCTAAAGATTACACAATTCAGTCTCTAGCAGGCAGCAAGCGAAACCACTTCTGGTTCAGCATAGCTAGCACATTTTGTAGAAGGGCAAGAAGGAAAGACTTACAAAAAAGACTGAGTTTAAGACTTTGTTTTAAAGAACAGACAGAAGTCTTGGAGCTAGCAAGAGGGAAAAACAAGGCCATACAAATCAATTCCATAAACAGAAGCAAAAATACAAGTGAAATATAAAGAGGCTGGACTTGCTGGTGTCTAAGTTGAAGCCAATTAATACTATCTCATACTGGAGTACTGTACCAAAAATAATCCTTGGAGACAGTTTGAAATATTTATCACATATCTCCATTAATGCAACTCTACCTGAAATACTCAGAATCACTTCTTGCAAATACATGCCTTGCTGTTACAAAAATAGAGTTGCTATCAACTGCACAGGCATCAGGGAATAATGGTTATGGGGAGGTCTTTGCCTGTCTGCCTTAATTATAGGGCCTTCTAGCTCATTTAAGTTTAATATCAGATCAGCGACCAAGCAAGTTTTCTCTACAGCCTTTGTTCCAGCTTTGGAGCAGATCCTCTCATCCGAGCATCTCCAGCCTGGCCAAAGTATGATTTTGTTTCAGCAACCGGTCAATATGCACAAGGGGTAATTACGAGGCTGCATCTAGTTTCCACGTATAACATCCCCCAAAGCGTAAGAAAGCAGGAGGGCACCAGAACATGGCATTCAATGCAATCTCTTATCTTGCTATGGATTCTCTAAATGCTGCCTCCTGCTTTCAGCAGGCTGTAAAACCGCTGCATCCCTCTCCCACTGTGCAACTTCAGCTTTCCATCAGCCAAGAGACTTTCTGAAGAAGTCCCCAAGAGCAGGACATGCACCTATGGAACACCCAGCAGAACCAGCACGTGGCGGCTCCATCGCAGCAGGTAAACAGGATATGAAGCGCCCAACCCCTGACTATCGCTGTTGCAAACTCACTGCTCCCTGCCCACAGTGCAGCCACGGAACGGGGCATTAAGGATAGAGAAGGTGGGAGAGCAGCAATATCCCTGAACTAGCCAGGTTCTTAGCACATAATGGGAAAGTTTAGCCAAAGCCACTGGAGGAAAGCTAGAGACGATCCCAAGAAAAGACAGTTTCCTTTAGATGTGTCTTTGCTTTGTAAGTTTTATTTTCACTACACCAAGCATGGTGACACAAGGTACACAGGAAACAACCTCAGGGGTCCTCCCATATTCTGAGTTGTTCAATAACAATCCCGTAAGTCAATCAGAACTGGCTTGGGGAAAAGAAATAATTTTCACAAAGAGGAAAGAATGTTCTAAAAATCCTTATTTTCAGTCCTTGTACAAACAAATAGAGCTACCTTACAAAAAAATATTTAAAATGCTCAGCCAGGCAAGGAGAGATACATAAACCAGCTGATTAAATTCAAATTGTTTCCTCCTAGCTTCTGGAGTCAGCACAGAAGTGGGTTTTCCGTGTGCCCGCCTGAGGAAGGGCTGAAGCAGCTCCATGAACCCACACAGGTTAAACAGGAATGCATTTTAGCCTACTTCACTACCTCTGTCAATGGCCTAAAAGACTATAAAGCTTGAGAAAGCTCACAGAAACAGTGACTAATAATTGATGTCGGTAACTCAAGTTTATAGCTTTCTTTGGACAGTAAAACAGGCTTGTTCTGGCAGCAGTAATCTTAATGCAAAATAAAGCAAGGTCATTACT
Source organism: Phalacrocorax aristotelis (assembly GCF_949628215.1). Lineage (NCBI taxonomy): Eukaryota > Metazoa > Chordata > Aves > Suliformes > Phalacrocoracidae > Phalacrocorax > Phalacrocorax aristotelis. The sequence continues at coordinate 2,203,640 of NC_134296.1, forward strand.
TCAAAAAAGATTTCAGATCATAAAAGACAAGGTAGTCTGAAAGACAAACTCTTACACAAAACTGGGATCCCAACCAAATCCACGGAAGCAGTGCCTGCATTCAGATTAGGGAGACAGCATTATTGTTTTTACACAGCTGTGCTACCACCTTTTCCCCGCTGCCTGTAGTTCTGCCCTCCACAACTCTAGTAAAACCAGCATCAGGCAGCTGGAAAGGGTTCAGCAATGAACTGCAGGGATATTTGGTTAAAAACTCCTCCCTGACTTATAAGAATCTCATATTGCAGAACAAATATGAGTCTTAACTTTAATTCTACATAAAGAGGAGCTTTTCAACACTAAAAGGCTCCTTAAGCCTTAAGGCCAACTGAGGAGGAGCTAAACACCTAAACTGTCACCTGAAGTAAAGCATAAGTTCTTAATACCAAGGATGAAAAAGGACTGGGAACATCTTGCCTTCAGGGGATTCTCTTGTCACCTATACTCACCAAAATCACTGTCAGATCACTTGTTAGGAGACATGCTCCGTCACTGCAGAGTACATGCCTGATGGTGAATTTTTTTTGCAGAATGTCAGTGGTCACTACTTGGAAATCTAAGAATACAGGAACCCAGAGAGGCAGCTCCTCGAAGCTAGACCACAAAAAGGGAACAACATTTGGAAACAAAAGCTGGGTGAAAGGGAGAAGAGGCACACTGCTGCTCTATTTAACTTGAATTTAAAATTACTGCGCAGCTACAGCATCAAACTGGACTAAACCCATGCTGCCGCTAAAAGGAGCGGTCATCCAGCTTCTCTGTAGCCCAACCACTTTCTCCACCAAAACCCAACTGCTCAGTCCCACTTTCTCCCTTGTGCCACCTCTGGAGGCTCATGCGATCAACTGGATTCGGAAACTAGCTTAGCTCAAGTGACCCAAACAGAAAAAGGAGAAGGAAAGAAAGGTTCCCATCCCAATTTCTTGCATGTAAGCTTTCCTTATCCATCTTGTGCGGCCTCATGGATGATGCAAGCACAAAGGAGAGGGCAGTGGAAGGTCTGCGTTGCCTCTTTTGGCAGCTGAACAAAACTGAGTCAAAGCAACTGTGTGGCTACAGACTTAGACAAGGGAGTAAATGGAGGAACAAAGGGGAACGAGTTACGTCTTCCAAATGCGACACAAGTGGACTGCTACCAGCATCCATAAAATTTCTAAAAGGTAACACAGTAAAAAAGTGAAAGATGCAATTAGAAAACAAAGCAACAATGGTTTTGTCAAGACTGAGCAAAGGTAATGCACGGCGCTATCTGGAAAATATTGACCCATCGGGCAATCTAGAGGACATTCACTCCTATGCTTTAATGATTAACTTCTATTTATTAATTCCTTCAAGATAAAATGTGCTACTAATAAAGAGATCTATAAATTGCCTCAGTCACCATATTATTTGTCAACTTTAGTAGACCTGGAGAGGTACCTAATAAAGTGACAAGACAAAAGCAGGGCTGCTGGGAAAGCTGCTTGCTCAGTTTGCATGCAGACAGACTAAAGCCTTTCTGTATTACCCACACTGGCCTTTTGAGGAAAAAAAATATGTATATACATACACAGCTTGCTTTAGTGGCTAAGGAAATTATTTGCAAAGCAGGGTGATAACATTCCTGCTCAAATATTATATAAACAGTACAATATTTTTTTCCACACAAAGTTCCATTGCGCTTTGGCGCGCCTGCTCCTATGGTAAGGGCTGTACAAAATGCAAACTGGAGTAGTGGATCATTTATCAACTAGGAGTAGAAAAGTATTTATAGCTTCAATGCAAAAAATAGGCAGCACGAGGTAAAAAACCCACAGCATTGGGAAATCAAAAGCAGGGAAAGGCCTTTGGTGCCGGAGACCCCCCCATTTAACGCCCACACGCAGCCAGTCGCCTGGTACCATAAGCAGACCTGCAGGGAAACAAAACCATTTCAAAGGAAGAGGGGAATCAGCCAGTTCAAAGTCTTATTCTATTTTCTCCTTGTGTTTATATTTATTTACTCATTTAAATGCTACAGTGGACATCCTAAGAAAAAACAAATGGATAGAGCTAGCAGCATGGATTCTGCAGCTCAAGTAAGGGGGTTTCTTAAAGCCTCCTAACCAGGATATTTTCAGCAATCACTTGAGCCACACTTCCCCTAACCTGACAGTTTTTTTTGCCTGATATTTCCTGACAAACTGAGTCATGTCATCATTGCCCAAACAGTTTATGTTGCTAGGATGATGCAGAGACATAGTGCACAATACGCGGTGGATCCCTAATACATACAAAGTTAAGAAAATGAAAGAAACTCTTTCCCCCGAGACATGCTCACACTACAACAGATGGACGTATCATTATTGTAGCAGTTCCTCAGACACAAAGCAGTCTAGTTCCAAAGATCGCTTCTTCAAATGAACTAAGGCCTTTTTTATCTTCTAGAAAATAAACAAAAGACCCTGAATCAAGTCTTTAAGATCACCAGGAACATCCAGGCAAAGAACCAAGGAACAAAGATCAGACATTGGAGACAAAGCAACAGAGAGCCTAGACTCAATAGTTTAACAATCTAAAAATGCCTAGATGGAACATCTAATTGCAAGGCTGGGAAAAACACTGAAAGTGACCCTGAAAAATAATGATTCTGCAGCAAACTGATGTTAGCAAAGAATAACACGCAGCAGCTCTGCAGAAATGAAGACAAGCAGGGACTAGGTCAAACAATGTCAACACAGCACCAGCTACCTCTGTGACCTAAAGACTGTAAACGTGAGTATCGAAGTATTTTAATTCAGATGAAGTAGGGAAGCACAGAAGTTGTGAGGTTTTAAATGCACGTTTCACCCCTCGCTCCCCGGCTGCCTAAATGCACAAGGCAGCAGAACACCTACGCAGCCTCAGGAGGCATTCTCCCGTTCTTGCAGCGAGACCGCGATGGGCTTTACTGCACACGCTGCAACATGGCTTACTCAATCCGCCCTTCCTGGTCGTGCCAAACTTGAATACAGATTACTTGCTAGTTTTCAAATTTATGCTTTCTGACATAATAGAAGATTAGCAGGAACAGTACTACTGCTCCTTATAGAACTGCCCACTTCTGGTCTAAGGAAGACACCAAAACGTGAGGTGTTCACAAGCAAAAGTCACATTCAGCCAGTGCAAGTCCTGAAGGGTGACGTCGCAGAGCTGCAGGAAGAAGGATGCAGGGCTGAAGCTCTTCAGAATTCTGTACATTTACACTTTTTAACTTGATTCGCAGAATCTTTTTGTCTTCCATTGTTTAAAGCCTTTATTTTCTTTTAAGTGATTTCACCATAGGCTGAAGGCATAAGCAAAACCCATTAACAATTTAAGAAATTGCTTCCCCCTCCTTGCTGAATAGAAAAGCCTTGCTACCCAACGCACGTTAAGTACAAGGTTTATCAGTATTGCAAGAATTGCAAACTGTTCACTTCCTATTTTGCCAGCCCAGGTAGTATTTTTCAAGACTATTAAATATTCACGTATATTATTATACTTTCTCACTACAAACATTTGTCACATGAAACAGCTATCAGATGAAAGAGTAGCTTGAATAAATATTTCCTGTAGCTTAACCATCTTGGAGATGGTGCAAAACTGAAATAAAAATCTAAGCCACCTGACCTCAAACTGTGTAAAATACCTGTGTTCCAAGTGACTTTGAAGCAGCAGCATCTTTACTTTTAAGTTAAGGTTAAAAATAAAGATGCTAGAAGACGTCTGGAACTCCATCTGCAAGAATTTAAGAAGATAAGTCTATTCTGCAATTCAGTATGCCTAAAAACTGGTTAAAGTTAGCACGCATGAGGGAACCAGTCACAAGCAAACCCCTGGCATTCTGGTACTGCAGCAAAAGTGGCAAAACCCTCTGCCTGGCTCCTCCACTACACGCACCAGTTCTACCAAGCACCACATTTATTTGTAAAACAAATTGCTCTTGGACAGCAAAGGCCTCCTTTCCGAGGGTGGAGACCACAGGTGGGGGCTACAGGCTGACACCTCCATCAGCTCCAGGTCACCTGTGCAGAGGATCAGAGCTCCTCCCTCTCTCCCCCATTAGATGGCAATTTCCCCTCATCCATTTCCAACAATTCACTTTCGTTACAGAATTGGAGTTGCTTCCTCTCACATAACTGTCATCCCAGTGGGTGACCTCAGAAGCCTCTGCATGTTTCGGTACTAAGGGATTTTTATTTTTTTCCTAAGTGACTTCTCAGGCAGAGTCATAACACTGTTATCACAATAGGCTAAAATCTCGATTAAGCTCTTCCTTCAAATTATTGCTCCCTACAATACCATTTCCTGACATTAAGTATTTCCAGCCTTTCATAGACTGTCAAAAGTGTTTAAAAAATTATGTGATCTGATTATCTTCAGAGCACGCCTAATGGCACTTGGCTTGTCAGATGGAGCCGCTGGATACAACATACACCGCGATTTACCAGATTGCTGATATTGTTGGGTCTGAAGCGGAGCCGGTAATTAAGGACTCTTTCCAAGAGCCTCATGAAATCAGAGGTTGTGCTGAACCATTACACAAAAAAACCAGAACAAACCAGAACAGCATAATTTCCATCAATGTAAGTTTAACAAAGGGTATGTAAACAAGGAAAAAAAAACCCTCAATTTTATTTAAAATCTGTTGCAGCTCTATGAAGGCTATCAAAAAAGCTATTCTTACATCCTCAAATATTTCAAGGGAAACTCCTGGCTCATAATCCAGCAACTACAAGAAATTTCAAGGCATCCAATCTACTCACTTTTAAAATACCACCACTTTCTTGGAAGGGGGAACCGAACTTTTATATACTGTTTTAAAAAAAACTGAAATAAGGAAGAGAAAGTCCTTTCTAAGGAGTAGTAAACCAGAGCAGAGAGGGATATATTTAGTGCAGACATAGGAAAAGCACTTTGAAAATAAAGACAACCAGGAAGCGAAGTTACTTAGCAATGAAGCTGCAAGCACAGTTAAGCGACTGGGCAACACAGATGAAGTGGCATAGTTCAAAACAGGCACTTTTAACCAGTAACTGGTGACTTTTTAAGCTATTGCACAGCGTACAGCTCCCTGAACTAGCCAAGCAATTCTCTCTTTTTTTTTTTTTTGGTGGAAAGGTATTTAAATTCTACAACTTCAAAAAGCATTCCAACAAAATCACTACACCCGCACTTACAGAGTTGCTTCCACAACCCTGGTTATTTTTTAGGTGAAGCCAAAACAGTGACAAAATAAAAAGAAATGTTTAAAGCAAAATTTTCCATTTAACAGGCAGGTTTTTGCTTTGTTTTCAAGTAAAACACGATTCTTTAAAAAAAAGATCAGATTTTTGCTGCTCATTCATCCTTTGCAAACATTCTTTCCCCAGGTATTAAAGCACTTGTGAAATGCCCTTAGAAAGACGCTTTTCGTATACCAGTTACTACGTGCATGACAAAGGGGCTGTCTCTGCTTAGTCCATGCCATTGCTTGCCAGGTAGCGTTAACGCTCGCTTTACCGTGTAGTTCCAGAACCAGGGCCCCAGAGTGCCTGTGAGGAGCTGGATAGCTATCGTACAGAGCATAGACTCCGTAACATCAAATCTACACACGAGGGAAAGAAACATTTCAAAACGTTTTCCTGAGCACTTCAGTTAAGTGGAACCATTAGAACAGATCTTCAGTCACAGCGTAAAGAGAATCCAGACAACTACTGTGCACCACTGAGATCATTTAAAGGGTAAGTCAGAGGAAGGGAATTAAGGACCACAAAAAAGTGAGTATTAATGAATTAACAAAAATATTGTAACCCACGTAGTATTTTACACATTCAAAACTCCATGCAGAACTTCTACAATTTACAGTTTTACAGTACCGCTCCAATACACGGGCAAACACAATTGCCAGCGTGTGCATGAGGAAACAAAATTAAATTCCTTATTCCAAGTCACAGCAAATAAAGCTTATAATCAAACACAACCCAGGACCTCTCACCTCCCTACCCCATGCCCTATCTCCAAATGACACCGACTATATGAGTAATTCATCTAAAGACGCTACTGCGTATTTTTTGTAAAGCAGAAGCGCAGACTCTGTCTTCACTTTGCCACCTCTAAGGGAAAACAAGGCGTTGCACCTCCCTGCTCACGCGACTCCTTGCTTTGTGTCAAATAATGCTAAAAGAAGTCAAATGAGCTCCAGGGCCCTGTTCAGTGGGAATCAGACTCTGTTCAGTACACATTTATTTTTCACCCCCGACAGAAAGGGATGAAAAAATAAGCTGTAGCCAACAGGGCCACAACTACCTTATGGTACAATACAGATTTTTCTTAACTCACTTTTGTAACTTTAACATTTTATAACTAAAATATTTTAAAATGTGACCAAATTGAGATTGCCTCAAACCACCCAGTTGGAAAAAAATAAATTCAGCAATAACAGATTCAGCCATAACAGAGATATTGTTTATTGCAGCACTTATCAAAGTATGCCCGTAAGAGAAGCAGGCAGGCTCTCACCCGGTAACACGCCAATCAATTAAAAAGGTACATCAGAGAAACAGAGTTCATTGTGATCGCACTGACAGAGCTTAAGAAGTGCAGTATGATGGCAGTCCCATGCCTACTGAGAGCATCCACTGAATTTCAGCCTGATAAAAGCATTTTCAGTGTAATTGTCACAGCACATAATACCGTATATAGTTAGAAAAGGTAACACTTGGTATTTTAGGGAATACGGGAAGAGAAAGTCACATACACAAACACCACAGCTTTGGTACTTCTGGGCAGCTGCAGTTTAGTTCCCTTTTTTCCCTCTGTTACTCTAAGTGATATTTGTAATTCAGACACGGATTCGTTGTTTAAACATCATCCGGGAAAGCTTAAGAGGGGGCCATCGACCTCGGCATGTGCTTAACTCTACTTAGATGTTGGCAGTGACAAGTCTTATTTTGTACGCTGTCTGCTCTGCTGGGTTCCCTTGACAAGCTGGTGAGAGTCTCCAGCCAATTAACACGCAATTGATTAGTCATGCATCCAGAATATACTCCTGGCAGTGCTAATTTATTGAGCATATTCCATGTGCAGTTCTTAAAAGGTCCTGTTCGATTAAACAAGCCATCAGACTTTACAAGGGCCACGCCTGAACCAAGTTTCAGGGTTTAGAGACAGCTGCAGTCAATTCTTTCCTTGTCCAGAATGGTGAACCAAAAGGATTTAATTCGAAGTTGAGAGATTTCCTGAGAAAGCGAACCAACCAAGGACAACAGGAAGCAGATACTTACACTGGAGATTGCTCTGAAATCGAGTCAATCGCTACCAATTCAGCTGACCTAATACAGCTTCGTTTTAGTATTGTGAGAAACTAAAGGACAGCATTTACATCCCATCCTCCTCCCCAACACACAGAATTCCTTGCCACAGTCCCCTGCAGTGAAACACAGCAAACAAGAAAAACACTCTTGCCTCATCAGAAAACAGAAGTTATGAGGCTAGGAAACCCCAGGGAGTACGTCTACTGTTTAATACTCTGCACAGCAGCACTCTGGTCTGAGAAATGATGATTCTTCCATCTGTCTTATCCGTATCTACGAAGTGTGCAAGTGGGATTACTCAGGCTGGGCAATCAACTGCAAATCTGAGCATGAGGCAAAGGATTGTTTTCTTAAGGGAACCACTGCAGCAAGAAAAGAATGCTCATCAATGCAACACAAGAGAAGAAGGGCTAAAAGTCACATGCTAGAAGTCCAAATGCTTGGTTTTAAAGGTTATTATGGAGTTTAATCTTAACTCGTTCCAACCCAGAATTTTACTTGGACATCATGAAATATAAATAGCATGAATAAAGAAAACTGTACAGAAGAAAGAAAAGTGTAAGCAAATTAAAGCTATCCCCAGCTACAGGAGATTCACCTTAGAGGTAAAAAAAATTAAAAACGAGCCATAAGCTTTTCTCCTTTCCTTGCTGAAGTACCCTTAAGATCCTATGTAATTTTTTCCTTTTGCTGCTCATGAACATAGATAAAAAGTTGCACAGGTCAGATAACAAGGGGAACATGGCTATTATGCTGAAGCTCACTATTTCACAGAGCAGCAAGAACATCTTTCAATGATAAAGGCAGAAAAATTGGCAGCAGCAGCAGCATCTCTGTACATGACTGCTCGGTTCCTCGTTTAAAACACTGTTAAGGGACTTGTGAGAGGGAAAGGAAGAGGAGGAGGAGGATCATGATGCGGAAAACCCCCCTCATGATTCACATCAGCCCTCAGCAATTTCAGCTGTATCTATCAACGCTGCAGCAAGGCACTTACGCATGTTTGTGTGACACACACCAAGCACTAGAGAAATGCTGACAGGCAGCAACGAGCGGCTGAAGTACGCAGAAGGCAGGAGGTGCGAGAAGCAAGCTTAACACCTGCCACAACGATACTTCAACATATACTTCTTGCAAGCATAAAGAGGCTAATTCCCCCGACATCAAGAGAAACTCTGCTGAGCTTCAAACTTTCCTTTGCAAATAACGAAGGTGTTAAAGTTCTTGACGAAGTATTGGAAAAAATTCATAAGATGGAAAGTTTTAAGCCCTATAATCGTGGAGATTACTGCCTTATCTACTACCATAATCCTGAGATCCAGAAGCTGTTCCCAAGAGCAAGAACTCAATGTGCTAAACTTTTGACTTGGAAGGCTTCCATCCCTGTATTTTGATATTTGGGGCAAATTGTCTATCCAAGACAACACAGTAACTCCTTTTCTGCTATGGAAGAAGCCTTCATTTTAGCTGCTTTCTGAGATAAGGCCTCCTTTACTGATCTCTCCTTTATAACTCAGTGGTACTGGCAAGAAGGCTCAGAAGGTTAACCAAATTCACCTCCTTTCCTTCTTAACCAGCCCACTGTCAAGTGGGCTCTTGCTTATGTACAACTGCTACAGTGTCACTGCACAAGAATGTTCCCCAAATTCTCCAACATTCCTCAGTAATGGCTGTTGTGTTAGCCTGAATGCTTTTGCTCTCTCTAGGGACTGTTATTGAAACAGTGAAGTAATTTTTAACTTTCCAGTTATATGAAAGCTGGTAAGAGCTGATCCCTCATCTCAGTGTTTTCTGATATGACTTCATGAAGCATCCTTGGAAACCAGTTTCCACCTCATTGTGTGTGTACATATCTATACACATACATACACAGCCCCTTGTAATTTCTACTATCACAAACTTTCCATATTTCAATTAAGAAAGTTTGGATAATGCAGATAATCTGGGATAACCCAGATAATGCAACAACTCGTAGCAGAAATGCTGGAGACCGTGGTGCAGCAACACCCCCCTGTCTCTGGGCAGAGCCTTGACAAGGGCCTGCTGGGTTTCTAAGACATGACTTGCACTTCGCCCCCATCCAGCACGGCCGAGCATACAAGGTTCTACCTGTGCGGTGCCATGTCTCACGTCTCTTAAGACAGCACTCAAGTTGCAATGCAGAACCCAGCTCAGATCTGACACAGCCTACTAGCTCTAGCTTCACTTCTAACTATCCTGGGTTTGAGATAGCTCCTGCAGAGCCACACTGCCTGCACACTGACCTTGTCAGGTTAGATACAGCACCGAACCTCCATAATCACGGACATCTAATACGCTCTTGAAGCCAGAACAGTGAGCAGGGGCCATATGGAATCCAAGTGGAATAAGTTTGGATCTGGAAGAACTGGAGTTAGTAATCACAGCTGGGCTCCAGCTAATGGCAGGTAAACTCCCTTCAGGGTTTGTGCGCTGTATTCTCTGACAATTCCCGTTTCTGCACCACATGGGCATGTGGAGGTCCATTGGGGCTTGCCAGTTCAATTTTTGTGATATGCAGAAGAAAATGCACTTTTTCAAAACCAGAGATGCCCCAGTTACAGCACAGCTGTCCCCCCATGAGACTAAGCGTGAAACAAAGCTCACTCTGTATTGCAGCACAGCAAGTCCACAGTCCAGATAAACAGGAGAACAAAGTATTTGGACTGCTTTAATATTGAATGTTCTCCTGCAATGCAGAATCACCTTGTTTCTTCAGATGTGCAGTATATTCCTGGTCTTTCACAAGCCCATTCCCAGGCTGGGTGTTTGTTCTCTCTCTGTGCTGCTCCCCACTGCCTTTACACTGTTGATGTTACTTGTAGCGACTTTTACCGCAGCCAACCCAACTTGCTTTGAGACACTTCCTGCTTCTCACCGGGAATTTTTAAGCAATACTGACCTCTAGCTATTTTTTTGAGCTATTTAACCAAATCAAGTTGCTTTTTGGAAAGTCTGCATCAGCTGCCAAGATCTAATAAAATTATATGATCATTTCAGATGGAGACAGATCACAAGACCTTACCATTTCAGCTGATGGTGCTACAGTCCTGGACGCATGCAGGGCAGCTCCCCGCAGTTGTCAGTGGGAAGAAAAAGAACCAGCACAGTTGTTGTATTCAGTAATTGGGCACAATTAAACTAATAGTTTTCCTACTCCACCTGCAATACTCCACAGGAATTTAGCAGAAACGATCCCGTTTCTGCCCCCCTCCGGGCAAACACTCCGGCTCTGCAGATAGAGGCTGACACAAAGGGCACTCTGCACAGCTTCAGGGAATTGTCAAGGCTGGTACAGTGACAGCATATATGAATCAGACCTCAGACACTCTGTTCCACAAGCGTGCACTTAATTTGACACACTAATATTTTTTCTTTTTTAAGACAATAGACTTTTTCATCAAGCAAAGTTGATTATACATTTAACTGACCAAGTTTTAGTGTGTGGAAGGAGTAAAACATTAATCTCACCCTTTAGTGGTCTGCTGCTCTTCTCTGAGACATTTTCAGTTTACTTATCAAGTTGATTTCTAATGAAATACAATTTCTTGCACATAATCTCATCACAGAAATACAATAAGTGATAACCAACTGCGTACTCTTTCCTGCGCTTTGGAATGGAAGGCAAGTTAGAAATGCTGTCACGTTTCCTAGAATGGCACTATTTTTCACAGCCCCCTCAGTATATTTTTGACATAGAGTTACTATGTCGGATACACAGACAGGAAAGAGCTGCTGTGCACTAAGACCTTTTCAGCTCCTTTCAACAGCTGTCTCCGATTCCACTTATTCAGGAGTAAGAATGCCTAAGCCTGTGTGCTCCAGTGACTCTGAAAGGGTAGATAAAATACACACTTTTTTTCAGTTATGACTAGCAAGATGAAAGCTTCAGAAAAAACTAGTAGCAAAGAGTGAGAATCAATTAACTTGAAACATAATCTCAGAGTTTTTGCCATAAAAACGAACGTCAGCTTATGGCAGTCTATTAACCTTAGGACACAGGGCAAATGAAGAAACAAATGTGTTTACTATCAGTGCTGCCTGTTATCTAAAATAATGATGTACACACATTTGTGTGCTTGCTGCCTTCTCTAAATTAGCTACACAGTGATGGATCATCAAATTCTTATAAGGCCACGCAGAACAGTGGTATCTGCTACAAAATGTTGTCTCCAAAACACAGACTCCTCACAAAAGCAAAAAGCAAAGTTACAGTGAATACCATGAGTAACGTACAAATTTGTCTGGAGCACAAAAGCAAATTGGGTGGGTTTGATACTTACATCTGTAAAGTTAAGCACATGCCAAGGCTGAGGTGTTTTGTGTTCTTTGATCGCTAACAGGAAAACTTTCATTATTGGGGCCCTGTGAAGTTCAAGGGGAGCTAAAAGCATTCAGTATTGAGATCTTTGGTACAGCATGGAAGGTAGAAGCCTAAAACATTACCAGATTTGAGCCAAATGTCTTACTTGAAAAGATTTCAGTATCAGAGAATTGACTGAAACTATTCTATCTGCTTTGGTGTAATCAGGATTAGAATAGGGGTCCAGATTTTCCTTCTTCCTTCCTCCAGACATTGAAAACTGCTCCAGTATCTTACATTCCCAAACAGAAACACAGAAGTTTCTCAAGGGAATCTGCATTAGTATTCTGCCAATAAGGGCCATTCTAAACAAGAGGTCCATAATTGTACTGTTTTAGCAGTATCTGGCTATCCACAGATCAATAACAACAGACTGTAAATAAACAGTGCAAGTTGTAGCACTGTTTCAAAATCCCACACAAACTAAGGGCAAATTTCAGAGGCTTCCAGGTGCAAAATCCTTCTGCAGTGTATTTACTTGAAATGTCTTTGTTAAATCCATGAATGCAAACGTAGAACAAACGTACATTTCTACATTAAGGCTAGTGAATCCCACAGCTCACCGAGTCCTTGTGCTGTTTCCCCACCTACCCTCACCCAGCAAACAGGACTTTAGCTGTTGGCTTTCTCGGCATTGCAGTTTTGGTCCCGTTATTGACAGGACCACAGTCTACACTAAGAGGGAATCAGAACTTGAAATTGTAGGCACAACGTCAATGAATACGCTATGGTTTTAGAGTTATGCTTAACAGTAAAGGTTAACTGTGCATCATCACACGTCAAGCATGATGAAGAGATAGGTCGTTAATTGAATACTAAAGCCAGACTGCCATCATCTGACAGCAGCACTCCATTCTTGGGGATGAAACACCAGGTACTTTCCCTTATTTATTTTGGTTTAAAATCACATCAGAAACTCCTAATTAACCAATATGACAAAAGGATATTTTAACACTCCTGAAACAAGCCAAGTAACATCCAGTATTAATTGCAGATCCAATAAGTAATAGCTGCCACAAGTTTAAGGTGTCTATAGATTAATATAAACAATTTACTACCATTCTAAGTATCTGAATACAGTCACATAAAGTGCAACTAGACAGGAAAGCAGCCTAGCTTTCAGGTTTATTTTCAGCCAAGGTACTTACATGCCAAAGCGCAACGTTCCAGAGACGTATGTCTGCCAATGTGCGCAGTAAAACATGAACGTTCCAGCAAAACAACAAAAGAACATCCAGTCAGGGTTCGTTCCCAGCTGCACAGCAATACAAGTTCCCAAAACCACAAAGACTGCAGAAGAAAATCAGTCACATAGTAAAAAGATAAAGTGTGTATGTGTGTAAAGATCCTTACTAGAAACAAATTTAACAAAGGGACACAGAGGGGAGACAGCGTAAAGGTAGCCCGATGTGTTTTATTTCACATAAGACATTAACACTTCCGTTTTAAAAAAGTAGACTGTAAAAATGTATATTTAAATTCATATCAGTTATCAGAAGTCCTCAATATTGAGGGTTTCTTAGTCTCCTACATTTTTATTGAACTTAATGGGACTAGACATCAAGGGACTTGAGCGATTTACGCAATTGCAGCCTGCACCCAGAGTTTTGGGGTTCTCATGTACCCAGGATTTGCTGGACATATTTCTCCCCCGCATTTCCTAAATTTTTAATACACCATTAAGAAAACCCAAGGTCTGTCATTCAAGATTCATGCTTCCCCCCCTTTAAATACACAACTTTGATAAAGTAGTTGTAAAAATTTAAAGCATAAGAGCTTTAGAATGTAAACAGCCAAAAGCATCGGATCATTCTTTTGCAGTGGGGTTAAACTTCAGGCTGGCTCAGTGAACTCCACCTACCTAGAAAGGAACTGACTTTGCTGATTCTAATCTTAAACTCAGCCTTCTACTGTCCCATTGTTTAGGCTTCATACCTGTCTTGCAATCGCTCTATGTAAATTCGATCTAAAATAATATAGAAGGGCATTTTGACAGCTTCTTACAGAATTTTTTACACCCAAGACTCTGATAAAGCATACACAGAAGACTGCTGGCTCAGGCTGAATTAGTCATATGCTTCATTTCTTTTTTTCAGTGTGATACAAGAGAAGGCAATCAGCTGGTCAAGAGTACTAGTACTGTCTATGGAAAGAAGGGTGACTGAACAGCTATGCATTCAGCAGTATCAGTTGTCCTCCTCTTCAGTAAAGAAGCATTTTTTTGTATTCCAGATTTGATCCCTGAAATAGAGTCATTTAATCCTCATACTTCAATTAAAAATGACAATACCTGTAGAAAGTGAATCACAGCCATGATCAAAAAGTTCTCCTAACGGAGTACTGCTATTTGTCCTTCTTGCTTGTTTGCCATCTATAGCATCCAGAGACTGGTAGATGAAAAGGCCACATGCACAAGCAATGTATGCCCAGGGAGGTGCCTAAGGAAGAAAGTCAGTGAGAGTAAAAGATATTTTTTTTAAGCTTTAAAAAAAAAGGCTGAAGTTGAACTATCTTAAACTCTCATACAGTACTTTTCCATTTGCACACACTTCCTCGTCACATTCATGGACTTTCCAGTAGCTTGTCCTTGCAGGGATAGGCAGAGAGGGCTATGACATGTGAAAGGTAAGTAAAACAGTGACAAGAATTAGAAGCTTAGATTAAGAGGTCCAGCACACTTTCTAAGGCAGCGAGCTGCACTGCACAGCTGAAAAAAATTATAGTACTACATCTGCAAAGTGGTGCATAATTAAGCTCTTGTCTTGCTTCTCTTTCCTGGAGGGGTACATGCAAGTTGTCTGAGTGATTTAGAAAACAGAAAACTTTCTTAGCCCCCAAAACGTGCAACTGCGTCACAAACACTGAGCTCATCTTCACAAGACCTCAGTGAGGTGTCAGGTGCTAAAACACTGCCAAGTACAGGGCAGTGGCATTACCAGGCTGCAGCGGCATTTGGGAACTGTGTCACTGCAAAGGGCTCAAACTTTTAGAGTTCAAGTTCAGCTATTACATTTTCTGAGATTTGCATGGCTTCAGTGCTCCGCAGTACAGCACCTCCAACAACAACTGTTTTTTCTATGACTAGGTAACAGCAGCTATGTCCGTTGCCCATGCTATGCAAATAACCCTTAACATTCACATCCTGTACAGCAATTTATTTCTACAGAAATACAAGTGATACCAAAACTCTGCTAGACCAAAGACTATAATTCAAGATTTTTTCAGTACTTGAAGCATAAACCATTTATTACCACGAAAGCCAGAGGGTTGCCATTAGTCTGTCTCAGTTTACACACCCATAAAACAGACATTATTGGATATTTTGCAATCTTCACATTTGACACGCTTTATAAAAGCGAGCATTTACGAGCAGCTCTATTTTACAGACCACTCCAATGAAGTCCAAACACAGCTAAGTAGCTTAATCGAGCTGACTTGCCTCTCATAAAGCTCTGGGGCCCAGCTTCTTCTGGTCTACCCAACCGTGACTCATTTGTAGCACATCAACTTAAATATATTCTTTCTACAGCTTGCATTGCTCCTGCTACTGCATTTTACTAAAGCGGTTCATTCTGCCTCAAAAGCTGGCACCATGCTCTGCTTTTAGCAGCGCGGCTATACAAACCATCACACGAGGAGAGGTAAGGGGGAAATGTGTCACCCAAAAGCAGAGGATCACATTTAGACATGGTTGTGATGCTACAGAGTTCCATACTGTGATGATATTTCTACTTCTTGTGGATTGATTTTATACCAAAAGATAACTTAAACATTGTGCATCATGAGATTTTTCCTTTATAAACTTAAAAAACAAAAACAAACAAAACCAAAAACCAACCAAACCAGACTGCTGGCTCTTTTTTTCTTAAACGTTACTTTCATTACCCAGTATAGATGTTTCCACCTAGATATTCTTTATATCTGCATAAGATTTCACAGCGCCCTCTCTTATCCAGGGATTTTTGGTTTTAAAACAATCTTTTTTAAAAATAACAAAACAAAACAACAAAAAAACCCTCACATATTGTTCCATTGCTAGCTGGGATCTCCCCAGCTACGTGAGCAGTAGAACTATTCGTACCTCATTTTCATTTGGAGGCTGTAAGGAATAGCTACACCCCCTTGGCTACACCTTTCATCAACAGGAAGAGAGAAGTCGCTTTTAAAAAAAAAAAAAACAAAACTGAGCTACGAGGAAGAGGCAATTTACATCTGAAAGCAATAGTGCTTTCAAGAAAAAAAAAAAAAAAAAATCTGTTCCTGGAATTGCAAAGCCCCATTTTCTTCCCCAGACAGCTACCTGACACTTAAAAAAGTACAAGCTTACAGCTCCACCACCGAGATGGCATCCCCCTTGTCGTGCCAGCACACGGGGCTGCGGTGCCATATGGCAAATCAGATCAGCCCGAAAGCTGCCTCAGCAGAAAGTTATTTTTTGAGCTGAAGCGAGAAGACAGATCTCATTCACTTTGCACAAAGTAACTCTCAAACTGTTAAACACGGAAGAGCATTTGAATACAGCAGACCACAGCTAACACTTTGACTTTCAGAGTGTAGCTTAGTGTGTACTTCAGTTTAATGACCAACCAAAATACAACTGTTCTAAGTTTTAAATTACGCTTTGGTGCAGTGGCCTATACTAGCTGCCGAGTTCCTGAAATACAGACAGGTTGAAGTCTCTCTATCCAACTGGATTTCAGAGCCTCAGCCCCCACGCAGTACTGCTCTGGGAGCAAGCGGCAAATTAAAACCAAGTGACGTGGCAATGTCGTAGCCCAAAGAAGGAAGGAGCTGCTCTAAGTATTCACTACTCAAACTTAACATTCATTTTTTACCTTACACCTGCCAAATTCCATGAGTTGCTGTGAAAACTGTTTCAACAGATCTCTAAAAGAGGCAAACATCCCTTTACTAAGTCGTATGTAGAAGAGGGATGCACAACGTTCATTGTGCTACAGGGGCTTTTTAGAGTCTGGATGGAAACAAAGTGATGCCGCTTGACTACAAAGCATTCTCCCAATTGAGGCTGGGAGACTTGCTTATGAAGGAGTTCAGACATTTTAAAAGCTAGAACTCAGGAGAAAGTCTCCAGCTATTCATTTTCTGTACCAAATGATTCCCTTTTTCAGTGCTTATAGATATGAGCAGCATTTAAGAGTCAACGTTCAAGTGACAAAACTTTTCCAGTGCACAAAAACTAAGTCTTCAACTGCCTTATGAGGCAACTCCAGCGACAGAGAAACGTCTTGGAAACTAGTAACTTGAAATGCCATGTAAAGACTCTTGTACCCCTGAAACCAGGAATTAAGGTAGTTAAGACAATTCTCCTGAGAACAGGTCAGGAGCTTTTAGCACATTCAGAACAAAGAACAAAACTACTGACTTTTATCCAGCCTTCACACAGCACAGACTACTTAGGCAGCACGCTGCTCAAGATGAGGGCTTTGTGTTCCCACAGCTCATCACGCACTGTACCAAAGGTCCTGACCTGAGCTGCCCAGTAACACAAACTGCCAGGGCCAGCGTGGGGTGAAGAAAGGTGTTCCTGTAGCTCAGTAAGCTGGGTTTAGTCACACCAGCCAGCCTTGATCTCCCAAGCTGCACCGCTTTGGAGCTCAGTCTCTTGTCTGAGCTCAGGTTCCTCGCTGTGTTGCAACTCTAGCCGGGCTCGCAGGCAGACTCAGCTCGCTGCCAATCGAGTTACCTTACGCTTCTTCGTGTGTTTTAACTCTAGATCAGAAAGCTGAAGGTGACTAGTTCAGTCACAAGCAGAGAAAGAAAACAGGCAAAAACCCCACGTACCATGCAAGACAGCTGCAAATCCATCTCTTAACTGTCTGCACATGCACTCAGGCCTTGCAGGGATGCAGCTTTCATGCAGCAGGTCCTTCACAGCTGCTACCAGAACAGCTATTTTGGTTCTAAACCCCATTTCATACAGTGCATGCTGACCAGAGGAACCATTCAGCAAGCAGCATGCTAACCCCAGAATCCACACGTGCTCTGTTTGTGTGCAAACCCTCAGAGGCACACATTACAACCATTTATAGAGATTAGCTTAAACATATGAGAACTGTGGGCTGCTCAACATGAAACAGTTCTCCACACAGACATAAACCCACCAGAGAACAGTGCCAGCTGCCACTGGATGACAGTAACTACAACCAGATTGCCAGAGATCCACAACTTACCTGTTCTGTAGCTGTTGGGCAGTAATATACTAATAGCAGAGTTGTAAATATATTTATTAACAGTCCAACGATGGTGATCAGATTCGGGGCAATCCAGGCTGGAACTCTTCCAACCAACCACTCCCAGTATCCTTGCATTAGGGGTTCAAGCAGGGATCGTCCGGCACTCTGATATTTGTGTTCTTCTAACCGTTTCAGCTGGTGCTTTGACAAGGGGGGTGTAGGCAACTGAACTAGCTTGCTTAACACGCATCCAGCGGCAGGACCGTGACCACAGCCCGTGGGGGATTCCAGGTGCGACTCCCCACATCGCCTCTTTATGTTTCGATGCCCACTCATGGATTGGGCAGCTTCAGAATTTTTATTTGGCAGGTAGCAGCTGTTACGGAGAATCATAAGATCCTGCAACATAAAGGGTTGAGACATACTGAAGGTGAAGAGCACAAATGAGATTATTTAAGATATCAAAAGTTTCTAGGTGCCACTCTATGGAGCTTTTAATTTGCCGTCAGCAAACCAAGAAGATTTTGAGTTTTCCCTTAGAAAAAATGGTATTTGGAGAATTGCTAAGGAGAAGACAGGAAACAAGCACTCTCAATGTGGTCATAAAATGAAAAGTTGCACTTGTTGACTTTCCTTGCTGCTTACTGAAGCAAATATCCTGCAGCCACCAGCCTAAGTTTCAGCAGCAGTAGAAACTTGCACCATGCCACAGACTTATGTTACAGACCAAGGCACCATCAGTCCCCTCGCATCCCCCTCACAGGCGTATGTAACAGATGTACAGCACTTTAGCTTATCAATTGATGGCACTAAAGATTTCCCTGTATTTGTGGTGGGCTTAGTTTAGCTGGTTTGAAGAAGCTTTGTTTCTTTGGTGAAGCCAAATGCGGTTATAAGCATTTTTTTCAGATCAGATTTTTTCAGATCGCTGGCCCTTATTTCAGTTTTGCTGTGGCTTTTTTTCTTCTCCAAATTTAACCCAGTTCAGGTGAAAGCTCATCATCTAGTCAACTTTTAAAGATATGCAAGAAATATGCAGGAGCTAGAGAGATTTAGCTGGTCAAAGACAGCCTACAGACACCAGCATGAGGCAGCTGTGAAAAGAAAACGCAGGGTCAGCAACAGCGTTTCAAGCGCAAACAAGAACCCTCACAATGTTCCATCTCCCTTGAAGGCAGGTGACCAGAAACAGGTAACTCTCCACACAAACTAAAGGAAAAGCAGCAGAGAAAGGAAACAAAAAAAGAGAAGTTTGCTATTTATCCTCCAGAGCTATCCAGATAAAAGAAAAAAACCTAGCTGTGAAGTCTAGCAGAATAAAGTTAGAGAGAGAAAGATGACAGCCATCATCAACGCACAGTCCAGGAAAAACAAGCTGTGTAAATCAAAGGTCGATACTGGCACAGGAACAAGTGCTCTCATTTCAACTCACCACTGCTTAATCAAGGCAATTTCCAACAGCAAACAGCCAGCCTCAGAAAGCCCTGTCAGTGGGAGGAGAGGAGAAAGCAAGCAGACAGGGCCCTGCTAGTGCAGGAACTTGATAAGTTTGGAAGCAGGCAGACTTACACGCGTTTATCAGGAAATCAGACTTAGTCACCTAGGAGGCCCCTGTGGGTGGTGTCCTGGATGACCAGAAAATTAGTTCCAGTGCAGAAAACCTACACTTTCCTCTCTTCCTGAAGGGCCGCTCCCCCCGAAGAGAGACAACAACCAAAGACGGCCTCGTCCTCCAAAGCAAACAACCCCGCACTGCCCGGCTTCCGCAGGACTTTCACCCGGGCCTGGCCACTGGCCGGCAAACACCCCGGGAGGGCAGGGGGTACAAGGGCACCTCTGGGCCCGACCAGCCGCCTCACCCCCAGCGGACGCAGCCCCCGGGGCCCACCCGCACCCAGGCCGAGCGGGAACACCCAGCCCCAGCGTAGGCCCAGGCCCCATCTCAGGGAACCACCGCCGCCGCCACAGCGCCCCTCTCCCCCAGGACCCCCACACCCGCCCGCGGAGAGCCGAAAGACCCATCCCCGCTCCCGCATCGCCCACCCACCACCCATTTACCTCAGTCTCACCGCACCGGACTACGCTTTTACGCCCCTTTTGCGACGGCCGGAAAGGAGGTGGGCGGGGTAGGGGCGCGCGCCGGGGGCGGGGCGGGGCGGGACGGGACGGGACGGGACGGGGAGGGGCGGCGCGAGGCCGCGGCGGGGACGGCGCGGGAGCGGCGGAGGTAAAGGGAGGGTGCGGGGAGGGGGAGTCACCGCGCGCGGCGTCCACTCGTCTCCCCGGGTCTCCCTTCGCCCCCTCAGGGACCCTCCGGTGTCCCCAGGACTCCTCGCTGACAGTCCCTGCCGCCCCGAACCACCCGCCGCCCGCCCTGGGAGCCCCCAGCGCCCCTGGAGACCCCCACTTCCCTCAGGTGCCCCCCTCCATTCCTTAACAGCTGCCCCGCCAGCCCGGTCACCCCCTCCCCGTATCACCCGTCAACCCTAGTGACTCCCCATCACTCTCCCTGCGGCTGCAGTGACCCCCGACTGCCATCCCCCGTGGACCCCCATCGCTCCCAGTGACCTCCCCACCCCAGGGACCCCATCGAGCCCCTCAGCCCTCTCACCTCCCCGCACCCAGGCCCCTTACCCCCAGGGCTCCCCATTTCCCCTCCATCTGCCCTTTCTTCCTGCCCCTCTAAACCTTCCCTCTATCCTGGTCCCTTCTCCCTGCCTCTGACCGCCCTGAGCTGCCCCCAACACACCGGGCGCCTCCGGACCCTCTCCGTGACTGCGACCCTGCAGTAGCTTCGACTCCCCAGCCGTGAAGTGGGAAACTGTGTCCCATGCTCTGCTTCGAGTACTCACGTATTTTTAGCTGCTTTTCTCTGGTTAGACAGGTTAGACTGACAGGTAGCGTGCATTCATCCCGGACACTGAGCTCCTCAGTCAGCTGTAGCGACAGGCTGGTGTCATGGTGTGCCACATTTCTAAAACAGGTGTTGGTACGTCCTTATGTCATGGTATCTGGTGCCTGGCCCTGTTTGGTTTGGTGCTGTGCCATTCTGCTGCTTCCCCAGCTGGGTAACAGCAGCTCAGCGAGGGCATAAAGGTCCTGCCTCAACTCTCTGGAAGCTGACCCCCGTATCCAAAAGATTTAATAGCAACTTTTTTGGTGTCTGTACCGAGAAAATACTCAAAATGAGTCATCCATCCTTTACCTTGCAGTGGGAACAACAAAGGTGACACATTTTCTACTTTCTTACTGCTAGTCCTTTGAGGATTCACAACCTTTAACCGTTGTTATCAGTTTGACCCTGACAATAAGTTGCGCAAATGAACGTGTTCAGTCCCTTTCTGACTCATCCCCATCCAACCTTCCTGTTTACTTAGGAATGCACGCAGCGAATTGCTTTGTCTTTCTTCCTTCAACACAGTATCTGTTGGAGTGTTTTGCTGGCGAGGAGGAGGAGCATCCCTTAGTACGGCTTTATCTCTGCCTCTCTCGCTGAGGGAGCAGGGAAGAGGCAGGTTGACAATCGGTATCAGCGTTAATTTAGAATTTGGAAAACCTCACGTACTTTCAACCATCTTTTCAGCATTAGCATTCTAGATAACGTTAACTTTCTGCCATTAATGGTCGTGGCCACCTTTGATTTTCATTTGCAGTTTCTGTTTCGCATGCTAAAGTACCTGCAGACTGCTACTGCACACTTCCTGCATTTAAAGACAAACCTCAGAGATGGTTAAAATCTCATTTGCTTTTGAAACACTTCCTTGACTTGTGCTTGACAATGTTTTGATAAAGCTTATTGCAGGAAAGATCTGTGATACTCAATCTGGGACTTAAAAACCCCCTTAGGACACAAAAGTGCCTACAGATCAGGATAAATGTTTAAGAAAATCATAGTTATATTGAAAAGAGAGGCTCGGCATTGCCATTATGTCATCAGCTGGCAAAGGACCTTGTGAAAAAACAAGGAGGTTGAGTCTGTTTTTTTTCTCAGCATTGAAAACAATAGGATAGGATGAGGTGTTAATTTATTTCAGGACCTTCCAGCTGGCAAATGAGGCAATTCCATGCTGCCTTCCAGTGACTTGGGGTGCCTCGTTATGTGCCTGTGCTTGCCCAGACACTCCACGGTCAGAGCCCTGTGAGCCGGCAGCGCATCTGCAGCAGTGCAAAGCTCGGACCGCCTCAGGTACACAGTGTTACACAGCGCTTTGCTCGGAACAAAGCCTCTCGTATGTACAGACTGCCCACATAACAGTGAAAAAGGACTTGATTTCACTGAAAAAGTGTAAACAGGAAGGAAGATTATAAAAATTCAGGGAAGATCCTGACAGAGCTAAGAAAGAGAATTTAGCGGGGAAAAATGATACAAAACAGTTTTAACCATAAGGAGAGTTTGTCAGGGGTCTGTGAAAGTAAGAGGACCAGAGCTGCAGTTTTCTGACAGAGCCCAAACCAGCTCTAATTCCTGTGCTGTTGGGATGTCCCAGCCTGCAGCTATATTCACAGCCTCACCAGAGCTCTCCGGTTGCAGCTGAAGCTGCTGCACTGCTTTTTATGCCTGACCACAGGGAAACAACCATAATTTGTGTCCCGGCTTTAGCTTTGGGCCAAGCGCCAGCACAGGTTGCAGAGATGCCCAGTCTAGGCTGATCGAGGGCTTCTCTGGAGCAGATGTTGCAGATGAGCTGCCTGCGCAGATGCATTTATTATGTAATAAGAGCAATATCCAGGGGGGAAATCTGGAATAGCTGTTCTGCTTTACTTACCTTGCCTTAGTCCAGGTAAATGAATCTGCATATGCACACAAATGCTCCCAACAGGTGGAGAATCTGTGTTGTCTGTGAGCCTTGTCCCCCATAGCTTCACTCCCGCCTCACCCACATGGCAGTGGGACCCCAAAGCTGCGTCTGACCGGCACCCAAACGTTGCAAATGTCTGTGCGAGCCGATGAATATCGCCAGCGAAGGGGATCACAGCACAGTATCTCCTCTCCAGTGTGTGCAAACGGCAGCTGCTCAGAGTTGTGGGATGTCTGATTAAATTCAGGTTGCTTCAGCACCTATCCTGCCACGTATTTAGCGCAGCACCAGCACCACGCTGCGATGCCCGTCCACAGTGAAACAGGAAGGCTCCATGTTCTGTCCTTTTCCTTACGTGAAAGCAGGGATTGTAGGCACTGGTTTTAATTGCATTAAAACATTTGCATTCATTTTTTTTCCTTCAAAGCTTCTCACTTCAAGTTAAAACTTTCTGTAGACAAGTCCTATAAATCAAAAAGTCTGAAACACCCGTTTTCCTGTATTTCTACCGTCCCACTGTACACAAGCTTCACTCCTTAAACCTCTTGGAACATAGGAAAAACATACTGTGTCAGGCCAACAGTCCGTCTAGTCCAACGTCCAGTCAGCAGCAACGACTAACAGAAGATGCTAAGAAGGAGAATAAATAATACGGGGTAAGAGGTATAGATGTACCTCACATCTTGATTATTTTCCTTTATATCTCAACAATTTAGAAAAAAAAATGAAGCAAATGTGGAACTTCACTGGAAAGATGACTTTGGATTCCCCTTGAGGTGACGTTTCTTCTGATGATCTTGTTCCCAGGTATGTGGCGTATCATTTGGTTTGTTTTCAGGCAAAAATCTATTAGCTCAGAAATAAAACTGAGGCACTATTAGCATTTAAATGCTAAAGGAAAAGTGATCTCCAAGCACCAGACTGATTGAAGTTTTGAATTACATGCCCAGGCACATAACATCTATAACAGAGAGTGCCACGCAAAATATGCATTTCTCTTTGAAATTCCCAATTTACTCATACAAGAGATGGCATTGGGATATTATATTCATTACTATTTTTACTGCATTACAGTCTTAAAATGAAAGTCAACATTAGAGGGTAAATGTTAGACTTAGCTTAAGAATGAAAGCTTAAGGGAAAGAAAGCGAGCAACTTTAATTCTATCTCCATTCTTCACTACTTCTGTTATCAGCTGCTGCCTGACATCTTCCTCACAAGCAGCTGAACCTTTATGAGGACATAATTGTACATTCTTTTCAAGGGTTATCAGCTGGCTGAGTTGACTTTTGTTACCTCCCAGGAGGATGCCAGAGCTCATTTGCTCTTCTCTCAACCACTAACATTCTAGGCTTAAAAGCAGCACAAACACAAGTCACCAGTTTGTGGTAAATGAGCAATTCTCATTATGCATTGTTATGCATTATGTGATGATTCTATCAGCCTGGCTTTCCGTGAACACTCCTAGACAGGCGTGCTGGCAAAGGTCAGCAGAAGGGCATGACTGAGCTCTGCTGTGACCAAGTACATGCTGTGCGCAGTAAGTCCACATCAGAAGAGATGCAAAGGAGTTGAACAGCTCTGATCTGTTGCGAGATTCACCAGCTTTTGTTTCAGCTTCTTTTTTCCTCCCATGAAACTTTCTTATTGTGGGGCTTCCTATCTGTCTTCCGTTTCTCTTTCTCCTTTCTTTCAGTCTCACACTCCAGGCAATGCCCGCCTCCTAAAACCTCAGCACTGCGCTCCTTCCTATTTTGCCTCAACATTATTTTGTGTTTCTCCCGTACTGTTTGATCTTTGCCTGGATGCCCTTGGACCTGTACTCTTTATTATTTACTCTTCACCTTTGCCCTGTTTCATATTCCATTTACAGTCTCCAGTTTCAACTATGCTTAAACACTTTCTGTACTTTTCTCACCAGTGTGAACTTTAAGAGAACAGCATCGGTCAAATGGCATAAGGCAGAGGGACAGGTATAGCCTAGGGAAGAGAAGGCTCGGGTGGGATCTGGTCTCCCTGCCTGAAGGGAGGGTGCAAAGAGGATGGAGCCAGGCTCCTTCACTGGGGACCAGTGCTAGGCCCAGAGGCAGCAGGCAGACTCTGAAATGCAGGAGGCTCTGACTGAACATAAGAAAGCACTTTTTATACTGTGAGGGTGATGGAGCACTGGCACAGGTTGCCCAGAGAGATTGTAGCATCTCCATCCTTGGGAGGTACTCAAGAGCCATCTGGCACAACTGGCTCTGCATGGCCCTGCTTGAGTAGGGGTTTGGACAAGATGACCTCCAGAGGTCCCTTCCCACCCCAGCCATTCTGGGATTCTGAAATAAGCCCTGCTTAACTTTGTATTTGAAGCCAATAGAAAATTACACAGAATCCCAGAATGGCAGGGGTTGGAAGGACCCTTTGGAGCTCATCCCGTCCCACCCCCTGCGTGAGCAGGCACCCCCAGAGCAGGGGCACAGGGCCGTGTCCAGGTGGGGGGTGAATGTCTCTAGGGAAGGGACCCCACAGCCTCTCTGGGCAGCCCGTGCCCCTGCTCTGGCACCCGCACAGGGAAGGGGTTTTTCCTCATATTTAAGTGGAGTAGAGAGGAGTTAGTTTTTTCTGTGTGAGCTCACCAGGGTGACACAGGTGCACATTGTTGCTCTTGGAGAGCTGGAGGAGGAGGCACAGATTTGCTGTTGGGCTGGGACCGGATTGTATGAGTATGGAGTGAGCCATTCTGCTCCGCTGTAACCGGACCTTTTCCTCCCACCTGTACAGCCATGGTAGCTGCTCTACAGCCACCAGGAAAAAGTAGCCCTTGAGCTTGAAGGTTGCAGCTGGTAGCACTCAGCTCTTGCTCATTGATATCTGTGAGCTTATTTAAGTGATGCTTATAACAGATGTTGAGTCACACAGCATGACAGGTAGTAAATGAGTGCAGATATTAAAGTGATTTTAGGTAATTTTTTCCACGTCTGCCCAGTTGATTGTTAATGGAAGTTAGAGGCTTCCCAGCAGCCACTATCAGTTAAACTGTCAGCACGGGGACACGTTCTCTGTCAGCCTCACTAATTCTAACATGCTGTTATGACACAAGGGTAAGAAGAAAATAGAGTCAGTTATTCACAGTGACCCATCTGACCTTATTCTGGCAGCAACAAATGCCGAGACACGTAGTAAAGTGACACTACTGGTTTCTGTTCTCATGACCTTCTAAGAATCTCCAAATTAACATTTCCAGATGTAATTTCTGCTTATTTATGATTGCTTCTATGCCATGAAATCAAATGTTCACGTTGGGTGTGCAGGACAGGACTGAGAGCAACGCCAAATTGCCGTACTTGAAGCAGCTTGCCTCAAGAAAATAAAATCTTTGAGAAATCTTAGTAAACCTTTGTATTTGATTCCTCACAGTGTTCCGAGTTAGAAGCCAGCACTGAGATGTGGTGGTTTCAGCAAGGTCTCTCTTTCTTGCCTGTGGCTTTGGTTGTTTGGTCAGCTGCATCTTTCGTGTTTTCATACATTACTGCAATCGTCCTACACCACGTCGACCCTTTGGTGCCCTACATCAGGTCAGTAACATTCATACGACTGTACCGTAGTACTGAACTGGCCTCTCACTCCCGACTCCAAACAGCAGTTCTTACCTAACAGCTCCAGTTCTAAAGTTACTGGCTGTTTGTAGTGATTTGTGTGTAACGCTATTTAGAGCTGTCTATTTCTGTGCAAAAGTCGAACCTTTAAGCTGTGGCTCTGTGAACGTATCCTTAAAATAATGATGAACAAGAAAGCTGGGGCGCACCTCCAACCCAATGTTCAGAGCGGAGCGTCCTGCTGTCACCAGGTTTGGTTGCACCAGTAAATCTGCACAATCGTCACTATTCCTACCTGCATTGCATCAAGGCTGTATGTAGGACCTTAGGTTTGGTCTTGCAGTTTTCTAGGTTCTTAATTTTTCTGGCTTTAATACACTTTCTTTACCTTTTATGGACTCAAGATCAATATAAAAGGAATAGTTATATCAAGTATGTTCATTCCTTGTTCTAAGGAAAGCATGTCTTTACCGTGCTTATTTCTACAGCTCTAAAACTAGCACAGTATAGTGTGAGTGATGGAAAATATCTGGTAGGGGGTTTTGGTCGGTTGGTTGGTTTGGTTTGTGGGGTTTTTTTGTTTGTTTGGGGTTTTTATTGTTGTAGGGGGGTTTTGGGTGGAGTGTTTGGGGGGGGTTGTGTTTGGGGGTTTTTTTTGTTTGTTTTGGCTTTGTTGTTTGGTTTGTTTGTTTTTTTTTTTTAAACAAACCTATTTCTTATGGTTCCTTTGTAGACTGAAATAAGTACAGTTGTGTTGCAAGTATTTTTAATATAGATAGGTACTTATCACTCCGTTTATCTCTTCCAGTGATACAGGGACAATACCACCTGAAAGATGCTTATTTGGGATCATGTTAAATATTTCTGCTTTCTTGGGTGAGTATAGAAAGCTGTCCTTGGCAAGCTGCAGGCAGTTCTGGAATACACACAGCTTTAAATAATTTAATTTCCTTATTCAGATCGTTAGGCAGCCCATAATTCTCAGTCAAAAATTAAATTCTAGGCAATCAATCTTAATTCTCTTAAGCAATTCAGAGGAAAGTGTATGTCAGGGATGTTATCCACAAAGTCAGCATGACAACTGCCGATTCCAGAAGGCCAAAATTGTGTTTAAAAAAAACCAAAAAGAACAGACTAGTGAAAGAACTAGAAATGCAAATTTAAGGCAGTCACCTTGCTTGTGCTGCGATTATGGAGAGGGAGAAAAACAACCTAGTATGGCTTTCAAATGAAGGAGATAAGAAAAATCTAATAAGTTGATTGATTTACCATTATATTATTCCAGTTTTGGCTTCCAGGTTCTCAGCTTTCCTATTTCAGTGTACCATAAGACAGTTTTTGTATTTTAAATAGTTGCCTCTGTCACTCAGCATCTTCCCAGTCAAAAAAAAAAGACAGTCTACTCGTCAGCTGAAAATCTTACTGCATTCGGGTTCCTCGTTAACAGGTATGGCTACCATGTATG
Source organism: Phalacrocorax aristotelis (assembly GCF_949628215.1). Taxonomy (NCBI): domain Eukaryota; kingdom Metazoa; phylum Chordata; class Aves; order Suliformes; family Phalacrocoracidae; genus Phalacrocorax; species Phalacrocorax aristotelis. The sequence goes on from NC_134296.1 coordinate 2,231,373, forward strand.
TCCGTTACAAACAAGTTCACGCTTTGAATCCAGAAAAATCCAAGATCATCAAGCTCAATAAGATTGGCCTCATACTGGGACTGATGAGCTGTTTCGGACTTTGCATTATTGCAAATTTCCAGGTTTGTGCTTTGCTCGCAAAGTTCTGAAGCTGTCCAGAGTTGTGTGCGTTTGTTTACTGAGATGTCTGATAAAATGGGGATTTTACTGAAAGCAAAACTTCTTGGGGCAAACCTGGCTTTTGTCAAACTCCATACAGAAAACTGTTAAAAAAATTAAGGTTTGGTTTACAATTTCTTACTACTTATTTGCTTTTTCCACTGGGACTTGTGAGTAGCCATTCATGAAATTTCAAAACATTAAAAACCCCACAAGTTTTGCAGAAAGCAAACTCATCTTGGATCTCCTTACAGGAGATCTGAAAGCCCTAGTTCCAGGTTAAAAGATCACAACTATATTTTATTTTGACTCAGGAGAATCAGGTATCAAATCATCAAAAATTGTTACAACTTGAAGTAAAACCAACAAAAACACCCAACCCCTCAAGAAGTCCAGCCCTGAAAAATCTGCCTGCATAGGTATATTTTCCTTCAAACTTGTGCAGTTCGTGAAAATAATGCAATGTTACCCAGCTTTTTAATTTCTCCATCCCAGTGTCTCTATTTTTCCTTCTCCCCAATACTTCCCACCCCCTCAAAAAAATATATCTGATATTCTCACATATCACACCATCAGCAGGGCCACGTGCTACGTGACTGTTACGCACAAGACAGTTGTGCAGGTGCCAGCCTCATCATATTAATTACCTGCTGGATTTTTGGGGGATCTGTAGCGGTGCCTTTAGCCACTAGAGGCTGCATCGTCACCTTGGTCTCCTGCTGGATTAGGGCCAGGGAAAAGCAAAGAGGAAAAGCTGGAAAGCTCCACCTTTTTCCCTTCTCCTTTTCCCTCAGCGCAGCTCTCCAAGTGCTTCAGCAGCCCCTCTCTCAGAAACCACAGCGCACTCATTTTGAGGTCTTGAGGGGTTTTTTTGATGCCTCAATCTCTTTACTTTTTTCCTGGAGCCCTAGCTCTACCCAGGGGTCACAGCCTCCCCTACCACACCCACCAAGCAAAAGCCTCCAGGCTTTGTTCAGCTCCATGATTTCCCTCCACCACTGGTCAGGAAAGGTTACGCCTACTTTCTGTAGATTTCAAGGTAATCAAAATATAGAAGGTGCATGTTAACTTGTTAACTAGTTTGTGTAACGTTTACTCTTGAGCAAGACAAAAATCGGAAGTCATGTACCTGCACATTCGCATGATGCTGAGGACTGGTTGAGGGCCACTTGAGAGGCAAAAGGAGCTAAAGCCCCCAGAATCGACTGGTTACTGAAGGCATCTGAAGTGTGAAAATATACAAAGATAAACAAAGGGGATGGAAACAGCCATCCCGCCGAGAGCTCCAGAGAGCTCTCACTGCCGGGAGTCGGAGAAATAGCGCAGGGCTCATCTTCAGGCGAGATTTAATTCCCGCTGTTCAGGCAGTACTGTTGCTTTATTCTAGCTGCGGCTATTGATTTCCTCTCCTATAGGGCAAAGATTTCCGTCTGATGACACTTCATCACTGAGCAGCCCATGATTTTGGAGCACATGCCTTTGCAACTTGATTATTCACTGTTTAAAGATAAATTCCCACCTCTACTGTACTGTGGACGCAGCACTTCAAATTTGTTTGTGCACATAAGGTGCACGTGGGGGTTGCAAGGAAAAGGTGACTCCAATTCCTGATCTTAATAGTTACTCAGTAAAATACACAGACAGTCCGATGCTTTAGGGCATGAAAGATCACCGGCACAGTTGGCAGGGAGGCCGCCAGGCCTTGCATCGCACAGTTGGCAAGATATCACTTGCTAGCTTCTGTCTTTGGGTACTGTGCTTAGCCAGGGATGAGGGGAAAGGACTGAACACAACGGGATTTTTCAGGGCATAAATTTTAAGGTGGGTTGTTTTTCTTGGAACGACTTCTATTTTTAAGTATTTTTACTATTTGACAGTTGATTCTCCTATAGTGTTCTTTAAGTTAAGAAGTATTACTGCTGGATTCAACCTTGTTCCCTCTGAGTGTTCAAAGATACTAATTTGACAAACAAGGCTTATGCAAACTAGAGCAATTCAGAGAAGTGCTAAACCTCGTTATTTTTAATCCCATTTTGGGTACTAGAAATATGTTTATCCTGTATTGCATTATTTTTTATAGATGTACCGATGTACCGATCCCTGCTCAGTCAATAGCCTGTTGTCACTCATTACCTGCCCAGCTGCAAGGACTCCTTCATCCATCTTCCGTATTACTGTCCATTATGGCTAATGAGAACAGCTCTTTTAAATTCCTGTAGTTAAGATATAGTGGTGACCTGTAATTTAGCCACAAGAACTTAACAAAAGCAGCAATACAGAGGGCTGGCAGGTGCTAGCTTCCAACTAACTCTGTATGGGTTTCTAAGAAAAATCTAAGTGCTAGTACGTTCCAGAACTGCCTAGGGTGGGATGCGAGAAAGCAATTGAGTGGGTGGAGTGCCAAAGGTTTACAGAAGAAAATTGTTCTCAGAGTTTAAAACGAGACCAGGTTCTGTACAAGCAGTGCTTTCTTTCCCCAGAAATGCATTCTGTACTACATACACGTGGTTGGAGCCTGCCTGACATTCGGTGTAGGGGCCATTTATATGCTGGTTCAGACCGTCCTATCCTACCTGATGCAGCCAGAACTTCACAGCAAAGACATCTTTTGGATTCGCCTGATCATGTTACTCTGGTGCTGTTCAAGCATTGTGAGCAGTATCCTTTTGCTGCCTGGTGTCACCGTAAAATCGAGCAGCCTTCACAAATGACGGTATTTACATTGGCGTTAATTTAACCAACCAATATGAAAGGCTGTGCCACAGAAGGCCTGGCATCTTTCCATGTACAGCTTGTATTGTGCTATCTGTTCATATTCTGTAGTGCAAGCTGGGAACTCTAGGAGAAAGGGAGCCATCGGGTTAAGCCCACAAGTGAGTCACTGGATAATAAAAAAAGTAGGAGAGATGGTCACCACCCTTTCTCCTCTCCTTTTCTTCTGCACACCAGGGACTGAAAATGGCGAGATAAGAGTTTATCACAAAGAGGTCTGACTGTAGATTATGAAAGATGGGGACAAAGGGAAGCGTACTTAAGAGATGGGTGGTTTTCATGGGGGGAAAAAGCCAGGTAAGAAATAAAAGTGTCTGTTCCCTGGTGACAGGAGCACTGCAGCAAGTTTAATAGTTGGATACAACTAAAAGAGAAGTACAGAACCTAGCATAAGAGAAAATACTACTAACCTAACCATGGGCAGTGGTGCTGCACAGTGCCAGCTGGCTCCCGGAGCAAGTTTAGAGTGCTGACATTTGTCAGAGAGACAATTCTGGGTCATATCACCAAGGTGGAGTCAGAAGAGATATTTGACCTCTGATCTCCTCTGCTGCCCATCCTACAGTTCAAAAGACAAGATGTTTCTGACCAGCATTCCCTACAGCCTTCCCTCAGCTCTGGAATCCATCATCTCCCTTAACTTTGAATTCCGAGTGCTGGAAGCAGCTGTGGGTTTTACAGAAATACGGGAAAACCCACCGAGAAAGAGAGGCCTTTCTCCTGTCCAGAATCATTTAACAATCACGAAACTGAACGACAGCAGTTCCTCTGCTCACCCCAATGGACCTAAACATTGTATTTTGAAAATTATGACTCTGGTTTCTGTCAGACAGGACTACAACCCTACAGCTTTTGAATTTACATTCCGAAGACATGAGTGCAAAAATCATTGCTAAAATGCTGTCCTTTCTGCAGCCGAGTCAAGTCCACCAATTTAATCCCCACCAATTCCATTTATTTTGAGGCTGGCAGCCAAAACCAACACCAAACAATACACCCCGTTTCCCAGTGATGGAGCATCTCACTGAGCCCCCATCCCTGCTACTGCAAGGTTATACAATCTGTACTAGTCAGATGAGAAGCGATAGTCTGGTTATGGATAACGAAGTGAGAAGGACCCTTACCTGCTGAGGAGGCTTGGCACAGAGCAAGGTCATCTGCCAGACTTGGAGAATTGCAGTCCCTGACAGAAATTCTTGGTGCTAGCAAAGAACAAGATATTCAGCTTTGAACGGCTAGGAGCCAAATACAATTGGGGAAGACTAAAAAAGAAACAATATGAAGTGCTGCAAGTTAAGAGCCTTTTACAGTTGCCAAAAAACCCACAAACCCAAAAATCTATAATGGTTTTTAAACCAGTGTGGTCTAACCAAAATTGGAGGGAAGTAAAAACAGCTGTGGAAATAATGATATATGCATACGTAGGTATGGAAGGGGAAGAAAAGGGAAATTGTCAGAGTATTTTCTAAATTAACAGCTCATAATGTAATAAGGGAAAGATGGTAACAGGCAGAAGTCTCTGGCTGTAGGTGAAGTGGTTGCAACTGGTACTGGAGGACAGAAGGAAACCTAAAAATGCTCCCGATCGACTGCTGGAGTGAGAGAGCAGCATTGCCAACACAGAAAGAGCAAAGCAGTTAATTACCCGCTCTGTAACGAGGGGAGGATGGGCACCAGTTATTTTTGTATCATGATGATTAAATTCTTTCCATTGCAGTAGTAACTCAGGCAGGTAACTAACAGCTACTAAAGCTGTACATTTTAATTAGTGGAGGATTGGATGTCTTGCATTCAGATCAGTAACCAGAGCTCCCTGGACCACTCACATCAATTTTTTAATAACCTTTGGAAGTCTGGGTTTTCAAAGACATGTTTGTGCCAGTAAGTTCAGCCTTGTTCACCACCAAAATTAATCTTTCACATCAGGAAGCTCTTGATGTTTAATCTCAGTAACGACTGAAGAAGTTAATACCTTAATCCTATGAAAAATCAGATCTTCTATAACATAATGCTCCAAGTTTCATTTAAAAGGCAGTAGCACTGATGCAGCATACCTTCCCTCTGGAAGATGTTGAAAAAGTGACATCTCAATCACTCTAGAAATGACCCGGGTCTCTGATCAAATGAGGAATCATCATCATGTGAGGTTTTTCCTTGGCTGCTGTGCCAGCCTTGAGTGAACTAAGAGGGAAAGCTAATAATCCTCTCTGATGCAAGTGATGTAGTATTCCAACCTGTAACCCACATACCAACAATTCAAGGTGGTTGAGAAGTTGAAAAGGAATTAGAGAAAGAGGTCCAGACGCTGTTAGCCTGGAAAATACCACTAAAAAAAAATATCCCAAATGCCGAGTAAGTATTCACATTTGTCATAGTTTAAGGGCTTTCAAAGGGTGATCAAGGAGGTGTGACAAGATGCAACATACAGAGATCAAAGATAATTGATTTAGATTAGAATTAACCTTTTCACACAGCAGTAACTAGTCAGTTGGAACAACCTGCAAGTTGAAGGGAACGTGAAGCGGTCTGTGTCACCATTACTACTCATTATCCTGAGGAGACCTTGTGGAAAACACACAGCGATCTCCTCAGAGCCTCAGCTTGACACAAACCAGAGTCGAGCCTGAAATTTCCAAGTTGCTCATTCTTAGTCTTGAATCTTCCTTAACATATTTCTTTACAGTGTTTGTTTCCTCGGTTGTCTTGTACAGTGGCCTGTACGGAATGAATCTAGTGCAGAAGTTGCACTGGGATCCACAGGAAAAAGTAAGTGATTGAGCAGAGAAACAGTGAACAAAAGGCAGCTGCATTATTTGAGTGACAAATACATTTGGGCGCTTACTGCGGTTGCATACGCGTACTTGGGATGGAAGAGCACAAGTGAGCTGTACCAGTTGAGCCAGTACACAGCTACCTGCTGCTCCAAGCAAAACAGTTGCAGCTTGAAGTGTTATTTTAAATTAATCTCAGTCACAGGCAGTAATCGAGCTGCCCTGATGAGATGTCACGCTACCAGCCTGTCTGGTCTGTGCTGGTCAGCGATTCCCGGTCACTGTTAGACGGTAACTGTAAGTAATGGATCTCACATGCCAGCTGGTTGTGGCGAAGCGGAGTTCCTGGCTGCTGACAGGTGGGTGTCTGGTGGAGTCAGGAGGAGGAAAAGGCCAAAGGATAGAGGCGATAGAGCTGCCGCTGTAGTGGGAAGCGCTGGACAGTGAGGGATCCCCGGTGGGATGCAGAAAGGGCACGTAGGTCCTCCTCACCCTCTCCAGGCGTGTGGGATGTGGTATTACGCAGGCTGGTTTTGGGGGCTATTCCCACCCCTCGCTTTAAAGCCTAAGGAGCCTCTCGGAAGTCTGCTGACATCCAAGGGATGGCCTTGAACCTCACTTTTGCAAAGAGGTTTTGCTGTGAGTCATGCCGAGCTCTGATTGAGCCTTCGGGTTTTGCAGATGGATACTGAATTCCCAGTGGGGTCATGCCAGCTGTGTGGAGCAGGTGTTTTCCTGGTCACTCGCAGTCTTCTGCCAAGTTCAGCACTTCATTCTTAGAGACTCCAGATTGCTCAGAAATTTTACTCTTCAAAGGAAATAGTTGTGGATGCGGGATGTCGTATGTGCAAGCCGTCTTTGTGCCATTGCAGGTTTAGAAGGAGCTTTTCATGCTGATTTAACCCCCCTTCTCACTATTACACAGGGCTACACAGCTCACATCATCAGTACCATCTCGGAGTGGTCGTTGGCATTCTCCTTCCTCAGCTTTTTCCTCACCTATATCCGTGACTTTCAGGTAAAATGAAGTTAACGTTCAGTGCTCTGCTTCTCCAAGCTCTACGTAGCCTGGCACGATGCAGGCTGGGCTGCCTTGTATTATCAGTCGTCGGGGCCAGAAGGCCTGTGGCACGAAAAGCACGAAGCAGTCCTCTGCTCCTCAGTAGGTCTGCCCCTGCTGCGTTAACACGCACCTTCCAGCACCAGTCTAGCTTTAACCAGCTTCGCTTGCCAGATCTGTCGCGTCGCAAGGGAAGTTTGCTGTAGGATTGCAAGGCAAAGGATGGAGCCAGTCCAAGAGAACAGCTTGGGAGTCAGGCGCATAGTTCTGGAGCCGAGCTGCGTTTTGGTGTTGCAACCAACCACTGAAATCGCCCCTGCTGAGACAGGGACAAGCCTGCTAACTTGAATTTGCTTTCCTTTTTCCTATATAGAAAATTTCCCTGCGTGCAGTTGTCAGCTTGCACGGACAGACCCTTTATAACACAGCGCAGAGCTTTGTGACTGAGGAGCAGACACTGCTGGTAGCGGGGAGCATCTAATGAAGGTGAAGAGAACACGTTCTCAGCATAACTCAGGAACTTATTAGCAATAACAGGTGATATTTCTAAGCATTTATTTTATATTAAAAAAATTATGAAGCGATTGTATTGTACTTGACCTAAAGGGCTTTGCTATTAACCCACACAGCAATGCAAGTGGTATCAGTATTGTAAACACGCCTGTAACATTTCTACACATGCCAGTGTCATGAAAGAATTAAATGAAGGTTATTAAAGGGTTGTGTCTCCTCATTGCTTCCAGCGCCCCCAGTTTTACCTCCCTCAGCCCCTTGCCCTGCTCTCTCCAGTGTTCCTCAAGTTAAGTCCTTTTGGATGCACGGAGCCCCCAGCCTGGTGCTGGGCTCCAGCCTCGTCCTGCTGCACCTGCAGCTCCCTTGTTGAGGCAGCTGGGGCCAGCCCGTCGCCTGCACGCTGTGGTCCTCTGGAAGGACCCCGGAGCCCCTCATCCTTTGAGTGACCCAGAAGGAAAGCCCTCCTTACGCCACAGCTTCCTCCAGGGGACAGGAGGCAGCGCCAGCGGGAGCAGCTCTCCTCCTGCTGGGAGTGCAGCCATGGGTTTGATCCTGGAGAGGAGTCGCACGGAGCAGCAGCGGGAACAGCGACCTGCAGGGGCTGCTCTGGGGCCAAACCACTCTGCTCCACGATTCCTTCCATCCTCCCTCTTCCAGACAGTTGTTTGAGCTGAGGGACAGGTTCCTCCACGAATCCACACGCAGCGTCCCTGTTGCACAAGTCTAGGAAGAGTCAGAGTACGCAGCCCGACTCCTGCCCAAGGGAGAAGCACCGGCTCGTGAACGAGCACAGGGCAGAGCATGTCACATGTCCTTGTAGCCTTGGTGTCCGGGCTGCTCCCCGAGACAGCCTCCAACCCAAGAGCCAGCTGCTCACGCCTCTTGCTGCTCCCAAAAGCTGTCGTATGGCGCCACATGCTGGGGGCTGGTACTGAGTGCTTTCATAGGGACGACCTCCCACGTGCTCTGGCCGTGTCCGGACCGAGCCAGAAGCCTTAAAAACACACATTTGCTCTAGTTCCATCGAAGTAGAGCAGAGTAACAGACCTGCAGAATACACAATCAACAGCTGCCTCTGAGCCCTGTTCAGCGGGAATAGCCCAGCTTCCTTCCTAAATTATTGCTCAAGTCACAGCTACATAAGCTCTAGCATGTGCTTCCTCCCACGCCAAATTAGTTTATGCTGGCATCTTCCAACCCCTGGAGGGGCAGGTAAAGGATCAGAAGAGGAGTTTAATCCAAAGGCCACCTGGAAATCACAGCAGCTGCCCTGGGCAACTTCTTTCTCCCAGATTAGAACAGGATGTCTCCATCGCAGTAGTGCACTTGCCTGGTTCAGCCGGAGTTCAGCCAGTTCACGTGGTGAAAGCAAGCGTTGGCACTCCTGAAGCCAGTGGAGTAAGACGACAAGTAGATACGATCAACATGGAGCCACAGAGACCCCCCAGGGCTCTACAACTGGGGAAAGGTTTCCCCAAGTATGATGTTTTAGCTGCTGATAAATCCCTAGGGATCAGGGCCTCCCTGGGGAGTCGCACACTTGGCTCCACGCTCTTTAATGAGGCAATACCCAAACCCCAGTTCTTGGTTAATTGCTACAGCCCAGAAAAGAATCTGTTTTGGCTACCAGAACCCCCTTTTCTATGCCTTGCTTAAGCCTCATTAGGCAGACGGCTTAACCAGGAGGTTGTCATGACAGTGAGGTACTCCCTTGTGTTTGCAGAGCCCTGACCCCTGCTGGGAAGGAGGGAGCGAGCCCTTCTCCTGGTACGGAAGGGGAGAAACAAAAACCTCCTCCATGCAGCTTCTCGGGAAGGCTGTAGCAGGACCTGCCTGCTCACAGGGCTTTCCTTCCCCTTGGTGCCTGGCATCACCTCCCCTTCATCTCTGCCTCTCCCATGAACAACTGTCAAGCACAGGAAGGTTGTTCCTGACAACCACATCAGACAGGCTGTCCCTGGGAGCAATTCCTGCTCCAGAGAGCCCCAGATTTCTCTCTAGCAGCAGCAGCAGCACTCTGACAAGCTAACCAGGTCCACTTGTGGGAAATCAGAAGCCTGAGCTCTGGGAAGAGCTTGAGTTCTACCTAAAACAGCACATTCCTGAGCCTGCAGTTAAAAACCCACAGCTACCCCAAGGCTCCCCCCACCCAGCTCAGCACCACTTGTTGAGTTTCTCAGATCCACAGAAGTTCAACCTCAGAGCATCAAACTCTCCTATTTAACAACCTCCCCAACACACAGAAAACCCTCTTCCTCCTCTCTCACCCTTTACCAAGGGGACAGGGATGAACAGCTCCATGCTCCTGCCTGATCACTCCAGAACTGCACAACCCCACAGCATTGCTGCCCCTTTCTCCCCCTCCCACCAAAACAGGAGAGAGCTCCTGGGGGCTGGGCCAGGTCTCACCTCTCCTACTAAAGGCTGTGGATGGCCAGTCCCCCTGCAGGAGGGTCAGCATGGCCATACCGAGGTGGCTGAGGAAAGGCTGAAGAATCAAGCAGTCAGCCTGCCATGGTTTTGCCTGGGACAGAGTTAATTCTCTTCCCTGTAGCTGGTGCAGTGCCGCGGTTTGGATTTAGGATGAGAATATTGTTGATAACACCGGGATGTTCAGTTGCTGCTGAGCAGCGCTTACACTAGGCAAGGACTTTTCCAGCCTCTCATGCTCTGCAGGGGCACAAGGAGCTGGGACGGGAGGGGGCACAGCCAAGGCAGCTGATCCAAACTGGCCAATGGGATGTTCCATATCATATGACGTCATGCCCAGTATATTAACTGGGGGGAGCTGGCCGGGGAAAGCAGCGATTGCAGCTCAGGGACCAGCAGCATCGGCCAGTGGGTGGTGAGCGGTTGTAGCACTTGGAGTTTTTTTTTCCCCCCAGGTTTCATTTCTCTTGTTATTTTCATCCTATTATTAGTGTTGCCATTGTTGTTATCATCATCATAATCGTTATTATCATTACCGCTATTACTACTACTATTTTAATTATTAAACTGTTCTTACCTCAACCCATGAGTTTTCTTGCTTTTGCTTTTCCAATTACACCCCACTGGGATGGGGGGAGTGAGCGAGTGGCTGTGTGGGGCTGAGGTGCTGGCTGGGGCTAAACCACAACATAACCCAAGGATCTGCTCCCCTCACTGCTACAGGACTTACAGGCTCCTGAGGGCATTAGCATACCCTAATTGCCCTGACGAGCCTCACTTGGGACCTCTATACACACTTTCTGCCCACAGCCCAGGAGCTCCATGTGAGCCCAGGCACAAGCACCCAGTCCTGGCCTGAGCCATGTTGTGGGTAGACCTGCCTTTGGTTCTGCCCCGGGCTTTATGTTGCGGTTAGACTTAGACTGTAGGTAGCTTTTGTCCAACCTGATCTCCTCTGTGGCCCTCAAATGCACAGTCAGCCATGTCTCCGCTCCCATCTGCTGCTGCTCCTGACTGAACATCCTGGATGGACCCAGAACCTCATCCATCCTGTCACCTTGCCTGGGGCTGACTGTGGACCCCATCACCACCACCCTGCTCTGTCTACCTGGCACAGCTCCCTGGCTGTTGGGGACACTGCCTGTGTCCCAGTGACCCCTTCCTCATGCTTCCTTGGAAGTAGCCCCACTCCTGCTGCTCCCAAAGAAGTTGAGATGTTTCAGTCAACTCCTACTGAGTTCATCAGCATTTCCTTGTTAAGGAGTGGCTGCATTTGTACTTCTTATCCCTGCCAGTTCCTGTGAACTTGGTTCTTCCTCTGCTCCTTGCTGACTGCAGTAAACTTACCAGGCTTGGGCTAGAGAAACCACCACCTACGTGATACCAGTGTCTTCCTGTGAGACCACAACTGAAAACAGGGCTGGCTTTCTCACACTCTTGGTGCACAAAGCGGCTCTATAGCATTACTCCTGAAATGAGCCCCACGCCCTGCTGCAAGGACAGCAAAGGATGGAGGCATCTGTCAGCAGCTGAACACTGGAGATGAAGCACGCCAAGGAGTCACAGCCCTCGGGAAGACTGACAGGAATGCTAACACAACATGTCTATTAAAAATTGAGGAAAAACCTGCTGAAATGGCAACAACCAGCAGCCACTCAAATTCTTGGCGAATCCTTGTCCATCCATCTGGAGAGCTCAGGTTTGTCAGATTGCATTAACCATTGTCAGGTGTGAGAGGCGGAGTTCAAAAATAAGCATGTGTTCCCACCCAACGCCAAATGGAGGCTGCCGGCTTGGGGGGCGGCTTTAGTGAGAGAGAAGAATGTGCAAGAACAATGTGGTAAAAATGCAAAGAAAATAGCCAACAGAGAACATGGCAAGGATGGAGCATTGTCTTCAGAGAAGCATGAGAAGATGGGGCAGGAGCTTGTAGTGTTATAGAAGGAAACTGTTCCAGCTGACTCATCCTTTATGCATTGAAACAAGGTCTCAACGGTTTTATTCTTTTTTTATTATTATCATTTAAAGAAAAATTATTAGCAAGTAAGGCCATCATCAATTAAACAAAAAAGAGAATTAAAAGGATTAGCCCAAAAGGCAAAATCTATGCAAGTTTCTGGAGACTGTTTAGGGAACAAGTGTGTGCCACCTAATCCAAAAAGACTCGGAGAGGGAGGGGGCAGCCAGTGTGGCTCAACTGGGTTAAGGCAGCCATTAGATGTAGGTAAAAAAGCCTTGGATAAATTGAGCTTGTGTCCGAATGAGCAGGTGATTTAAGGGACAACAAACGTGTTTTCAAACATCGGTGGAAGTTGGCCAGAAGCTTTTTAAGATCAAGATGTAAAACGAGTCTCCAAAATCCATCAGAAAAAATTAAGATATTGGTATCCGTGACCAGACAGAAAAGCCCAGAAAGGTTCCCATCCTTTCATCACAGGGAACTGACGGATCTGTCTGAAACGGAGATGTGGGTAAGAAGTTTAAAATCAAACCAATGAGAAGTAATGAGTTTATGAACGAACAGGATTATACTCCCATGTTCAACAAGAACCCTAGTGTTTAAAAAACTCTGCAAGAGTACAAGATGAAATGGCTGAAATAAATTGTCCCGCTCTGCTCTGCACTGGTGTGGCCTCACCTCGAGTGCTGCGGGCAGTGTTGGGCGCCACAGGACATTAAGGGTATAAAGCCACTAGAGAGTGTCCAGAGGAGGCCACGGAGTTGGTGAAGGATTTAGAGGGGAAACCATACAAAGAGCGGCTGAAGTCCCTTGGTTTGTTCAGCCTGGAGCAGAGGAGGCTGAGGGCAGCCCTCCTTTAGGAGCTGACAGATGGATCTTTTTGTCTGTTCATCCCTCCCTACTTTTGTGAACCATCTGGATTGAGTTAACACCCTCTTCCTTCTTGTCTGGGTGTCTTGTGACTCCTACCCTATCTTCCACCATCATCTCTTAAAGGCTTGAGTCTTCATTTTAAGCTGTTGCCTTTTTTTTCAGACTGTCATTAGTTCCTTGAGCTGGAAGTCTTCAGTTGCTGCAGTCTTCAGATGTGCTGGGTCTTGATGACCTGCCAGTCTCAGTGCCATCAACCCCCACCATTCCCACAGCCCTCCTGCTGCTCATGTCTTCTGCTGCTCCCATGGCTGTTCATTCTCTCTCCAGACTGGGCTTCTCTCCTCTACTACAGTTCTCTGCAACCAAAGTCTCTGCAGGTTCAGTCAAGACCTGCCTCAAATCCAGTATCATTTACCAAAGGAATTTGGGTCCCTCTAAACAGGGATCTGTGGTCAGTCCCCCACCTGGACTTCCTTCACCATAGTTTTAGAGAAACCAGGCTGCTATAGCAAAACCAGGACTGTCTTCAGCTGGTTTTAAGAGAAGAAAGGCTAGTCAACAGTCAGTTTCTCAATGAAGGGAAGAAGTCCCAGATACTCCTGTTGGAGCTTGCACTCTTCAATATTCACAAATTATTTAGGTGAAAAGCAAAATGTCAAAGTTTGCCAGTAGCATAGCTCTCAAGAAAATTGAGAAATGCTTCAGAATGTTCTATAACACCAGATAACTAAGCAATAGAACAAATGAAAACCCTTGTGTTTCCATACGTGACAATGACTCTGAACAAGCCGTTGTGTTCAAAGAGATCAGCAAATTTAGATCAGTCCATAAAAATATCAGCTCAATAGTAAAGAGCCCTGGAAATAAGAAATTATGAGGGCGACATAGAGAGCAAAACAAAACCCATCAAAATGCTGCTGTAAATCCATGATGCAATGATATTTTAATCAGTATAGCAGTTCTGGTCCATCCGTCTGAAAAAGATTATGGTGAAACTGGATAGCTATGGAAAAGGGTGAGAAAAATTGTCAGAAGTTTGGCATAGTTTCTCTTCAGAGGACACCCACACAGAGTTTCCCAGTCTAGGAAAAGGAAGACTGAAGAGTAAGATGAAAAAAGTCTACAAAATAATTTTTTGCTTGGACGTGATGTCTTGAGGACAGGTTACACTCACCTCAAAAAGTTAATAGGAAAACATAACAAAGGAAAACAAAAGATACCGTGTCTTTTTCAGAGATTTTTTTTGTAGCTGGAAAATGAAAAGTACCAGTGAAGTCTTGTGCATGATTATTACATCTTTGTACTATTTTGTAGGCATCCGCTATTGGTCTCCATTCTGATTTCTTTCTCCATGCTGGCCTCTGCTGGAGATGTGATGACGGGCTGGATGGGTCTTCAGACTAATCCAGCACCAGCCGCTTCTGCTCCTATGTCTTGCTGTTGAAAGCAGCGCCATCTCCCTTCCCATTTGCCAGAAGCTCTCTTCAGACTGTACCGTTAACTGCTCTACATCTCCCACGTCCACAAGAGGACAAGTAGGGCTCTGCCAAACTCAGCCTCCCACTGCCGACTGTGCCACTGGAAATCCTTCACAATTTGTCCACTCAAATCACACAACTGTAGGAAATGCAGGGTCACTTCCACGCTGCCCAAAACAGTTTGAACGCTGAATTTCCACATCCCTGATGACAAGTATTGGCAGATCAACTAATTTTCTAGTATTTCTGCACACCTCCACCCCCAGCAGCTGACTGCTGGCATGCCAGGAAGAAACTGGACCTGATGAACTGTAGGGTGCCCAGCTTCCAGGTGGCCTCTCAGGCTAAAACGCTGGGACAGACCTCTGTGACGATCTGCGTCCTCCTACAGAAATGCTGGTGCTGTGGTGGGTTGTTGTCTAGCTGAAAAGCAACACCTTTGCACGTGGTTAGTCCTGTCCAGATACTCCAAATCACCAGGTTAGGCTGATGTTGGCAACTGGCCCAGTGTTGTCTTTGCTTCCCAATCTGTTTTGTCCTTTGTTCTTTGGACCCAGAAATTCCTAAAAGGTCTTCCACTGACTCTTCCTCAATGTTTGCTTGAAAGTAACAGTTTTCATTCAAAGCCTAAATCCATGGTTTTCATATTGCTATGTACCTAACGTAGCAAGCACGGTGTGTAGCTGTGATGCCTTCTGCCACCCAAGGCTGCACACAGGGATGGCTGCCAGTAACTTTCTCTTCTGGGGCCACAGCCAGCGTTTCCAGGACTCTAGTTTTTCTGTCACAAAGAAATTCTTAGCAGATCATAGGAGCTCAAGGATGAACAGCGCAGAAAAACAGAATCTATGCTATAGAGAATGTCTGGATGAGGAGCAGTTCCAACAGCCTGCAACGTCCTTGGCTGTTGGAAGTCCCTCTGCTCCTGCTTTTGGCGCATCTTCCCTATGTCAGCACACCAAGCGGCTTCTCCCAGCTCTCTGTGATCCTTTCAACTTTGCATTTATGTTGTTCCAAGAAAGACCTCTCTCTCTTCCATAGACGGCTTCGCTTCGTCTTTCTGAATTGCACCAAGTGTTTTCCATTACTGGATCACAAGGAAATAGCCCATTGACTTTTTTCCACCAAATCCTACTGGTCACATTTCTTCAAACCTTGCAGTGAGGACTCTTCTCCAAATTTTCAGTATCTCATTATTGTCTGTAACAGACAGACAATGGCCAACAGACCACTTTGCTAGGGTAAAAGAGGTTCTGGAAGAAGGTGGAATGTCACAGAACATCAAACCTGGAATCCTCCCAGTGAAAGGAGAGGGTAAGTGAACTCGGCTTCATTAATTTCTTTGGAGATCATTGGAAAATAGAGGAAAGACTCTTGTCAGAAGACAGTTAGGACATCTGAGTGATGGCTGTTGGAAGAGTATCACAACAGGTGAACGCAGCACCAGATAGCAGCCTTGTGTCTTGTATCTCCTTTCTGATTGTCATCCCATCATGTTGGGTCTGGCTGGGATGGAGTTAGTTTTCTTCATAGCAGGACACATGGTGCTGCGTTTTGGGTTTGTGAGGCAGACAGTGCTGGCAACACACCAGCATTTTGGCTACTGCTGAACAGTGCTTGCGCAGCATCAAGGCTTTCTCTTTTTCTCACTCTGCATCCCTCCCAGCGAGTAGGCTGGGGCTGGACAAGAAGTTAGGAACAGAGGTAGCCAGGTCAGTTGCCCCAAACTGATCAAAGGGATATTCCATGCCACATGATGTCATACTCAGCAAATAAAAGCTTAATGAAAGGGGGAGGATGCAGGGATGTTCATGGTTACAGTATGTGTCTTCCCAAGTAAATATTATTCACACTGAGACCCAGGAAATGGCTAAATATCTGCCGGCTAATGGGACACAGTAATTAAATTCCTTATTTTGCTTTGCCTGCATGCAGCTTTTGCTTAACCTGTTAAACTGTCTTTATCTCAGTTCACAAGTCTTGCCTGACTTCTATTTTCTTCCCATCCTGCAGGAGAGAGGAAGTAAGCGAGCAGCTGGGTAGGTGCTTGGCAGTTGGCCAGGGTCAACCCATCACTCCAACATACGTGTGGTGAACTCTCCCACTTTTCACACAAAACAAATGCCTCCTCACTACTGCTTATGTTTGACAGGCAGCCTTGGCCAAACTTATGCTTCTTCTACACTTTCTGGAACAAGCACAGATGAGACTGCAGATATCTTCCTCGCTGGTATCATTGGCTGCTCAAGAAAATTATCTACCATAAATTTGCCTCCTTGCTTCACACATTTACCAATAACAGACACACCATCTGTACACACCCACTCCATAACCAACTCAGCCTCACTGTCAGGCTGCAGGTCACTGGTCCAACCGCCACAGCCCTTCCCTCAGGTGCTTGGCTGTCTTGCACATGCTCCTAGCTCTGCAGTACTTGGGCTGCATGATGACCTAGGTCACAAGGCCCAATTCATTCACATGGTTCTCTCCGTGGTGCATCAGCCCTTCATTGGGTGCCTGTTTCCCTATGCTAAACTATGGGATTTCTGCCCCCAAGACTCACGCCATAGACAGTGAATCCACGGATGACCATGATAGTACCACCCTTACCTCCTTGCTCTAGCACAGGCACTTGCCTCTTACACAGTAATCTCAATCATTAAAGAGTTTAGTTCCATTATATACCTTCCTTCTTCACTCACCCTTGCATGTTTGGTGTATCATCTTCTCTCACACTTGGCCTATCTCAAGCTCTTCAGAGCAGAGACCGTCTTTTTCTTCCCTTGTGAAAGTTTGTCCTGCCTCTCTAATCCACCTGAGTTTTTCACACTGTCAAGATGCGTATTAGTAGGGAACACAAGGCTGATACAATCTGCTAGGCTCTCCAAAGATATGTCTCCAAGGCAACATCCTTTGTCAAAAGCCTATACATACACTAGGCATCCATGTCATAACAGAGAAAAACCTTGCAGATGAAAATGTGATTAAAATACAGAAAATAAGAATAGCATCAAATAGCGTCCCATGGACTGAAATCAGCAATGGAGTTCTACAGGGATCAGTGATGTTGAATACAACGACAAGTGGACAAGAAAAACAACGACAAATTATGTCAGCAAAACAGTTATTCATGGCTGTAGCAATGAAGACTGAAGAACTGCAAAGGGGCCATACAAGATTCAATGACAAGGACAAGAGAGTAGTAAAAGGCATCCATACAGCGCATGACCGAATATACTGGGAAAATACGCTGAAGATCTATAAAAATTACGATGGCAAAGACAGTTTGAGTGCACGTTGTCTTCAATGCAAAACTAAGGTAGCATCAAATGAACATAGCAGGAGACATGTTCACATAATGACTGAACAAATCAATGGAAAAGATACTCATCAAGAATTATTAAATATACCACCCCTGGATAAAGAAATACACCTTTTTTTGCTTCAACAAGATACTATCCAACATAAAACTGTTTAGAAAAAATACACCTCCTCCCCCCCCCCATGAAAATAACCCTACAACAAAACTTCAACATTGCAAAACTGGCAAAGGCCTTATAAAGACTTACAATAACAACAGTAAGAGGCACATATCTAGACAGCTGTCAGCAGGGGGTTCTACTGCTTCCGTCTTCACATCTGTCAGAGGGTTTGTATAAATATCTGCATTATCACTGCCTAAAGCCTAATTCCCAGGCGACGTCAACAGCATTTATTAAACACTGACCATCAACCTTTTATGACAATTGACAGTTCTCAGGAATTCATAAAGGTTGTCATGCACTATAAAACATTAGAAAAACAAAAAAATATCTACAATTGGGGTTTGCAATTTACATTCACTTTCTAAGAGACAGGCCATGGAATTCCAAAGCGGGAAAGTTTATTTGCTAGGACTAATACAGAAACTCCTCAATTCAAAATATAGAGAATACATGAATAAAAACGCCTATCTTCTGCATTCTTTGATTCATATAATGTCCCAGAAGCAGAATTTGATGGTCCAAGGCTTTTATTTCTGGTATTTAACACAGAACCTATACTTTTCTAAATCCACACATACTGTAAATTTAATTAAGATCTTCCATCTACCAGAAATATTCATGTTCGTTTAAACAAGGAATTTCTTCTTGAAGTCACTGACATGAGGATGAATATGGTCCAGATAGCCAGCTTCAGTTTTTCAGCTTTGCTGCATTTTTTTTACGCACCTCTTCAAGTGCCGCTTCTCGTTCTCTTAAGAGCTGTTTAAGTCGTTTTATTTTTTCATCCCGTATTGTTTCATCCAAGTCTGGGGGAGCTGAAGGGAAAGCATCATCTCTGAAAGAACCTTCAAGAACTGAAGTATCCTCTTCACAAGACACTAAAACTGGAATATTTGAGTCTGTAACATCACTATATTGAGGGTACGGGTCTTGCTTAGAGTCTCCCCCTATAGACGATGTAACAATGTCTGTGGAAACACTTTGCTGTGATAAGACTGGTGGAGGTGAAACACTCCTGTTAAGTACACTGCAACTCGAGCTGGCGTTTTCTGAACTTGGACTTGTGGCTGAGTTGACTGAAGTTTTCCTTCTCTTTCCACTGTCTGACAGTGGTGAGGATATTATTTTTCTTTTCTTAGTCAAATCATCCTCCAGATCAGCAATTACCTGTACGGAAAAGAAACATACAAAATATACTTCTGTTAAACTGAGCATCATTCTACATTATAACACCACAGTTCACTAAGCACAAATCACAAGTTATTTATTGCAAGCTTCTTAGAAATACTATATGGAAAATGTTTCTTTTAGCAATTTGAGCAAATGTACTTCCATGTTCAATATTTTTCTACCAAAGATTCCCAGTTAATAATTCCAGAACACTGAATTCCTTCCTTAGTCAACAAGTGCACTTCTGCCTTTCCTAAGCATACCTATCATCTCCTGTTGCTGCATAAGTTCTTTAACTGTAGTGTAAGACAAAAAGCTTTCTATCTAACTTAGTGGGGAAATTAAAAATGTAGAAGAATTCTTCATGCTTACACTTCCAAAAAGCTCAAACATTAGCAATAATTACAAGACTGCATTCTTCCCAGCTGTTTATTATTTAAATGTTAATGCACTCTACTAAGAGCAGCCAGCAGATCTGCTCAAAGCAGGGCTTTTAACACAGAATTATTAAAACCTGAGAAAGCCTTTGACTGGGTAGAGTAGACTCATACAACAGAAAATTTAGAACACTGTGGCTGAACAGAACTACTTTGGATGGATAAAATCATTTTAATTCATTAAGATGGAAGTCCTTACATTGACAGAACCTTTCCCAGAAGCACCCAAGCAAGTTCCTAGCCAATGACAAATGACTAAGTTTGTAACTCTAAAGATTAGACAGGTACACAGATCAGTTTCTTTTAATAAAACCACACATGACTAAGCGGATACCTTTCTTTGGAAGTCAGCCACACCTAGTCACGTAACTGAAGTGCCTTGAAATAATGGCACTTGACTGATTCTCAAGTGAAACTCAAGTACCTGAAACTCAAGGGTAAAGCCTCACAAGAAATTATTCTTCTGCTATTCTGCTTATATCCCTTGCGCTACGAGAAAAATGTAATGGTTTGCAGAAGGCTAAATACAAATCAGGATACAGAGGTATGGTTTTTATTCCAATAAAGACTATCCCTTTGACTGTTCATCCACCACTAGAGGGTCCCGTCTTCTTCAAAGCATTTGTTTTTCAAAGTTCCTCCAGTGGAACCCAGAAAACAGGATAAAAATTCTTAAATAGTACTCAAGTGGTACTGAAACCACACAACGCTGGTGCAGTACACAAACAAGTTCTAGGAGCAATTCTCACAGGGACCATAACAATTACTGACTTGCCCTGACAAATCCAGAGATAGGAGGGTCCAAACAAACACACAGCTCTGTACTGACTATACATATGTTGCTTTCTGAATGTGTTGCAGTACACATTTTAGCACTGAAAAATGTCAAGATACCTTTTCCTCTGTAACACATTCCTGATGCTGGTTTGTTATTTCCACATCTAATGATGATGAACAGCAAGAATCATTTTTCCTTTTCAAGCTGTTACTGGAAGAAACCCTTTCTTCTGGTTTCTCATTAGAGGCCCTTAGTGGTATTCTCTTAAGGTACACCCTCTCCTCCTTAGAGAGACCAAATTTTTTCCTTAATTCCAAGTATTGTTTCCAATGTGGCTTCTCTTGGTGTTTGATTTGAACAACCTTTCCTGGTGAATTCATCTTTTCACACTGGATCTGAAATATAGAAACAGTGACAGAGCCATCAATCACACTCTGTCTCACTCTCTCTCTCTCCCCACTTCCCCGTACATATAAACTAAAAACCAGTTACTAGAAAAGAGAGGTGAACATTTGTCTGCCATACTCCACGAGTTACATTTAACACAGGTAAGCCAATTTTGAGAAATTATATACATATCCAACTAGTAAACCACAGAAGTAAAAGAAGCAACAAGGGAATTGCCTGTTCTAGAACTTCAAAGTAACAAAGGAAGATGATGGAAGATCAGACAGTGTCTTTACTGCGTCACTTTCAGACCGCTGAATGCATTTCATATGCGCTATTAGCCATCTCTCATATCTAACCTCACTGTAACCTGATCTGTTTCTGATCCTCAAGTCCAGTCCCACATCAGTATGTCTGGCAATCCACGGGCTTGCAAATTTACAGACTAAAAGCAGCAAACGTTTGATATGCTATATTTCACAGAGGTTAAAGCAAATGAGAATGCTAACACTTGGCATCACACAGCACTAAAGGAAAACAACCAATTTTAACCCTTTTTCAGGCGAAGAACAATCAAAAAAGAGGCCCTAGAGTCTGTTGCAATGATTAAATGTCTAAAATTTGCACAAATATGCTCAGCTGACATTTCTCTCCTGCCTGGTCAATACAAGCAAGTATAAACTAGCTTCAGAATGATTATTTTTTATCTGGAGGCAAAGCCATTCTGGCTTCTTGAGCAACTGACCTACAATCCTTCATGGGCAGAGTTTGTGGGATTTGAGGCTAAGGGCTTTTTACACATTTTCAATGTTATGATCTTAAAAGAACATGTAGGTCCAACCTAAAGGGGCAAAGCCATTAAAGCTCTCAAGAGTTTCTTCTGCCTCACATGAAACCATGAGTCAAAGGAGGTGGATGCCTCCCCATCATAGCCTGAAAGGAAAAAACTGCAGCTCCTGCCTTTGGCTGTCCAAACTAGCAGAGACTGGAGCTGACCTAGTGCAACACCAGAGTTTACCTCTGGATGACAAACCCTGCTCTTCCACCTTGTTCTCTTCTTGTGTAGCTGCACACTTCTCTACCTTACATCACACCTACAACAGTCAATGGCTGTGCTGTGACAAGTGGCATCAACAACATTAGAAAGCAGATAGCTCCCAGGGCTCAAACAATTAACAACTTTCCTATAGTTTCAGTTGTTACCGAAAATTTCTCTCTTGAGGAAATAAAGTCATCTTTTCCCTGCCCCTTCCTTTTCTTTCTGCATTTTCTCACTTGCGTAGTGCAATCTTATAGAAAAAAAATATTAACAGAATCACACTTTAGACTAGCATTTCCAGTGACAGGATACCTGGTTACAAAAATCTGTGAAGTTATTAAGAGCCATTTTATTCAAATAGAACCAGGACCATATAACAATCTAGCAGAGACTGAGATGGGCATGTGTATTTGAGAGAGTTACCTTTTGGCAATCTTCACTGAAAGCACACTCTTGCTTAGACTGAGGTAAACGAGTACTTGCTGCTTGGGGGGAATGAATCTTTTCTTTGCCATTTTGGCACACATTTTCCTGTGTCCCTACTGTTGTAGCAGGGGTCACTCCACTTGAAATGCTCTTGGTGAAGGGCAAACTCTGTCTCTGGTTCAGAGTGGAATTCTGCTGATGAGCACTTGATGTCACCAGAGCTGCAGGTGCAGCTTTTAAATCATTTCTTAAGCCAGTTGGTGAAGACTTTTTTGAGTCTGTACATGGTTTTGGATCTTGCTGAGATAGCACCATTCCTTTGCTTTTTGACAATACCAGATTCACTACTTTATTGGTCATTTTATTGACCGCAGAAGAATCAATTAGCTTGGATGTCTCCTTTTTAAGTGAAGCATCAGAAAAGGAAGATGCTTGTTTGTCAGCTTGGGCTGACAGACCATCAGAACCTCTTTTGGTCAACAAATAGACTTTCCCATTGTACATGACCAGAGCGTTATCTTTAATATGTGTCATTTTTGTTTGGCTTGCACCAGGGCCGCTAGAA
Organism: Phalacrocorax aristotelis; assembly: GCF_949628215.1. Taxonomy (NCBI): domain Eukaryota; kingdom Metazoa; phylum Chordata; class Aves; order Suliformes; family Phalacrocoracidae; genus Phalacrocorax; species Phalacrocorax aristotelis. The sequence continues at coordinate 2,253,676 of NC_134296.1, forward strand.
CAGAGTGGTAAAATATTTGCAGAGTTAACCTCTACATTCTTCGTGTCTGACAAAGTTTTCAAGATCTTGGAAGCCACATTATTTGATGACTTTACTGGAATAAGGCATGGCACTGATGACTGAGGACTTTCTTGCACAATCCATTTCATTGGAGTTTGCTGACACTGCTGAGCATCAGATGTTACTGTCTCAAGGGAAGAACTATTTCCTGTTTGTGTAGTTGTCATTATTAATGTTTTTGAAACTTCTGTGGCAGGTTTTGAGCAAATGGCTTGCAAACACTTGGGAATTACTGTTCTCACTGTGTTCACAGGTGACACATAGATAACAGTCGGCATTTTTGTACTGTCAGCTCCTCCAGACACATTTGTTGCTGCAGCTGCAAGTATTTTTTGCTGTATTGCAGGTGGCAAAAAAGAAGCTGGGACAGACTTCACTTCTGCATCAGCTGGTATTTGGATGTGGTGGCCAGAGGGCAGTACTGAAGACTTCGTAGCAACTGGAAGACCTTTTGTGTTTACCAACATGTATGCAGTGTTACTCTGGTTAGATGAACTTGTTACAGCAATGTTCTGCAAAGACAGTCTATCAGCTGAAACACAACTGCTCTGGATGTTAGCAGCTGATTTTGGAATTAAGCTTTCTTTTTCAGAACCTGTTCTAACACTTTCCTGTGTGTCTAATGTCCTTGTAAGAATAATCTTTCCAGGATCAGGAGACTGAAAAACAGGTATCTTAACAGATGAAGATGCAGTAGCACTGGCAAGCTGTGTTTTAAAAGTAAGATGGACTGGACTAGAAATACTTGCTTTAGAATTATTATTTGGCATGGCTGAAGACTGAACTATTGGCACAAAGCTTCCAGAAGGTCTAGAAATTGGAATTAATTTCAGAAGGTTTTTTCCATCTGGTCCCGTCGTCTGAACTACTCGGTACATACAGCCTGCAATGCTTAACAAAACAAAGAAACGAGAAAAGGAAAAGAAAAACGAAAGATAGCATAAATGAATACAGCATAGATATTTTAATTAATGTGCATCAGTGAATCGTATACCCAGCACTGCTACGCCTTAGAAGCAGATTAACTACTGAAAAATGCCAGATCTAATCTTCAGGAACTTCACTGGCAAAAATAATTCTGATCTACTTAGTGCACGTTTTGCATTAGCAGCTCAGCATACCACAGACTATCTGAAAATAACGTCCAATTGTTACATCATAGCGTGGCAAGAAATGGCATCCTTTTCAGATAAAAATAAGTTAAAAGACCCAGGAAAACACATTACATTATCCCCCTCTTCTACTTATAGGGCCTTTAGTTCTGAAAAAGAAAAACATTGTATCCAGATTTCACAAAGAAGCCCTATTTTTTGCTTTCTCATGTCCCTGTTACTATTAATACCCCTGCTTAGTGCTATGAAGTATGAATTTCAGGAAAGCTTCAGAAAAATACAGGCAGATTAGTTGCATGGCAAGATGGAAGCAGAAATCACTTCAGACACATACATACAAAAAGAATAAATGAAGATGCAGAATACATTTACTTTCTGGAATAGGATGTAGGGTGACCAATTCATATGCCTACATCTCACCCGGCCGCTCATTCTTTAGGCAGATATAGGCTACAAAGATGGTAATCTTCAAAGAGATGAAGGGAAAAAAACTCAAATGCTATCAAGGTACATATATTTATGAGAATATAAGTCTAAGTCTAGGAAGGAAGAAACTTCAAAAAGTAGGAGGAATGAATGGATATGACACCAGTGAAATCTGAAGAGGAAATACGGGCATTTTGCAGGTGAAGATATGAACTCAAAAGAGCAGACAGATAGAACCCTGTCAAACCGAAAGTTAGTTGTGACTGCTTCAAATGCCAAGATTTTTCAAGTCTATTGCAAGACAGAGAATCTTTCCCACTTCAAGTGAGTTTGCCAGAATGCAGGCATCTTCCCCAAAGAACTCTTGGGCTCTCAGAAGAACAATCTAATGCCCAAAGCACTGCAAAAGCAACATGACATGTTGAGACATACATGATCAAAACAGTGTTCCCCTCACTACTAAAGAAGAGACCAAGTGAACAGGAAGTAGGTTTCATGGTCTTGATATAAGATCCAGAATGATTAACAGGCAAAGCTGCCAACTCAACTTTCAGTCACCAAGAGCATTCTAACTCTGTCCTATTGACTTTTTACATCAATAAATGCATTGATAACATGGACTTGAGATAATTTCCCAGTCCCAGTCCAGATGACATCAGTATTGTGTTCTGTTTACTGTCAAGTAGTTTCAAAACACTGGCATTTTTTTCTGGCGGTGAAGCTTACAGTATGGGCTCCCAACTCAGCTTGGAACAAAATGAGTAGGAGATATCATTCATGCATCCCACCGTTGCATCTGCTCAAGAAGTCAGTCAAGACATTGCCTTTTCCCATCATGTGAGAAGTCACAAGGATGCTCTTCACTCCCAAGGTTGGACAGTTCCTGCTACAGTCTGAGTGAGGGGTCACATTCCCCTTGGTGGTCGACATAAATAACCATGCTATTGTCTGTCTAAAACACAAAGGCTTTAGACATGCAGAGCTTTCCTCGCTGTAACCTTAGAATTAACTCCAACATCCAGTATTTTGATGCAATGCCTCACTTCTAGGCATACTGTGTGAAAAAGCAGACGTTTACGTGATTTATCAGTGCAGTGAACAGGAAATTCTGCAATACTTTTGTTATAAAAATAATGTACTGAAAATAAAAACATGGGCAATATGCCACATAGTTCCTAGTGGAAGCTGCCATCAGAGGTTTTAGTAGTAAAACGGAGTTGGATGTTTTGGAATCAGAAATGATAGCTGAGAAGGACTAGCACTGAAGGGTGAGATCTTACAGAAATATTTTTGCTTAAACAAAGAACAACTTGAAACATTAGTATGACTGAACTTAGCTAAAGCAGGAACAACTCACTTTTGGAGCCACTTTAAACCTTCTAGTGCTCCTGATAATGCAGAATTAGGAAGACCAGCACTGAGCTCCTGGACAGTGTTTCCATCTGTATCTGTTATATGCTTTGAATCTCCCAATGCTTCTTTAATAACCCCATGATCTACAGTCTCAACTACTCTTCTATATAAAAGAATTAATATTCTGAAGGCAAATTTAGAAAGAAATTTTCAACAAGTTCCACAGACGCAGAACTGCTGACCCACTTCAGCTTTTACAGAGCAAACAGGCACTTACCTCCACTCAAACTAACTAGCACTGCAAATAGGCATCAAAGGGCAGAAGACACCTCCAAGGAGGCACGTTCCTCCACCTGCCAAAGCAAGGGAATACCTCTAACTTTTGGGAAAGAGGAGGGGGAGCCAATCAAAGAGAGAGGAAGCAAGCAAAACAGAGAGAGAAAGAGAGATGAGATAGAGAACATTTACATTAATATTTTCTTCAGCAGCAAAGCTGGTTTCCAGTGGTCACCTCCACTCTTCTCGTTTCTACCATGAGTCACTGTCCAGCTCCCTTTCGATGTGCTTAAAAAAACTCTTTTGACATTGTGCTACAAACAGGATCTTTTAAGCAGGCTGAGGAAAAAACCTCCTTTAAAAAAATCCAGTCTGTCTGAACTCCAGGTCATTCTGCTTTTCATGATTACAGAAGACAACCACAGCTTTCTATCTTCACACTCTATGCAAAAAGAGCAAGAAACCCCAAAATTACAGTTTTCTGGTAAATAACATTCTTTTACTTGAAACAAATAACAGGTACTTGCAGGGTCGCAGAATTACAACAAGCTAAAAGACCAGAAAGAAGGAAAGGAAGTGTTCAGATGAACTATTAGCAAGTTGTATTCACACATCTCTACGCAAACATCTATGAAAGAGGAAGGAAAGATGTCACTGTCAAAGTTTTTAGATGCTTTTGCTATTTCAGAAATAAGTTGAAAATGCTTCACCATATATATCTCACATCACTAAAGCCTTTTCCAGGTGATACAAAGAAATAACCAGAACTGACATTTCATGTTATCAAAATAAAATCAAGCATTTTCAGCTTTCTCATACATTATTGAGTGATGAAGAGGAGAGCTAGAAGCTATTTTAATTCACTCTGCAGGCCACTGTTTCTTTGAAGAATTTGTTTTAAAAATCCCTTAAGCAGAGTGAAAAAATCTTTCCATCAGCATCCCCCTTTAAGAGTGTCAGATTAATTTAGTTTAGGAATAGGCTAATTTATATTCCTAAAAAGAAAAAAAAAAAAAAGAATTCTGTAAATCATGCCAAGTTGTACTTTGGGATTTTCCCCATAATTACTGAAGTAGTTTTCTTTCTCCTCTTCATTTCAATGAAAATGGCATTAAGCAAGCTATAAAAGCAGAGATAAGAAAAAGAAACAGGAAGATTTATTCATTTATTTGTTTCTATCAAGCTAGAAAAATAAAAAGAATAGCCTACATTTCCCTCAGTTGAAACAGAATTCCTGTTTTCGTCACTGAAATAGATGCGTTCACTTATATGTATGACCAGACACACCAATTTTATTGTCTAAAGTTCTCATCCCATTTTCTTTACTACTCTTACTGAGCAGAAGGCTCAATTAACAAAATACCAAGTATTTCAAAATTAATCTTCTGACCCTAATCTTTGCATTAGCAAAAATACCCTCAGAATATTCTTAGTAAATAAAGCCATTCGCCAAATCCATTGCAACCAGCAGGGCATCCCAAAACATTACTGCAACAGACAACATGATCACACTATCTCAAAGAAATATATCAATGCAGATAAAAAACAAGACAGAAACACTTGCTCAAAGTTCAATTACACTTCAAAGCTGTCAGAAGAAGCACTCCCTTTTGGCAGAAGCAAGCTACTTTTTAGTCTGCCTTTACTCCCAGCTATTACTTGAGAGACAACTTTCATCTTCTATGAATATGAATAAATCAAACAGGGACTACAAGCCATTACAAACATCAGAAAACCAACTTAATTTATTTTAATGGGTTAAGCTGAATCCAGGAAGCAGCAAAATTGACATTATAAATTGGAAACATACACCCAGGGACAAATCAAAATTAATTTATAGTAGTCTATATTTATTTTATATAGCTGTATCCCATCCATGTATTAGCTAAATATTGCAATAAAATATTACTATTACCTGAAAGAAATTTGCAAATTTATGTTTAGTTTGCATATGAAGGGAGGAATCCTGCTCAGAATTTAGGTCCAAGCCTTTCCTAATGGCTTGAGGTTTTATTCTTTCAACAATGGCAGAAAACATTTTCTGTTTGACAATAATTTTGGATGGAAACACTTTCACCCATTGTGCAATATTCCTCTGAGTATGAAAATTATCCTAGAATGCGCTAACTGCTGAGAACTGGTCCCCGTGCTTTACTCTAAGCTCTGTTTATCAATTACCAGGTCCCCCTTCAGCCATAAAACCTTTGGCAGAATTTCACAGAACATCAACAGCACCAGAGCTACACCCCACAGCTCTAGAGCCCGTGGCTTTAACAAGCTAACCCGAAACGCTTCGCCAAATAGCTGCAGCAATCGGAGAACTCCCGAGAGATGAGCGAAATGCATCAGGAGCCAAACCACAACTCAAGCAGTCAGCCCCTGCTGAGCTTCTGCTAGTTTAAAGCAGGAACATAAACACACAGTCTTAGGCAGCCTAGAACATTTCCTTGGCAGGATAAGATCCTGTATCATCTGGCTCACACAGGGTCTACGGTTGCACATTGGTGCTGTAGTCGAATTAACAGGTTCGCGTAAAACCGTTCCGCTCCTGTAAACAGTTAAAGCCCTGTATCTCACATCCACCTTCCCTTTCCCAGCTTCCCGGCCATCTCTGGCACAAGCCTGAAAGCGCCACGGGTTCTCTGTCCTCGTGCAAAAACAAACCCCCGACAGCGCAGGCACAAGTGACGTCAAGCCGGGTGAGCGTGCCACATGCCAGGGCGGAGGCGCGAGGGGCACGAAGGGCGCAGGAGTGGCAGGAGGAGGCGTGGCGGCGGCACCGGCACGCCCTCAGCCCTCCGCCCTCCGCCCTCCGCCAGCACCCATCGTCCTCCTCCTCCTCTCCCACTCCTCCGCCGGGAGGGCCGGCGTTCCCCCGGCCCACGCCCCGACACCGGCGCCTCGCCCCTTCCCCGCCGCGGGACGGGGGCGGATGGCGGCGGGCCCCGCCGAAGGCGGGAGGGAAGGAGGGCAGCGGGACCATACCTGGCGGGTCTCTCCCTGCTCGGCCGTGCCGGGCGCTCTCCCGGGCTGTCCGGGAGAACAGCGGGACCGGGATGCCGGCAGCCCGTCTGCGGAGGCGCCGCTCGCCCGTCTCAGCCCGCCGCCGGGAGGGGGCGAGCGCCGGGGCCGGCCCGCGCCGCACCGCGCCGCCCGGGGCCGGGTACTCACAACTGCGCGGCGCTGCCCGGCCGCTCCTCTCGGTTCCGCGGGGCCCCCAGCGGGCGGCTGGACATGGCGGGGGAGGGCGGGGGGCGCCAGCGCCTCACCGGCGGCGGATAACGGCCGCGGCAGGCCGGGCCGCGGAGCGGCGCGTCACTTCCGATCGCCCCGCCCTGCCGCGGACCCGGACCAGCCCCCGCCGCGGCCCCCGCCTCCCCGCCTCCCCGCCTCCCCGCTACCAATCGGCGGCCACTTCCGCCATGGCTACTTCCGAGAGAGGGAGGAAGTAGAGCGCGGCGCCGCCGGGCGGCCGCAAACGGTACAGCGAGCGGCGGCGGCGCTTCCGGCCCACGCCGGAAGTAGTTAGTGGCGGAGATGAACAGCTTCCTGCGTGGCCAGTCTCGAGGCTGGACATGGCCGCGGGGGGGGAGGGGCAGCCCTAGGCCTGCCCCTTCCCCCCCCTCCCCCCCCCCCCCGCGTCACCTCCTCGGGCCTGGGGACGGAAGGGGCTGGCGCTGCCCTCGCTGCACCCCCTGGTGTTCACAGGCATTAACGATTCCCCTGAGCTGTCTCCTCGCCAGGTCAAACAGCCCCAGCGCTCTCAGCCTTTCCTCACCCAAGAGATGCTCCAGTCCTGTCGTCATTGTCATGGCTCTTCGTCCCGCTCTCTCCAGTGTGTGTCTCTTTCATACTGGGAAGCCCAGAACTGGATCCAGCACTCCCAGTGTTGCCTCACCAGTGCTGAGCTGAGGGGAAGGACCACCTCCTTCCACCCGCTGGCAATGCTTTGCCTAATGCAGCCCAGGGTACCGCTCGCTGCCTGTGCATAAGAGCACACTGCTGGCTCATGTTCAACCTGGTGCCCACTATGACCTTCAGGTCCTTTTTCGCTGGGCTGCTTTCCAGCTGGGTGGCCCCCAGCATATACTCATGCAGGGACAGGTTCTTCCCCAGCTGCAGGACTTGGTGCTTCTCCTTGTTGAACTTCATGAGGTTCCTCTCAGCCTAGCTCTCCAGCCTGCCGAGGCAGCATGACCTTCTGATGTATCTGCCACCCCTCCCCATTTTCTGTCATCTGCAAACTTGCTGAGGTATGCCCTGTCCTGTCATCCAGATCATTAACAAAGACGCTGAACAGGACTGAACATGAGCTGTCACACTGTAGGCACAAATGCTGTTACTGTCTCACCATCCATATTGAGCTGGGCTCCAACACGGTCCATTTGGTTCTCTCAAATTTACATGGCAGCATGCTCTGTCATTTAAACTTTATTTCATTAGCTCATTAAGAAATACAACAATCAAACACGACAAACAGGGCTCAATCCCCTTTGCCCAGACTAGTCTATCACATGAATTCTCTTATTCAACACCGAAGTCATAAGGTTTCACAACTTATAACACATAACTTTTAATTCATGCTCTTATAAGCAAGAAAAAAAAAAGAATAATTAGTTACCAAGCCAACAGTGAGAGTGCTCATCCTTCCTCCTCCATCACAGTGCAGGCGTTCCCTGTATCACACTGGGATGCATGAAAGCCTCAGCAGTCCAGCTGTGGTTGGATCCGCCTCAGAAACTTTTGGGGTAAACTAGTGTTTCATACCTTTCAGCTTGGAGGTTTGGTCTGTACCATTTCCACAAGCCAGCAAATTCTGATGAAACTGCCCGACAAAAGATGATGGCTGCAGGAGGCAGCAATCTGCAGGTGATTACAGCTGCATCATGGCCTTTAGCTCTTTCTGGCCATCTGTGCTCCCTCCGTGCTGCTCTTACTTTGACCCAATGGCAGTCCTGTCAGTGTACATCAGGCCTTAGCATGAGCTGGGTTAGCTGAAATCTGAGCAGGAGTTGAGTGAACCATCACATGAAGGCAGAACAGAGCTGCTCAGCCTCCAGTGTATTCCACCCCCCTCCCCCAGTTCATTTGGCACACGAATATCATCAAAATGCACGTAGGCTTTCTCATGTGGCTCATCTTGCCACTTCAGACACAGTGGTGGCAGCAAAGCTTTCAAAGCGGTACCAACTCCAATGGCATTTACACATCCTGCCATGGGTGGCGCTGTGCACAGGGCACTGTGCCTCTGACGGCCCAGCTTCCCTCAGCCTTCTCACATGCTCCACCTGTCGGCTCCACCCAACTCACTGCCCTGCCAGTGCTTTTTCCTTGCTGGGACTCCCCTTTGCTGGGATCTCTTATTCCCAGCTGCTGTTCTGGAAGCAAGTCTGCTTGTCCCTCAGTGCTTGCTTCTCCTTGCTGCTAGCTCTGGGATTCTTTAATTTCCTTGAACTTAACTCATGTAGAACTTCCTTCTTCCGAACTATCTCATTAACATACATCCTCAGTTACTGCCCACTTATATCGGCTCTGCCTCTGCCATTGAATAAGCTCTACCTGTCCCTCCCTCCAGAAGTGCTTTGAGGGGAGACTAGACAAGCACTTGGACAAGACCTCCATGAGGCATCCCTGAGCAAAAAACTACAACATCCTCAGGAAATCCCTGACCTGCAAAATGGTAAAACCTAGGAGAGCATTGCAAAGGAGGAACTATACACATCTATGGCAAATGTGACTTTCCAGTGATCTCAGTGGCCCCCTCTTCTCTCTTTCCCATGAAAGCATGCCATTACATACATTCTTCCCTTCTCCCCCCAATTCATCTCTGTTTACCACCCTCTGGAGTCCACACCATATCACTCACCTTTCTCTGCCTACGCTTTCTCTGCTTCTCCTTCTACTGACTTCTTCAGCTTGCTACATCTCTGACCTCTACTTTCCCCAATTTTCTAGACTCCTGCTAGTGCATTGTCACTTCACCAAGCCACTCTCCATTATTTACCAGCAGTCCTGGTTCACAGGGGAGGTCCCAGATGACTGGAGGCTTGCCAATGTGACACCCATCTACAAGAAGGGCCAGAAGGAGGATCCAGGGAACTACAGGCTTGTCAGCCTGACCTCAGTACCAGAGAAGGTTATGGAGTGGTTCATCTTGAGTGTGCTCACCAGGCATGTGCAGGACAACCAGGGGATCTGGCCCAGCCAGCATGGCTTCATGAAAGGCAGGTCCTGCCTGACCACCCTGATCATCTTCTATGACCGGGTGACCCAGCTGGTGGATGAGGGAAAGGCTGTGGATGTGTCTGCCTGGACTTTAGTGAAGCCTTTGACACTGTCTGCCACAGCATCCTCCTAGAGAAGCTGGTGTCTCAAGGCTTAGACAGGCGGACTCTTTGCTGGGTTAAAAACTGGCTGGATGGCCGAGCCCAGAGAGTTGTGGTGGATGGAGGGAAATACATTATGTGGTTGGTCACGAGTGGTGTTCCCCAGGGCTCAGTTTTGGTGACAGTCTTATTTAATGTCTTTATCAACGATCTGGACGAGGGGATTGAGTGCACCCTCAGTAAGTTTGCAGATGACACCAAATTGGGCAGAAATGTTGATCTGATCGAGGGCAGGCAGGCTCTGCAGAGGGACCTGGACTGGCTGGATCAATGGGCCGAGCTCAACTGGGTGAGTTTGAACAAGGTCAAGTGCTGGGTCCTGCCCTTGGGTCACACCAACCCCAGGCAATGTCCCAGGCCTGGGGCAGAGGGGCTGGGAAGTGCCCGGCGGAGAAGGCCCTGGGGGTGCTGGCTGACAGCCGGCTGGGCATGAGCCAGCAGTGCCCGGGTGGCCAAGGAGGCCACCAGCCCCCGGGCTTGTGTCAGCCCTGGTGTGGCCAGCAGGAGCCGGGCAGGGATGGGGCCCCTGTGCTCGGCCCTGGGGAGGCCCCACCTCGAATGCTGGGCTCAGGTTTGGGCCCCTCGGGACAAGAAGGGCCTGGAGGGGCTGGAGCGTGTCCAGAGAAGGGCAGCGGGGCTGGGGCAGGGTCTGGAGCACAAGTGTGCTGGGGGGCGGCTGAGGGAGCTGGGGGGGTTTAGCCTGGAGAAGGGGAGGCTGAGGGGGGCCCTTCTCGCTCTCTGCAGCTGCCTGAGAGGGGCTGGAGTGAGGGGGGGGGTCGGTCTCTGCTCCCAGGTCACCAGTGACAGGATGAGAGGAAACGGCCTCAGGCTGCGTCAGGGCAGGTTTAGATTGGATATTAGGGAAAATGTCTTTAGTGCAAGAGTGGTCAGGCATTGGAAGAGGTTTCCCAGAGAGGTGGGGGAGTCACAGTTCCTAGAGGTATTTAAAAGATGTGTAGACGTGGCACTTCAAGGCACGGTTTAGGAAGCCTGGTGGTGTTGGCTTGATGGTTGGACTTGATGATCCTAGAGGTCTTTTCCAACCTTAGTGATTCTATGATTCTATGACTGTGATGATAAGGTCAAGTGCTTATGGGTAAGGATGAGGGGGAAGGCCAACATATCCTGCTGGGGGTCTGTTAACAACCACCCAACCAGGGTGAAGAGATAAATGAAGCATTCTACAAGCAGCTGGCAGAAGTCTCACAATCGCTAGCCCTTGTTCTCATGGGGTACTTCAACTTACCTTCAACTTAGGGGGACGTCTGCTGGAAATATAATACAGCAGAGGGGAAACAGTCCAGGACGTTCCTGGAGTGTGTGGAAGAGACCTTTCTGACGCAGCTGGTGAGGGACCCTACCAGGGGAGGTGCCTCACTTGAGCTGCTATTTACAAGCAGAGAAGGACTGATGGGAGATGTGGTGGTCAGAGGCCATCTTGGGCTTAGCAACCATGATATTGTAAGGGAACAGCTCCCCCTTGGAAAGAAGAGGTATTGTCTATGTTTAATTAGTGTGAATCTAGACTCCTTTTTGATCAAGCATTACTTATATAGCATTTGATATGTTAATATTTAACCTAAGCTTAAAGACAGGATATCTTGGCCATCAGCATTATCCATTTAATCAAGGACAAATGTTCCTTTTGGAGGAAAATAAAGGAGATTTGGCAAGAGAAAATAGCCTTGAGTTGTCCTTAGGTGACGCACAACCATGTATGGATAAAAAGGGTTAGGGTACTTCATCCATGAAGACCACCAGAGACGACCAAGAAATCCCAAAGAGAGGAAGACATGCACAGAAGCTTCTGAAGTGGAGCCAAGAGAAGTGACTTAATGCCATTACACAACCTATGTAGATTAGAATGAATATGTACTAGATAGACAGAATATGTATGAATTTATTGTAGAGATATAACAAAGGAGCCAGCTTCGATGTGCTTTATTTGTGGGAAACCACTGAGCACCCAGGCTTACGCAACCCTGAAATAAATAAACAATGTCTTCCCTGAGCTTGTGATTATTGACTCATTGCACACCAGGTGACAAATCCGCTTTTCAGACATCAGTTTTTAGAGACCCAGATGGGACAGCTGTGAAGCCTTGCCCAGATCATCTCGCTGGCTGCTGGTGGAGAGAAGCTGCTCCTCAGACTCCAAGCATGCACCAAGCTGTTGTTCAGAGGACCCCATGAATAATCTCCCCATCCAGAGCAGTTAAGCAACTCAAAGGTGCAACACATGATAAAGAGACATTGCATGGGGTAAAAAGTGTTTTGTTATTCTTGTGCACGTTTTGACAGCGACAACTGGAGTGCATGAAAGCATGGTTGGTAAAAAAAGATCTTTTTGGATAAAAATATGGGAGCAGGATGGGGGCAAGAGAGTCTGCAGAGGTTTCCCTTTGCTCCCCATTAGGATGCATTCTGAAATATTGGAATAGGTTTGGTAGGGATCTTCCAACAAAGAGGAAATAAAAAGTATATTGTACTCAATGATGACTGAAGTATAAATTAGAGGATGAGGAAAATGGCCAGAAATAGGGTCTTTGAATTACAATACAATCTTGCAACTTATGTTGTTATGCAAAAGGCAGGATAAATGGGATGAAATCCCGTATGTGTATTAGTTCTTTAAGAAATTACCATGAAACAGGGAAGACATGTAAGTTGTTGATATCTGATTTGAATGCATTAATGATGATGGATGACATGAAAAAGCCCTTGTGGTGGTGTTCTGCTTGTATCACAGGAAAAAGATCAGTGTGCTCTTTACAAGGAAAAGGGACACTGGAAAAATGCACATCCAAAAGGACAGCCTAACAGGGCTCCCATCCCAGCTACGATCCTAGTACCCGGGGATTTGATCAGGATTGTGGAAGAAGATTTGGATTGATGGGGACAGGAGGTTGAGGAAATGAAATTCCCAGCTGAACCCCTGGTTGATGTTAAGCTGGGGGAATGATGTAGTTAAATTTCTAGTTGATGCAGGAGCAACCTTCTCTGTATTGAATAGTTGCAAGGGACCTATGAGACCTATTCTATGCCTGTGGTTGGTGCAACAGGAAAGCGGGAGGTTGGAGCCTTTTTCCAATCAGTTAAATGTAAAATTGTCACCAAGATGTTTGAACATAAATTTTTATACATTCCAGAATGCCTGATACCTCTAATGGGAAGGGACTTGTTAAATAAATTAGGAGGGCAGATAACCTTTGATGAAAAAAAAAAAGAGCCCATATCCTGCAAAATATCGCCTGGGAAGCACAAATATATGTGTCATGGTTTTAGCTGGGACAGAGTTAATTTTCTTCCCTGCAGCTGGTGCAGTGCTGTGCTTCGGACTTAGTGTGAAAACAATGCTGATAGCACACTGATGTTTTGGTTGTTGCTGGGCGGTGCTTGTACTAGTCAGGGACTTTTCCAGCTCCCCATGCTCTGCCGGGGGCACAAGAAGCCGGGAGGGGAGGGGGCACAGCCAAGAGAGCGGATTCAAACTGACCAAAGGGATATTCCATGTCATGTAACGTCATGCCCAGTATGTTACTGGGAGGGGCTGGCCGGGGGAGGGAGGCAGCAATCGCGGCTTGGGGATGGGCAGCATCGGTCGGCGGGTGGTGAGCGGTTGTATCGCTTGTGTTTCTGGTGGTTTTTTCCCTTTTTTTCCTTTCCCATTTTATTATATTATCATTATTGTTATTATTATGATAATCATTATTATTATTATTATTGTAATTATTAAACTGTAAGAACAGTTTAGTCTCAGCCCACAAGTTGGGGGTTTTTTTGTGCTTTTGCTCTTCCAGTTCTCTCCCCTGTCCCACGGGGTGGGGGGAGTGAGCTGTGTGGTGTTTAGTTGCCAACTGAGGCTGAACCATGACAATATGTATTACAGGAATTACTTGAGACAGCAGAAGACAAGAAGAAGGAGGGACCAAGCAACCCCTTTTCAGAGATAGAAGACACTGTAACCCCTTTTGTATGGGCAACCGAGAGTCCTGGAAGAGCCAAATTGGCCAAACAGTAAAAATAAGATTAAAGGAGGGAGCTAAACCGGTAACACGAAAACAATATCCCATAAAAATGGATGCCCGTTTTGGACTGGAGCCTATAATTAATAACTTTCTAAAATATGGACTGTTATGACATTGTCAAATGGAATGTAATACCCTGATTTGGCCTGTTAAAAAGCCACATTCACAGGAATACCATTTAGTACAAGATCTAAGAGCTATTAACCAAATAGTGACTGATGTACACCCAGTGGTACCCAATCCTTATACTTTGTTAACAACAATAGTTGATTCAAATGTCTGTTTTATGGTGTTGGACTTAAAGGATGCCTTCTTTTGCATTCCATTGGAAGAACAAAGTCAGAAGCTGTTTGCCTTCGAATGGGAAAGCCCTACAACAGGATGCAAGATGCAGCTGTGCTGGGCAGCGCTCCCCCAGGGATTCAAGAACAGCCTCCTGATTTTCAGTAACATACTCGTGAAAGAGCTGGAACAATTAAACTAATAGTAAAGTTAGTAAAGGAACTAACATTACCTTTTTACAGTACGTGGATTATATACTGTTGGGGGCAGATACAGCTGAGGAATGCAAGGAAGCAACCAAAAGTTTATTGAATGTTTTGGGACTGGCAGGATATAGAGTGTCAAGGAAAATGGCACAAGTTGTTTGGACAAATGTGGCATATCTCGGGTTCGAGATTTCCCAGGGAGAGAGGAAGCTAGGGACCGAAAGGAAAGAAGTAATATGCCAAATTGCACCTCCCAGTCAAAGAGAGAACTTAGAGAATTTTTATGAATGGCTGGATGGTGTCGTTTGTGGATTCCTAATTTCGGATTAATGGCCAAACCTTTATACGAAGCTGTTAAAGGGCCAGAAGAGCTGCTAGAATGGACTCCAGACTGCTGGAAAGGATTTGATGCTATAGAAGTTTCTCTCATGAGTGCCCTGGCTCTAGGTCTTCCAAACCTAACAAACCCTTTTGAACTTTATGTGCATGAGAGAGAACATCAAGCATTAGGAATACTTGTGCAGCTTTTTGGGAATTGGAGAAGGCAGGTGGCTTACTTTTCAAAACAACCAGATAAAGTGCCGGGTGGCCAGGATGCTTGAGGGCAGTGGCAGACACTGTATAATTGATCCAGGAGGCACGGAAGTTGGCTTTGGGACGGGAAATCACCATTTATGTTATGGCGGTGTTGGAATGGACACCATTGGCTGTCCCCGAGCAGAAAGGTACTGCTCGAACAAAAAGACGCAATAATGAGAGTGTCTAGTGCCTTAAATCAGACATCTCTATTGCCTTTACATGAAGAGGAAGGGTTAGCACATGACTGCTTACAGACTGTTGAGCAGGAGTGCTCCAGCCATGCAGACCTGAGAGATGTCCCCTTATGGGAATTGTTTACTGGCGGGAGCAATTTTGTCACCAAAGGAGAGTGGAAAGCTGCATATGCTGTTGTCACTTTGGAAAAGGAAATAGAGGCAGCACCTTTGCCAGTGAACACTTCTGCACAAAAAGCTGAATTAATTGCATTGATTGGAGCCTTGGAAATATCAGAAGGAAAGCAAGCCAACATCTATATGGACCCAAAATACGTGTTTGGGGTAATACATGCACACGGTGCAATTCAGAAGGAGAAAGGATTGTTATTGTCACAAGGAAATCCTATAAAACATGGCAAGGAAATTTTGAGACTGCTCGAAGCAGATAATAAGCCAAAGGAAGTGGCAGTGGTACATTGCAGAGGGCACCAATCATGACAGACTGATATCGTTAGAGGAAATTGAAGGGCAGATGAGACTGCAAAAAGAGCTGCTCTATTTACAAGCATAGCAGCCTTAGTCTATGAAAAAACTTTTGTTATTAATGTTTCTGAATATACAGAGAAGGAAAATAAAGTGGCTGAGTTTCTAAATTGTATTAAGACCTATGACAGATGGTGGAAAACTCCAGATAGACAATATGTAGTTACTCCTCAGACAATAAGAGAAATTATGAAAACACACATGTTGCCACTCATATGGGAGCTGAGGCGTTAGTAGAAATGACAAAACCATATGCAATAGGCATTAATATGCTAAAAATCACCAAAGGTATTACAAAGGGACGTAAGATTTGTTTAAGGAATAATCAAAAAATGCAAAGGACACCCTTACAGAAGAGGTGAAAAGAGGCTCTGTACCTGGGAGTTACTGGCAAATTGATTCTTCAGAATTTCCAAAGTGTGAAGGATTTAAGTATTTATTGGTAATTGTTGATACCTTTTCAGGCTGGCCAGAGGCTTTCCTGTGTTGCACCAACAAAGCCAGAGAGGTAGTAAAAGTGCTTTTAAAAGAAATAATACCTAGATTTGGAGTCGCTGAGGGATTTTCATCAGACAGAGGACTCCATTTTGTAGCAGAAATTGTCCAAGAAGTTTCAAAATTTTTGCAGATTAAATGGGATTTACACACTCTGTGGAGACCACAGTCTAGTGGGAAAGTGGAAAGGATCAATCAAACAGTTAAACAACAATTTAGAAAATAACGTCAAGAAACCCAGATGAAATGGACCAAGGTTTGTTCCTGGCATTACTTAGAATCAAAATAACACTGCGAACACAAGGAATAGCCTGTTTGAGACTGTCGTGGTTTAGCCGGCAACTCAGCCCCCCACAGTCGCTCGCTCACTCCCCCACCGGTAGATGGGGGAGAGAATCAATACTCAGGAGTTGAGATAAGAACAGTTTAATAATTAAAATTTAAAAAAAAAAAAAACAACCAACAACAAAAATGCAATGGAAAGGACAACAACGAGAGGCACAAAACCCGGGGAGGGAGGAATGAACCACTGAACCGCCGAAACAAACTGCACGCGACGCAGCCGCTCGCCGCCCGCCGACCCGACACTGTGCCTTTTCGAGCCGCAACTGCCCCCCCTTGATATACTGGTCATGGTGTCACATGGTATGGAATGAACATGGCATTGGCCAGTCGGGGTCAGCCGCCCCCACCATGGCCCTGCCCCCCCCACCCCCACCCCCCCGCGGCAGAGCGCGGGAAGCCGGAAAGGCAGCCGCCCCCCACGGTGAGGAGAATTAACCCCTTCTCAGCCAAAACCAGCACATTCTCCACCCCTTATTCCATACCATTTACACCATGCCCAGGTCCCATATGATGCAATACAACCGTACCAACCACCACCCCTCCCCTTCCCATCCTTTAACATAATGGACAGACATCATTCCCTTAGTTCATGGGCCTTCCCTGTAAAATGTCCATTAAAATGTCCATTGAGTTCACCCAGTCCATGTCTCTGGGCTCCATCTGCCGTATCAGTCTTTCCGGGTGGGAGAGATGGTGTGTGGCGTTGGGTTGCTGCATACCGAGTCAGTCATCGTTCCGTCACTGCTGCACGGCTTGTTTCATAGTTTATCTTCCATGGGTTGGGAGGCTCGTACTCTGATATCATGGATACAACACAGAGGTGACACACAATATTATATAGCAGTTCACATTGCGCCATTCAGTTCATTGCCCATTTTGCCCAAAATCAAACCCCCTTGAGGCACACATCGGACTTCTCCGTCCTCCCGCATCACCCACCAAGTGCACCCAGGTCCTCGAGCAAAAGCAATCCCACAAATGGCTTTGCCTTTGCTGGAGGCAGGAAGGACCCAGACTGTGTTGCCCAGCGTACTTTCCACGTGCACTACAGGGACTCCGTCCCCTTCCACAGGATGTAGGATTTCTGACTGGGCAGGGCCAGCTCGCCTGGCAGATCCCCTCGTGTTGACTAACCACGTGGCTTTTGCCAAATGTGCATCCCAGGGCCTGAATGTCCCACCCCTCATTGCTCTCAGCGTAGTTTTTAACAGTCCATTGTACCGCTCCATTTTCCCAGAGGCTGGTGCGTGACAGGGGATGTGATACACCCACTCAATGCCGCGCTCTTTGGCCCAGGTGTCTATAAGGCTATCTCGGAAATGAGTCCCGCTGCCTGACTCAGTTCTCTCTGGGGTGCCATGTCGCCACAGGACTTGTTTTTCCAGACCCAGGAGAGCGTTCCAGGCAGTGGCGTGGGGGACAGGAGATGTTTCCAGCCAGCCAGTCGTTGTTTCTACCATTGTAAGCACATGGCGCTTGCCTTGGCGGGTCTGTGGGAGTGTGATATAGTCAATGTGCCAGGCCTCCCCATATTTGTATTTCAGCCATCATCCCCCACACCACAGAGGCTTTACCCGCTTCGCTTGCTTGATTGCAGTGCACGTTTCACATTCGTGGATAACCTGTGCAATAACATCCATGGTCAAGTCCACCCCTCGATCACGAGCCCACCAGTATGTTGCATCTCTCCCTTGATGGCCTGAGGTGCCATGGGCCCACCGAGCTAGAAATAGTTCACCCTTATGTTGCCAGTCCAGATCCACCTCAGCCACTTCAATCTTGGCAGCCTGATCCACCTGCTGGTTGTTTCCATGCTCTTCAGTGGCCCGACTCTTGGGGACGTGAGCATCCACATGCCGTGCCTTTACAACCAGGTTCTCTTCCTGGGCAGCAATATCTTGCCACAGTGCGGCAGCCCAGATGGGTTTGCCTCTGCACTGCCAGTTCTGCTTCGGCTGCTGCAGCCAGCCCCACAGGGCATTTGCCACCATCCAGGAGTCAGTAGAGAGATAGAGCACTGGCCACTTTTCCCGTTCAGCGATGTCTAAGGCCAGCTGGATGGCCTTTACCTCTGCAAACTGGCTCGATTCACCTTCTCCTTCAGCAGTTTCTGCGACTTGTCATGCAGGACTCCATACAGCAGCCTTCCGTCTCCGGTGCTTTCCCACAAGGCGACAGGACCCGTTGGTGAACAGGGCGTATTGCTTCTCATCTTCTGGCAGTTTGTTATACAGTGGGGCTTCTTCAGCACGTGTCACCTCCTCCTCTGGTGATAATCCAAAGCCTTTGCCTTCTGGCCAGCCCATGGTCACTTCCAAGATTCCTGGGCGACTGGGGTTTCCTACTCGAGCCTGCTGGGTGATCAGTGCAGCCCATTTACTCCACATGGCATCAGTTGCTTGGTGTGTGGAGGGGACGTTCCCTCTGAACATCCAGCCCAGCACTGGCAGTCGGGGTGCCAGGAGCAACTGTGCCTCAGTACCAACCACTTCTGAAGCAGCTCGAACCCCTTCATATGCTGCCAATATCTCTTTTTCAGTTGGAGTATAGCGGGCTTCGGACCCTCTGTATCCCCGACTCCAAAACCCTAGGGGTCGACCCCGGGTCTCCCCTGGTGCTTTCTGCCAGAGGCTCCAGGTAGGGCCATTCTCCCCGGCTGCAGTGTAGAGCACATTTTTTACATCTTGTCCTGCCTGGACTGGCCCAAGAGCTACTGCATGAACTATTTCTCGTTTAATCTGTTCAAAGGCCTGTCGTTGCTCAGGGCCCCTTTTGAAATCATTCTTTTTCCGGGTCACTTGATAGAGAGGGCTTACGATCAGACTGTAATTTGGAATATGCATTCTCCAAAAACCCACAACGCCCAAAAATGCTTGTGTTTCCTTTTTGCTAGTTGGTGGAGACACGGCTGCTATTTTGTTGATCACATCCATTGGGATCTGCCAACGTCCATCTTGCCATTTGATTCCTAAGAACTGGATCTCTTCTGCAGGTCCCTTAACTTTACTTTGTTTTATGGCAAAACCAGCCTTCAGAAGGATTTGGACTGTTTTCTCTCCTTTCTCAAAAACTTCTTCCACTGTGTTGCCCCACACGATGATGTCATCAATGTATTGAAGGTGTTCTGGAGCTTCTCCCTGTTCCAGTACAGTCTGAATCAGTCCATGGCAAATGGTAGGACTGTGTTTCCACCCCTGGGGCAGACAATTCCAGGTGTCCTGGACGCCCCTCCAGGTGAAAGCAAACTGTGGCCTGCACTCTGCTGCCAGAGGGATTGAGAAGAATGCATTAGCGATATCGATTGTGGCATACCACTTGGCTGCCTTGGACTCCAGTTCGTATTGAAGTTCTAGCATGTCTGGCACAGCAGCACTCAGTGGCGGAGTGACTTCATTCAGGCCACGATAGTCTACTGTTAGTCTCCACTCTCCATTTGACTTCCGCACTGGCCAGATGGGACTGTTAAAGGGTGAGTGTGTTTTACTGATGACTCCTTGGCTCTCCAGTCGACGAATGAGCCCGTGGATGGGGATCAGAGAGTCTTGGTTGGTGCGATATTGCCGCCGGTGCACTGTCGTGGTGGCGATCGGCACCTGTTGTTCTTTGACCTTCAGCAACCCCACAACAGAAGGGTCCTTCGAGAGACCGGGCAAGGTAGACGGCTGTTTAGTTTCCTCCGTCTCCAAGGCAGCTACACCAAAAGCCCACCTGTACCCTTTTGGGTCTTTGACATACCCTCTCCTGAGGTAGTCTATGCCAAGGATGCACGGAGCCTCGGGGCCAGTCACAATGGGGTGCTTCTGCCACTCATTCCCGGTTAGGCTCACTTCGGCCTCCAATACAGTTAGCTCTTGGGATCCCCCTGTCACTGCAGCAATGCTGATGGGTTCTGCCCCTTTCTAGTTTGATGGCATTAAGGTGCACTGTGCGCCGGTGTCCACTAAAGCTTTATACTCCTGTGGGTCGGACGTGCCAGGCCATCGGATCCACACAGTCCAGTAAGCCCGGTTATCCCTTTCCTCCACCCGGCTGGAGGCAGGGCCCCTCTAGTCCTGATCATGGCAGTCACAACTCACTTCCTGTAAATGTGAATCAGGAGTCCCTCTATTACACTTAGAAATAAAATCAGCACTTCTACTCCTCTGTCTGGAGAATTGCTCACTCGAAATTGGAGCAGCAGCTTTCCTGGAAGAGCCTCCCTGAGTGACTGTTCTTTCTTGCAGTTCATGTACTCGTGCCTCTAGGGTCGAGGTAGGCTTGCCATCCCACCTCATCATGTCCTCTCCGTGGTCACGCAGGTAGAACCATAGGGTGGCCCGTGGTGTGTATCCCCTCCTTTGAGCCAAAGGATGCTTACTTCTAACAGCTGAGACACTGCTCTGTCGAGGTGGGGCGTAGGACAGATCTTCTTTGAGTTGCTGGACCTCTCGGGATAGTTTCTCCACAGCAGAGATGAGCGAGGAAAAGATATTTGTTTCGTAATCCCGGAGTCTATCTATCACCTCCGCCACCATTGGTGCCTCGTCCCCTCTCCAGGACATCACTGCCAATGAGGCTGCATGCGAAGATGGTGCGCTCCGTACAAACTTCTGCCACGTGGGTCGTGTGCATTCGGCTTCATCTGGATCTTTGGATGACCGTTGATTGTCCAGGTCACCATAAATCACCTCAAACACAGCTAATTCCCTTAGATACTGGATGCCTTTCTCCATAGTTGTCCATTTTCCTGGGCGATATGTAACATCTTCTTTAAAGGGATACCTTTCCTTCACTCTGGACAGGAGTCGCCTCCAGAGGCTGAGGGCTTGTGGTTTTTTTCCAATTGCTTTGTCAATGCCCCCTTCCCCAGAAAGGGATCCCAGTTGTTTGGCTTCTTTTCCCTCTAGTTCCAGGCTACTGGCCCCATTATCCCAGCATCGGAGCAGCCAGGTGGCAATGTGCTCACCTGAACAATGGCCGAAATCCTTTCGCATATCTCGCAACTCGCTCAAGGACAGGGATCGGGTGGTCTCTATTTCATTTATGGCTTCCTCCTCCTCTCCTCATGACGGCCCTGCTTCTTCATCATCCCGTTCTAAATGAGTTGACATCCGCTTCCAATATTTCTTCTTGTGTATGGGGCGACTGATACTGACACGGGTTGATTCTCTGAGCCAGCTCCAGTACTTGCCCTGGGGGTTTGAGTAGCTGCAGTGCCTGTCACTTTGCCTTTCAATCCAGAGACCTTCTCTTCCCCCTGGGGCCACTGAATACTGTTGAGCAGGGCTCGGTATGCATGGGCCAGACCCCAGCATGTTGCAGTTATCTGTGTCTCTCTGGAGTTCCCAGCGTAACAACATACTTTTTCCAAGTATTCTACTAGTTTTTCAGGATTCTGCACTTGTTCGGGGGTGAAACTCCAAAACACTGGGGGTGCCCACTGCCCTAGGTATTTGCCCATGCTATCCCACATGCCCTGCCACTCGTAACTATCAAGCCTCGGGGCAGATTTCTGGGTGATATTCTGAAGCTGCTTAGTCGAAACCAAAACAACATGCCCAAAAACTAACAATAAGTGCACTTTAACCGCCCAAGGATGTTCAAGATACAAAAAGGTTGTTGTATAAATAAATAATTGTAATAAAGTAAATTTGTAATTTGTAAAAAGTAATAAATTTGTAAAATTTAAATTAATTAATTAATTAATTAATAATTTAAAATTAAAATTTAAAATAATAATTTTTAAAAAGTAATAAAGTAAAATTGTAATAAAGGCGAAGACATCATAGAAAAAGTTGCAAAGGTACGATTCTGTATTTCCTCCATATAAAATCTCTCAGAGGAGGAGGTATAATTGCTAATTGCCTCAACAAGGTGGCATCCAAAGTACAGTAATGTTTTCAACAAAAACCCCAAATACCAGATAAAACTGAAAACTAATGTTTGCATAACAAATCTCGTAGGCAAAACATTTCTAATCACAGCAGAACACAACAGACTAAACAAACCAACACCAATCTCTAACACCAACTGCAAAAAGGACAACATGGTGCTGTGACCAGCAGCTGTTGTTATCTCCAACCCTTGAGCCCCACGTTGGGCGCCAAAAAGACTGTCGTGGTTTAGCGGCAGCTCCGCCCCACACAGTCGCTCGCTCACTCCCCCACCGGTAGATGGGGGAGACAATCAGAAGGGTAACGCTCGTGGGTTGGGATAAGAACAGTTTAATAAATAAAATTAAAAAAAAAAAAAAAAAAACAACAAAAATGCAATGGAAAGGAAAAGAACAAGAGGCACCAAACCCCGGGGGGGGGGGGAGGGAGGGGGGACGGGAATGAACCACTGAACCGCCGAAACAAACCGCGCGCAACGCAGCCACTCACCGCCCACTGACCCGACGCTGCGCATTTTCAAGCTGCAAACTGCCCCCCCTTGATATACTGGTCATGGTGTCACGTGGTATGGAATGAACATGGCATTGGCCAGTCGGGGTCAGCCGCCCCCACCGTGACCCTGCCCCTCCCAGCCTCCCACCGACGTGGCAGAGCGTGGGAAGCTGTAAAGGCAGCCGCCCCCCACGGTGAGGAGAATTAACCCCTTCTCAGCCAAAACCAGCAGAGAGATAGTGTATGGGAGACCTTATGTTGTAAACTTAACAGGGAAAGACAGTCAGATGCACCTGAATGGAGAACAGATTCTAAGAGACTACTTAATTTCTCTGGGCAAGGTTATTAACTCTCCATAGGTATATTCTGGTTAAAGCTCCTGTGCCTTTGGATTTACCAGTGCACCCATTCAAGCCCGGAGATTCAGTATATCTACAGGCATGGAAAGACAAACCACTCGCAGAGAAGTGGAAAGGAAATTATGAGGTGCTGCTGGCTACAAACACTGCAGTGAAGCTCCAGGAAATTGAATCCTGGATCTATCACACTAGAATAAAAAAACAAATCTTCACCTCCATAGACTTCCACACTAAAGGGACCCTTGAAATAAAGTTAAGTTGTATCAAGTATTGAATTATTTGGATAAGATTGTATCCAGGATCACAGAATCACAGAATGCCAGGCTGGAAGGGACCTCAGGGATCATCTAGTCCAACCTTTCTAGGAAGGGAACAGTCTAGAGAAGATGGCCCAGCACCCTGTCCAGATGACTCTTGAGGGTGCCCAATGTGGCCGGGTCAACCCCTTCCCTGGGGAGATTATTCCAGTGGTGACTGTCCTCAGTGTGAAAAATTTTCCTCTCGTGTCCAATCGGAATCTCCCCAAGAGCAGCTTGTGTCCAGCCCCCTTGTCCTCTCCATGGGACTCCTTGTAAAAAGGGAACCTCCAACTTCTTTGTAGCTACCCCTTAAGTACTGGTACATGGTGATAAGATCCCTTCTAAGCCTCCTTTCTCAAGGCTGAACAAACCCAGCTCTCCCAGCCCATCCTCATATGGTAGCTTCCCAGTCCTTTGATCATCTTGGTGGCCCTTCTCTGGACCCCTTCCAGCCTGTCCACATCCTTTTTGTACAGCGGGGACCAGAACTGTACACAGGACTCCAGGTGTGGCCTGACAAGCGCTGAGTAGAGTGGGATAAAGCTGGAATGGCTTTATCTCTGCTGGTGATGCCCTTTTGGATGCAACCCAGCACCCTGTTGGCCTTCTTGGCCGCAGCAGCCACTGTTCGCTCATGTTGAGCTTTCTGTCCACCAGGACCCCCAGGTCCCTCCCCACAGAGCTGCTCTCCAGCCAGGTGCATCCCAGTCTGTGCTGCACTCCTGGATTATGTTTTCCCAGGTGCGTGCATGACCTTATACTTCTCCTTCTTGAACTTCATAAGGTACTTGCTGGCCCACTCTTCCAGCCTATCCAGATCTTCCTGCAGAGCAGCTCTCCCTTCTGGAGTGCCTACTTCCCCACTCAATTTGGTGTCATCAGCAAACTTCATCAGGCTACACTTGATGCCAGTATCTAGATCACTTATAAAGATGTTGGATAACATTGGGCCCAGTATCGATCCCTGGGGGACCCCACTAGTGACAGGTTGCCACTTGGAAAAGGAGCTATTTGTCACCACCCTTTGGGTGCGGCCTGTCAGCCAGTTCCCCACCCACTACACAGACCACTTGTCTAGACCATAACGCATTAATTTCTCTGGGAGGAGGCTGTGGGGGACCGTATCAAAGGCCTTGGAGAAGTCCAGGTAGACAATGTCCACCGCCTGCCCCATGTCAACCAGGCAAGTCATATTGTCATAGAAGACACCAGGTTTGTCAAGCACAATCTGCCTTTAGTGAAGCCATGTTGGCTTTTCCCAATCACGTGCTTCATTTGATTTGTGATGGCCCCCAGGAGGATTCATTCCATAACTTTCCCAGGGATTGAAGTAAGGCTGATGGGCCTATGGTTACCCAGATCCTCCCTCGAGCCTTTCTTGTAGATAGGGTTAACATTTGCCTTCCTCCAGTCCTCTGGGACATCCCCTGTTCTCCACGACTTCTTGAAGATTATGGAGAGTGGCCTCGCAATGACCTCAGCCAGCTCTCTCAACACCCTAGGGGGGATGGCGTCAGGGCCCTTTGATTTGTAGGGGTCAAGCTCCTGTAGTAATTCATGTAGTAACCCTTCACTGAAGGTAGGTCGGTGTTTTGATCAACCAGCAATTTCGTTCCCAAAGCCTGGGACCCAACAGCGCTGGTAAAAGAGGTGAAAAAAGTGTTGAGGACCTCTGCCTTTTCATCATCATTGGTGACTGGTCTCCTTTTCTGTTTAACAGTGGGCCTATGTTTTCCTTCTTTTTCTGCTTATGGTTGACATACCTGAAGAACCCTTTCTTGTTATTTTTGACATCTACGGCCAGTTTCAATTTGAGCTGGGCTTTTGCTTTTCTAACTGCATCTCTGCACGCTCTGGCAATGCCCTTGTAGCTCTCGACGGATAATCCTCCACTTCATCTCTGGTGTGCTTCCCTTTTGGATTTGAGTAGACCCAGGAAGTCATGGTTGAGCCAAGGGGGCCTCTTGCTCCACTTACTTCCCTTTCCTTTGTAGGGGATAAATTGGCTTTGTGCTTCCAATAGAGAGTTCTTGAAGAATTCCCAGCACTCACTAGCTCCTTCGTCTTCCATGGAAGCTCCCATGGAATCCCTCCCAGCTGAGCCCTGAATGAACTGCAGTTTGCTCTTCTAAAATCCAGAACCCTTGTCTTACAGCTGACCTTCAGCATGCTCAGCAGAATCCCGAACTCCACACTGTTGTGATCACTGCAGCCGAGGCTATCAGTAACCGAGATATTGATGCCCTTAGATGTCCAGGGCTACACATGCACTACACTGACTGGCTCAGCTTGTGCCTACCCTCCGCCGGCTGGCGCAGGTCACCCATTGAACCCCATTTGTGATGGGGGTCGCGGATTGCAATTCTTCCCCATGAACGAGGAATTCCCAGTAAGTGCGGGTCATACTTGTGTTGATTAAGTCCCTGCCCCTTGTACACATAGGACTCCAGTTCTATTTTGTTGGTTTTCAGAAACAGGGCCATGATTAAGAGGGACGGCGCGGGGCATTTGTATTATGCCGCTAGAGGTGATTGTATCCAGGAAAAATATTTTTGTATGATATTGGGTAATTGTTTGTGAAACTAATAAGGAAATGGTTGATTGTTGCAGGTATTCTGATAATGTGGATGGGAAAAAGTGATTCACAGATTATGCTACCACAATGGGACCAAAATCAACACCTATGGGAATTACTAGCCCAAGAGGTAACCAGTAGAGCTTCCCTCTGTATTGGATCTGGGAATTCAGTAGGAGAGATGAACAGTTCATGCTGGATAGGACTTCCCACTCCACCAGAACTATTAAAGAATTGCACCATGCTCAAAGTATTTTAAATAAATGTAACTTATGGCAGCATCTATAATATGGAAAAAAACACTAGAAATAAAGAAAGAGGAATGCTAAAAGTTAAAGTACGAGGGACACTCGCTGCCAAGAACTGTATTACTTCTCTAAATTGCACTTCAAAATGTGACAATTTGACACAATTACAACCCCCTCTGACTTGCAAAAGAATAGAGACCGTAAGTTACACCTGGGGTCATACTCAGTTACCTTTGGGATGGTTCTTAATTGGTGGAAGATTAGCTTATACTTATGATCCAGCGAATACAACTGGAGGCCCTTGCTCCATAGGAAGATTGGCCCCCTTGCTTTTTAATAAGAAAGATTTACAACATGAATTGAGAAAAAGAAGACATGTTCATCAGCTACCTAGTGACTGTGATTCACAAAAAATTTTATATAGTGAAATCATGGCAGCTGCCATTCTCACCCCTGGAGTCGGGGTAACCATGAATTACTGTATTCTAAACCAAACCATTTGTGCGCTGGTAAAAGATATACTTTACTTCATGGGCCTTGGCAGCCACTGGTATTGAAAC
Source organism: Phalacrocorax aristotelis (assembly GCF_949628215.1). Taxonomy (NCBI): domain Eukaryota; kingdom Metazoa; phylum Chordata; class Aves; order Suliformes; family Phalacrocoracidae; genus Phalacrocorax; species Phalacrocorax aristotelis. The sequence goes on from NC_134296.1 coordinate 2,280,349, forward strand.
AACCCAAATCTGAGAAACCACTTTGGAAAACTGGGCATCTATTGAATATCTACTATTAAGACACAATCATGTTTATGAGGAATTTAAAGGAATGTGTTGGTTTAATCTCTCAGAATAATTCACAGTTAGTAGAAAAAAAAATACAACAATGAAGAGAACTAGCATCTGAAGTTCATGGAAGGGAAGGACTGGATCTTTCGTGGTTAACTTCATGGCTTCCCAGTTTAGCATGGCTAAAGCAACTGTTTGTCATTACCTTATTAATTGTGCTAATAATCATAACCGCTTGTTGTCTTATTCAGTGTATCCTGAGGAGACATAAAGGAGCGGTTTGAGAATCAGAGGTGTTAAGACACCTCAAGCCACAAATATGGGGGGAGATGACCGTAAGAGAACAACCTCCCCTTGGAAAGAAGAGGTATTGTCTGTATTTCATTAGCATGAATCTAGACTCCTTTTTGACCAAGCACTGCTTATGTAGCGTTTATTGTTTTAATATTTAACTTAGGCTGTGTGATTATTGACTCATGGCACACCATGCAACAAATCCTCTTTTCAGACAAACATATGATAGAGGTCTCCATTCTTGGCAAAATAAGGAGAGCCGTCACCAAAACCACTGCCATGGACTTCCCGAAGGCAGACTTTGGCCTGTTCAGGGCACTGGTTGACAGAGTCCTTTGGGAGGCAGTCCTGAGGGACAAAGGAGTCTGGGAAGGCCAGGCACTCTTCAAGAAGGAAGTTTCAAAGGTGCAGGAGCAGGCTGTCCCCGGGTGCCACAAGACAAACCGGCGGGGAAGACAACTGGCCTGGCTGATCATGGAGCTTTTGCTGGGACTCAGGGAAAAAAAAGGAGACTTCACCATTTTTGGAAGAAGGGCGGGCAACTCAAGAAGAGTACAGGGATCCTGTTAGGTCACGCAGAGAGAAAATTAGAAAGGCAAAAGCCCAGCTAGAGCTCAGTCTGGCCGCTATTGTAAGAGATAACCAAAGATGTTTTTAGAAATATATTAACAAGAGAAAGAGAGCCCAGGAGAATCTCCATCATCTATTGGATGTGGAGGGGAACATTGCCACCGAGGATGAGGAGGAGGCTGAGGTACTAAATGTCATCTTTGTCTCAGTCTTTAATAGTCAGACCAGTTATCCCCAGGCTATTCAACTCCCCTGAGCAGGAAGGCAGGGGTGGAGAGCAGAAGAAACCCCCCATAATGCAGGAGGAAGCAGTATATGACCGACCTGCTGCACCACCTGGACACTCACAAGTCTATGGGATTGGATGGGATCCACCTGAGAGTACTGAGGGAGCTGGTGAGGAGCTCGCCAAGCCTCTCTCCATTTTTTACCGGCAGTTCTGGTTCACAGGGGAGGTCCCAGATGACTGGAGGCTTGCCAGTGTGACACCCATCTACAAGAAGGGCCAGAAGGAGGATCCAGGGAACTACAGGCTTGTCAGCCTGACCTCGGTGCCGAGGAAGGTTATGGAGTGGTTCATCTTGAGTGTGCTCACCAGGCATGTGCAGGACAACCAGGGGATCTGGCCCAGCCAGCATGGCTTCATGAAAGGCAGGTCCTGCCTGATCAATCTGAACTCCTTCCCAACTTCAGTAAGGCATTCAACACTGTTATCCATAGCCTCCTCACAGACAAGCTAAGGAAGTGTGGGTGGGATGAGAGGACAGTGAGGTGGCCAGAGAACTGGCTCAACAACAGAACTCAGAAGATTGTGATCAACGGAGCAGAGTCTGGATGGAGGCCTGTCACTAGTGGTGTTCCCCAGGGCTCTGTCCTGGGCCCAGTCCTGTTCAACGTATTCATCAGTGACCTGGATGATGGGATCGAGTGTAACCTCAGCAAGTTCGCTGATGATACCGAGCGGCTGATACACCAGAAGGCTGTGCTGCCATCCAGCGAGACCTGGACAGGCTGGAGAGCTGGGCCCAGGGGAACTGAAGAAATTCAGCAAGATCAAGCGCAGGGTCCTGCCCCTGGGGAGGAACAACCCCCTGCATCAGCACAGGCTGGGGGCTGAACTACTGGAAAGCGGCTCTGTTGAGAAGGACCTGGGAGTGCTGGTGGACAAGCTGACCATGAGCCAGCACCATGCCCTTGTGGCCAAGAAGGCCAATGGTATCCTGGGCTGCATTAAAAGGAGTGTGGCCAGCAGATCAAGAGAGGTTCTCCTCCCCCTCTGCTCAGCCATAGTGAGACCACATTTGGAGTGTTGTGTTCAGTTTTGAGCCCCCCAGTTTAAGAAGGATGTGGAACTCCTTGAGCAAGTCCAGCGGAGAGCTACGAAGATGATCAGGGGACTAGAGCATCTCCCTTATGAGGAAAGGCTGAGAGACCTGGGTTTGTTCAGCCTGGAGAACAGAAGGCTGAGGCGGGATTACCTCAATACCTATAAATATCTAAAGGGTGTCAGGATGACAGGACTAGGCTCTTTTCATTAGTGCCCAAGGATGGGACAAGAGGCAATGGGCACAAGTTGGAACATAGGAAGTTCCACCTCAATATGAGAAAAAAACTTCTTTACTGTGCGGGTGCCAGAGCAGTGGCACAGGCTGCCCAGGAAGGTTGTGGAGTCTCCTTCCCTAGAGACATTCAAAACCCGCCTGGGTGTGTTCCTGTGCCCCCTGCTCTGGGTGTGCCTGCTCAAGCAGGGGGGTTGGACAAGATGATGTCCAGAGGTCCCTTCCAAACCCTACCATTCTGTGTTTCTGTGATTCTGTGATTTTTTGACTGGGTGACCCACCTGGTGGATGAGGGAAAGGCTGTGGATGTGTCTACCTGGACTTTAGTAAAGCCTTTGACACTGTCTCCCACAACATCCTCCTAGAGAAGCTGGTGGCTCATGGCTTAGACAGGTGGACTCTTCTCTTGGTAAAAAACTGGCTGGATGGCCGAGCCCGTAGAGTTGTGGAGAATGGAGCTAAACCCAGTCGGCAACTGGTCATAAACGGTGTTCCACTGAGTGCACCCCCAGTAAGTTTGCAGATGACACCAAGTTGGGTGGGAGTGTTGATCTGCTCAAGGATAGGACGGCTCCTTCAAGGCTCCTTAAGGGTCTGGGAAACAAGTATTATGAGGAGCAGCTGATGGAGCTGCGGTGGTTTGGCCTGGAGCAGAGGAGGCTGAGGGGAGACCTTAGCGCTCTCTGCAACTACCTGAAATGAGGCTGTAGTGAGGTGGGGGTTGGTCCCTTCTCCCAAGTAAGAAGAGATAGGTCAAGAGGAAATGACCTCAAGCTGTGTCGGGGAGGTTTAGATTGGGTATGAGGAACAATTTCTTTACTGCAAGAGGCATTGGCACAGGCTGCCCAGAGAGGTGGGGGAGTCACCATCCCTGGAGGTGTTCAAAAAATGTGTAGACCTCGCGCTTTGGGACATGGTTTAGGAGGCCTGGGGGTGCTGGGCTGGCAGTTGGACTTGATGATCCTAAAGGTCTTTTCCAACCTTAATGATTCTATGACTCTTTGGTTTAATCCCAGCCAATATCTAAGCCCCACACAGCCTTTCACTCTCTCCCCCTGGTGGGATGGTGGAGAGAATCGGAAGAGTAAAAGTGAGAAAACTCATGCGTTATGATAAAGATAGTTTAACAGGTAAAACAAAAGCTGCACACACAAGCAAAGCAAACCAAGGAATTCATTCGCTCCTTCTCCTCTGCAGGTGGGTGTTCAGCCATCCGCAGGAAAGCAGGGCTCCACCATGTGTAAGAGTGACTTGGGAAGACAAACGCCATCACTCCTAATGTCCTCTGCTTCCTTCTTCTTCCCTAGCTCTATATACTGAGCATGACGTCATATGGTATGGAATATCCCTTTGGTCAGCCAGGGTCAGCTGTCCCAGCTGCAACCCCTCCCAACCCCTTGTGCCCCCCCGAGCCCACTCGATGGTGGGGTGAGGAGCAGAAAAGGCTTTGACTCTGTGTAAGCCCTGCTCAGCAGGAACAAAAACATCCCTGTGTTATCATCCCTTTTTCTAGCACAAATCCAAAACAGAGCCCCATACCAGCTACTGTGAAGAACATTAACTCTATTCCAGCCAAAACAGCACAGTTGTTGAGGAGGGGGAGTGAGAGAGCAGCTCAGCAGGCATCTGGCGGCCAGCCATGGTGAACCCACCACAGCCACATTTGTGAGGGCTCATCTGGAGCACTACATCCACTTCCACGCAGCCTCCCCACTGTACTGTACAAAAAAGGCAGACACAGAAGACAGAGCCGACTCTTGGACGTGTGCAGTGAAAGGGCAGGAGGCACAAGGTGTAGCAAAGGAAATTCTGGCTGGATAGAAGAGAAATATTCCACTACATAGGTGGCTAGGCACCGGTATGGGGGCCCAGGGAGGTTGTGGGATTTCTTTCCTAAGAAATATTCCAGACTTAGCTCTTTAAAGCTGTGAACATTCTGGCCTACCTTTGAAGTTGGCTCTGCTTTGAGGAAGGGTTAGACATTCAACTTCAGCTATTCTATTATTTTGTTAGAATGACCATGAGCATCATCACCTTCAGCTCAGAATGGAAAATTCCCTTCTCTGATGCACTGACTCACAAAGAAATATAAACAATTTGCCAAGGTGTTGGAAAATGAAAGAAATCACTTCTGTGGTAATATTATTTTTTTTATTATGAATAAACACTCCTCTCTTCCCTCCTTCTTGTCTGGGATAGCTCAAGGAACATTGCCACAGAGGTTTAGACCATCTTTTGATCTGTGTGGTTTCTGATAGACCTGAGAAATTATAATCTTTAAAAATTATCATTTTTAACAATAACCTGCCATGAAACAATACATGAAACCAATGGTGTGCTGACCTGGAGAGACATGGCATGGGGACACTTGAGGATAGAGACTTTCTGGAATAGCTCTGGCAGGTGAAGCCAGGCAGAGGTACCCTGACCGTTCACAGTCTAGCCATATCGCCTCTCTGAGAAGGGCCTGCACTGTTCTAACCTCTGAACTGCTTCAGGAGTTCGGCTGCAGAAAGGCTTCATCGCTTCAGCCCAGAAGGGAGCCTGTATCATCTCTCATGTGTACTTCTTGACCAACAGCTTAGAACTTATTAATGGATTTGTTCATACCATGGCTGTGCTTGTGAATCTCTTTCAGTTTGTCTATGAGACCTATAATCTTTACTGAGTTTGTTTTCTTTAAAGCTCCAGAAGCCATATCATTACAGCTGATTTTTTTTCACTTCAAAAGTTAATTTTGAGTCTCTTCCTGTTTTCTGAGGATGACCTGAGAATATACACTATGATGTTAAAATTGTGTAAGATATTGTATAATTGAAATAAAAGCAAGAAGTAACATTTATGCTATTGGGGAATTTGCTTTTTAAAATACTGATGATGTAGTTCGTTCACTGCTTGGAGACAGCAAAATAACCTTCACTTCAGGAGGCCAAAGAAATTATCTAGACAAACTAATTTTCTACTTCCAAATTCATCTACAGTGCTATTCAATGGAGGCTGGAAGCCAGGGAAAAACCAAGCAAGCATGACATGAAAGGAGTTGTCTTGGACACAGAGCTTTCTGGGGTCCAGCTTGTAAAATTTGAAGAGGAATTTGGTGTGTTTAGAGAAACAAGAATCAGCGCACAATTCTGTATGAATTTATAATTAATACAGGTGCTGTCATGGGAATTCACCTAACCCATAAAGTTTATTTTCTACCCTAATGAAATAACCCCAGTCGATCCCAAACTTTCATCTGCTGTTGAGGCTGAAGTGGAAATACTCCCAGATCTGAATATATTTAATGGGATGGACATATTCTAACCTGAAGAAGGGGCAAATCTCATGGCTCTTCCTGTCTTGCCATGCCATACAAATAGCAGGACTTCACCTGAAGCTACTTGCCGTGATTCCTGTATGCCTGTATGTCAAACAAGAGTTTGGCAAACGTCTAATCATGAGTGGATTCACAAGAAGTCACCACTCTACCCGGTCAAAAGCTTTTTCTCCTTCTTTCCCTCCTGGATAACCTAATGAACGATGTTTGGTGTCTGACTGGATTGGAAATATTGCATCTGGCATATTCTGGGCATTATCTGTTCCAGGGCAGCCAGGTAAAATCTCTGAGGATAAGTTTTTACTATTTCACGGCAGGCTGGTGATGTTCTGGCCAGCAAATTGTAATCGCACATTTAGAGAGAAGCTGGCCTCTAATCTAGAATATCTCAGCCACACATCTTTAGCACTAACTCAATCTTTTATCCCTTAAAAGCAAAGGAATCTAGTCTCTGAGAAGTGTTTTAAAATTTACCAATGAATCCAGTAGTCTTGGTTCCCTGCAGGAACTTTGCTCAATTAGATGGGCGCTGATCTGAGCCACTTGTCTTCTCTGTGGTACAATCCTTGCCACAGCAGGATCACCATTTCCAAGCAGTATTTCCTGTACAGTTTTTATTGCGAGATGATGCCAGCTCGGCTTCTGGGAAATTTGCATTCCTTCAGATTTGGGCGATTCTTGTTAAGCCTTTCAAGCTCCCTTTGAATTGGCAAAATACTCCAGCCTCTGTTAACGGTGAGGTAAATCTTTGCCTTTTTCATTTATAAGAAGCTAGACTTAAAATTTATCTAATTTTTCATAGTCATAACTTTTTCCTTGTGTTAAATTCAAACATGTTGAGTGAGGCATAACTCAGTGACCTCTAAATTGCAAAACAGACCCATAGACTTCACACAAACATCAGTTTTGATGCAGTCTTTGGGGAAAACCAGTTCAACTGACTGTCTCCTTATCCTGCCCATTCATATGGCATCATTTGTTTTTGACTTTGAGTTCACCATGTGTCTAATGAAAGCAGATACTTGTGTGCAGAACTGACAACCCATTTATTTATCAAATGCTAGCCTAGTCTTTTCTTCAAGAGGATAACTCGGCTTGTTGGTCTGACGCTTCAGTTAGAAAAGCCAGATAGATGCATCCTCTGTCAGGCAATATGGATATTGTCAACACTTGCTCTTGTCAAACTTGATGCCATTGAGATATCACAAGTTGGCAAATTTAGCTGACTAACATTAACTGATGCCCTAATACATCTGGAGTCTTGTAACACTGTGACAGCAATAAATGATGCTGAACTAAAGAGTCTAGCATGTCCTCCCTATTCCATCCATACTACATGAATTATAAACTGTTTTATGTATGTATGTAAACTATTCTCAATGCAGTTTTTAGTGGTGAGTCATCAAAGGCGTGAGTGTCCTACAAAGGCTGGGTCCCACCTCTATGGTGATGCCTACCAAATTAGTATTTTCAACCACGTAAAGCAAATTCGCAAGTTTAAAGCAAGTCTAAAATCACTGCCAGTTATACAGCTTGAAAAAGTAAAGTTGGTGTTAGACATAGTAAAACTTTAATTAAAATAAAACTTCATGAGGTTTTGCAAGAATTTTGCATTCAACACTCCTGCTTTCTAAACACAAAACAAATTAATGCTCGATATTCTATTAGAGGTCCACCAAATCTTAGCTAATATTGCTCTTTTTTTTTTTAAGAGGGGTTTTTTGTACAATTACAACCAAACCACAAAGAATTAAAATTCAAAACTCATCCAAAGTTTGAAACACCAATAGCTGTTTGAGGAACCATTACAATAACCAGTGGTTGTTTTGTTGTTTTAAAACAGGTGAACGGCTCATTAAAAACTCAATTGATTTAAAGAATAATATTTTCTAATGAGACCAAGTATGGAAGGTTTCATGATTAAGGAAAAATAGTTGAGTAAGAGAGAGGAGTGGGGTAAGTTACAATTTTGACAGGACAATTCAGAGCATGAGGAGAGAAACTTTTGCACATATCTGTGTTTTCCGCCTTAAAGTACACACTCCACTGCCTCCCACCAGTGTTTACCACACATTGGAGGGTAATTATTGTTCCTGTTAATCAACCCAAAAATATTCAAGAAGTACACTACTTAGAATTCTAAATCTCATTTATAAAAGTGATATATCACTTACCAGCGTAATAAAATGAAAGACATTAGGATACAGATATCTGTGTTCTTGGAGTCTAGATCTGGGAAAGGATTTAGATTTAACTCAGACACCACAATTTTTAGTTTAATACTGAGAACTTCTGCCATCAGTAGAAGCTGGAGAAATAATAACTTAGTTCTTCAGGAAAAGCCAACCAGTCTAGAAACCAGCTGTTTCTCTCCTAAACATCCATCCAAAACAAGATAGTGACAGGACAGTGATAGGACAGGCAGGCTGTTCTTCACACTCCCCACCCTGTGAAGGTGCAATCGGACAGCACGCAGAGGAACTCCATCCTTAACTTGCAGCCAGGCTTAGCTGAAGCTGTGACCCAGAGCATGCTGTGAAACTAAAGTGCATTGGGCCTGTAGTGAATAAGGGTATTCCAAAAAACCATCATCCGTGGGAACGGACAGGTGGCTCCAAGTTCAGGGTCAGCTCCAGGCTTGCATCAAACATCTCTCTGATGGTTCTTTGCTGCATAGTAGTCCGCCAGTTAGGACTGTTTGCACTTACTGCTTTGCTGAAGTGAAGATGTTGGAACACAAATGCTTCAGCACTGAAAACGCAAGACTAATAGGGTCAGTCGCAGCCGCACTTCCCAGGCAGGATTTGCTCTAGCAGATGCCATGCCTTGGAGAGGACCTTACTGAGCTGAGGCATGGAGCCACCCCCTGCTGTCTCTCCTGGCAAAGCCCCACCCACCACCATCCAAGGACAAGTCCTCCAGGATAAGGTTATAGAGTAGCTCCTGTTTCCAGCCAGTGATTTCAGCCCTTCAAGCCAACAAATGAAGTTGGTTGAACTGGTGAACACAATTAGCGGTGAAGGTTTCTTCAACAGCAAGGAAAAAAGCTGTACATCAGCTCCACTGTTGTGGAAGAAACTCTGAAAACTCTGCATCTGGTTGGGAAAGGTCCCCCCTAAAACCGAAGTCACCACAGGCAGGTGACCTAATTTGGCCACCCACCTATGGCATGATTCACCACAGCTTAAGGGCCCATTTCCGTCAATTGTGACACAAACCGAAGGAAGTGAGATCAGAAAAGACACCTAAAGCCCTAAGTCACAACTCCCAAAATGTAAACTTAAAAAGTTAAGCCTCATAAAGAAGGAATAATGAGATAAAATATCACCTGGACATATAGAGCAGCTTCCTGCATGTTGGAGAGGAGTGTGGGAACGAAGGGAGGGGCAGGAGTGGCAAAAAAAAAAAAATCAGGCAAGATCAGTCATCATCAAGCACCTCTCCCTACCCTAGTAAATGCACTTAAGATGGGCCAAATTCAGATACTACCACTGCCTGGCGGGAGTGGCTATGCCTCGCATCAGGCACACACAGCAAACACTTCATTGCCCATCTCCATGCCCCAGAACGCAGGGATCTGCATCAGCAGAAAGCCAGGTGCGTTTTGTTGGCTCAGATTCTGACCAACTCCACATGTGAATACCGTTGCCTCCAAGGTCAGTTTCCCCACAGCAGAGAAAAAGAAGATGGAGAGACAAATTCTTTCGGTAGTTCATTTTTACTGAGCAAGTCTTTTTGCCACAAGGTCACAAACTAGACGTCAGCCTTTTTCTTCACAGGAACTTCACCATTGCTACTCTGTGTCCTGGGTTTGGCTGGGATAGCGTTAATTTTCTTCACTGTAGCTGGTACGATGTGTTTTCGATTTAGTAGGAGAATAGTGTTGACAGTACATGGATGTTTTAGCTGGTCTTAAGGAGGTGCTAACTGTTGCTGAGCAGTGCTTACACTAGTCAAGGAATTTTCCAGCTTCCCATGATCTGCCAGGTGCACAGGAAGCCGGGAGGGAAAGGGCACAGCCAACCCCAACTGACCAAAGGGATATTCCATACCATATGACATCACGCTCAGTATATGAAGCTGGGGGAAGAAGAAGGAAAAGGTGGGGATGTTGGGAGTGATGGCGTTTGTCTTCCCAAGTCACTGTTATGCGTGATGTATGGGGATGGCTGAGCACCCACCTGCCCAGGGGAAGGGGTGAATGAATTCCTTGTTTTGCTTTATTTGCGCATGCAGCTTTTGCTTTTCCTTTTCATGATATTATTATTGTTATTATTATTAATATTACTGCTTTGCTTTAACTATTAAACTGTTCTTATCTCAACCCACAAGTTTTCTGACTTCTGCTCTTCCAATTCTCTCCCCCAACCCACTGGGCTGGGGGGAGTGAGCAAGTGGCTGTGTGGGGCTCAGTTACTAACTGGGGCTAAACCACAACATGCTGTCAGCCAGAAGCAGATGTCTTAGAGCTCGATTGCCCTTACAGTTACTTGCTCAAACAGTGCTCCTACTCTTATTTCAACTCCTTACCAGACACAAACCCTATTCCTTCCAACCAAAGACCAGACCTTTCAGCTGCTTTGCAACAAAAGGAGTCCCAAAGAGGCCTTGGTCCTCCTGGCTCCTTTGATGGCTAACCATGGCCATCTGCATAGTTGGAAGACTCTCCTGCTAGGGCGGGTGCCACTCTAGCTGCATGCACGTTCATGACCATTGAGCATCCAAAGTCATCTCCTGCACCGCAATGTTAGAGGTGATGCTGAACTGAAAAAGCCATTTGAAGGCTACAGATGGTCTTGTCTTCTGCTGTACTAGGTATTTCCCAGGACTCAGAATGAAGATCAGGTGACAAAAAGCACTCCAAGGTAGAAATATTTTAGGTAATCAAAGACCAGCCCATTTAGGCCTTGAAGGCAATGACCATACCTTAAAACATGAGGCAACTACCAGCTCCATATCCTTGTGGCCACCTGCGCTGCACTACAACACTGCAGAGGTGGATGCAATAAACGCCTTTAATCATAGAATCATAGAAGAGAATCACAGAACCATTAAGGTTGGAAAAGACCTCTAGGATCATCAAGTCCAACCCCTAACCCAACACCCCCAGGCCTCCTAAACCATGTCCTGAAGTGCCGCATCTACACATCCTTTAAATACCTCTAGGAACTGTGACTCCCCCACCTCTCTGGGCAGCCTGTGCCAGGGCCTGACCGCTCTTGCACTAAAGACATTTTCCCAATATCAAACCTAAACCTCCCCTGACGCAGCTTGAGGCCGTTTCCTCTTGTCCTGTCCCTGGTGACCTGGGAGCAGAGACCAACCCCCCCCTCACTCCAGCCCCTCTCAGGCAGCTGCAGAGAGCGAGAAGGGCTCCCCTCAGCCCCCTCTTCTCCAGGCTAAACCCCCCCAGCCGCCCCCCAGCACACTTGTGCTCCAGACCCTGCGCCAGCCCCGCTGCCCTTCTCTGGACACGCTCCAGCCCCTCCAGGGCCTTCTTGTCCCGAGGGGCCCAACCCTGAGCCCAGCATTCGAGGTGGGGCCTCCCCAGGGCCGAGCACAGGGGCCCCATCCCTGCCCGGCTCCTGCTGGCCACACCAGTGCTGACACAAGCCCGGGGGCTGGTGGCCTCCTTGGCCGCCCGGGGGCTGGTGGCCTCCTTGGCCACCTGGGCACTGCTGGCTCATGCCCAGCCGGCTCTCAGCCAGCACCCCCAGGGTCTTCTCCGCCGGGCACTTCCCAGCCCCTCTGCCCCAGGCCTGGAGCGTTGCCTGGGGTTGGTGTGACCCAAGGGCAGGACCCAGCACTTGACCTTGTTCAAACTCACCCAGTTGAGCTCGGCCCATTGATCCAGCCTGTCCAGGTCCCTCTGCAGAGCCTTCCTGCCCTCGAGCAGATCAACATTTCTGCCCAATTTGGTGTCATGTGCAAACTTACTGAGGGTGCACTCAATCCCCTCGTCCAGATCGTTGATAAAGACATTAAATAAGACTGTCACCAAAACTGAGCCCTGGGGAACACCACTCGTGACCAACCACATAATGTATTTCCCTCCATCCACCACAACTCTCTGGGCTCGGCCATCCAGCCAGTTTTTAACCCAGCAAAGAGTCCGCCTGTCTAAGCCTTGAGACACCAGCTTCTCTAGGAGGATGCTGTGGCAGACAGTGTCAAAGGCTTCACTAAAGTCCAGGTAGACAACATCCACAGCCTTTCCCTCATCCACCAGCTGGGTCACCCGGTCATAGAAGATGATCAGGGTGGTCAGGCAGGACCTGCCTTTCATGAAGCCATGCTGGCTGGGCCAGATCCCCTGGTTGTCCTGCACATGCCTGGTGAGCACACTCAAGATGAACCACTCCATAACCTTCCTCGGCACCGAGGTCAGGCTGACAAGCCTGTAGTTCCCTGGATCCTCCTTCTGGCCCTTCTTGTAGATGCGTGTCACACTGGCAAGCCTCCAGTCATCTGGGACCTCCCCTGTGAACCAGAACTGCCGGTAAAAAATGGAGAGAGGCTTGGCGAGCTCCTCACCAGCTCCCTCAGTACTCTCAGGTGGATCCCATCCAATCCCATAGACTTGTGAGTGTCCAGGTGGTGCAGCAGGTCAGTCATAAACTGCTTCCTCCTGCATTATGGGGGGTTTCTTCTGCTCTCCACCCCTGCCTTCCTGCTCAGGGGAGTTGAATAGCCTGGGGATAACTGGTCTGACTATTAAAGACTGAGACAAAGATGACATTTAGTACCTCAGCCTCCTCCTCATCCTCGGTGGCAATGTTCCCCTCCACATCCAATAGATGATGGAGATTCTCCTGGGCTCTCTTTCTCTTGTTAATATATTTCTAAAAACATCTTTGGTTATCTCTTACAATAGCGGCCAGACTGAGCTCTAGCTGGGCTTTTGCCTTTCTAATTTTCTCTCTACGTGACCTAACAGGATCCCTGTACTCTTCTTGAGTTGCCCGCCCTTCTTCCAAAAATGGTGAAGTCTCCTTTTTTTTCCCTGAGTCCCAGCAAAAGCTCCATGATCAGCCAGGCCAGTTGTCTTCCCCGCCGGTTTGTCTTGTGGCACCCGGGGACAGCCTGCTCCTGCGCCTTTGAAACTTCCTTCTTGAAGAGTGCCTGGCCTTCCCAGACTCCTTTGTCCCTCAGGACTGCCTCCCAAAGGACTCTGTCAACCAGTGCCCTGAACAGGCCAAAGTCTGCCTTCGGGAAGTCCATGGCAGTGGTTTTGGTGATGGCTCTCCTTATTTCGCCAGGAATTGAGAACTCTATCATTTCATGGTCGCTAAGCCCAAGATGGCCTCTGACCACCACATCTCCCACCAGTCCTTCTCTGTTTGTAAGCAGCAGGTCGAGGAAGGCACCTCCCCTGGAAGGGTCCCTCACCAGCTGCCTCAGAAAGGTCTCTTCCACACACTCCAGGAACGTCCTGGATTGCCTCCTCTCTGCTGCATTGTATTTCCAGCAGATATCTAGTAAATTGAAGCCCCCCATGAGAACAATGGCTTGTCTACAAGGCCGCTTGTGGAATGCTTCATCCACCTCTTCACCCTGGTTGGGCGCTCAATACCAGACCCCCAGTAGGATATTTGCCTTGTCAAGCACAGGAAGGAACCCAATTAAAAAGATGACAGATGCCAGCAGGCTTTCAGAGCAGCAGTCATCTTCCCGGAAGTAACAAGCACTTGCATTGGCCTTCTCCCCCCTCATCAAGGGTTCGGTAACTGCCCGTCATTCTGGTCATCCTTGCAAATCATTAGGTTCACTGAAGAGCTAAAATGTCAAGTAACATCAGCATCTCCAGGAGCTCAGTGCAGGCTTGGCACAGCGGGAGGGTACAACCAGCCTCTCCGATTGGTCCAACAGTCCTCGCAGCTTTTGTATTTACTATAGAAGCAGAAGGCAATGCTACCCTGCTGCCAGCAGGTGCTTCCCTGACAGGTCCTGCAGGTCACCAGCAGCATTGGAAGATGCTGCCAGGAGCAGTGTTTGGCCTCATCCTGGTGCACATTGGTCCCGTGCTGCTTCTGTGCTACATCCACAAATGCTTTCAAGGTGAAGGAGTTTCGCTGCACTGGATTGTTGCTGGAGTTGTCTTGCAGCCAGGTTTCCAAAGAGGACAGATGGATGCCAATTGTGATAACAGATTGCTCTAGAGACCTTACATTTTTCATGTCAGAAATAATTTTTATTCTTTTAAAACCAAAAATAGTACTTCCAGTGATTAAAATCCCACTCCAACCCCCCGACATTTACCAAAACCCCACCCATAAAGATAACTGACTAATCCAGCCTTGTGAAACTTCACAATGAGACAGTTCAACTGAAGGGTAAATTTTAACATGTGGTAGGTGACAGAAATAATATCTACCCTACAGTTCTAGTGGAACTAGCCAAGAAGGAGAGTTATGGTGAAGGAAGTTATACATTGGCCCTAACTCAGTGAGACATTTTGCAACGTCACCCTTAAAATGTGTAAAAAAAGTCCCCTTTAAGTCATAGGAACTACTCACAACGGTCTGCATTCTGCTGCGCCTCCCCAAACTGGGGATTGCAAGCAAACTGTGAACTTAAAAACCGTATCTGAAAATCCCTAAACCTCTGTCTCTACAAGACAGACAAATCAAGCGTTTAACGCTAATGTGTGATCACATTAATGTGCATATATTCGTCAACTGACATTCATCTGGCATGTTGGAAAGACTAGTATTTATCACTTAAACTATTTATACAGATGCATGAACGTCAAGTGGATTTGAACAATACTACAGCATCGTTTCCTGTCAAACCCAGTCACCTCTAGAATTTACCTAACAGCTGCAGCAAAGGACTTGTAAGCCACTCACAGATAGAAAATTTCATTCAAAATCATTGCACTAGCAAACGCATTGAAGATACAACACTTTTCTTGGAGGTCAGTTCACACCAAGAGGCACTATCTGCAGGGAAACGCAGTGAGTGCAGTTCGTCCGGTTCAGCTGACCTCTGGCTCTCCCCTTTTGCCATGTTTTGGTTCCCAGTGGGGGACCCCTGACACAACCTCGGTTTTTTCTGTCGTCCTGGCCACTTTTCCTTTTGATACGTTTTCTTCGGAGTGGTCACGCTTTACCTTCATTTCCATTGGGTCATCTGTATCATCTACGGCAAGAAAGAAAGAAGAATTAAAGCTTGTAAGTCCTTCTCCAACTTCAGTGCAACAGCCCTCAATGACGGCAGCAGGTGAGGTTACAAAGCATGCCAGAAAACGCTTCTATTCACAGGCAACGAGAACAATGATGGGCGTAGGGGACTCTGGTTCTCAGATTTTGGCTTTCCGTATCTCCCAAGAGCAATCACAACGACATTTACTCCCCTATACCAAAGGGTTTGTAGAAGAACTCTCAGCATACATTGATTCTATCTGGTATGTAACGATGTGCAACCTCCTGGATGCATTAGTATGCACAGGATTGGGAACAATTAATTCCTTCTGACCATAGCAGTTGAGGTGGGAACACTTAAGACTCCCCAGAGCTGCTGCACGTAGGATTTCTGTAATATATACGGAGGCTGCTATGGCATACACTGTTCAATACAAAAGCATTGCTTCACTTTCCTTCCTGCAGAGATTCCTCTGAGGCTACAAGCTCATCACAGGCCCCAGGATGCCAATTTTAAGAGCACAGGTGCCATGTAAGTGGAACACCTCTGTGATTGGAAATACCTAATTAATTCAGAGTAGCCCAAAGTTTGAGTGTTCCAGCCTTACCTGATAACTAGCAGTTTGTTACACATGTGCTTAACCTGTTTTAGAAAACAAGGTCAAAAGGTAAATTTCTTAGAGCAACTCAGCTCTCAAGGTCATTTTGCTAATCAGTGATCAGTGGGAATTTCAAGTAATTCCTGCTACAGGGCAGGGTAGATCATGCTAAAAAGGACAAACAACGATGCTCTGGTTCGCAAGAGGCATGGGCAGAGCCGCAGAGATTTCTCCACCTTGGAGATATACCCCGCAAACCTGGGGCTGGGCAGCCTGCTTGTGCAGACCTACAGAAGGTAGAGAAGGTCTGCTTGTGGGAAGGCATCCCTCCAGCAGGCACGAGCAAGCTCCCATCCTGCAAGAGCACCCAGAAGGGAAGGGAACACTGCTCAACCTCTGGCTTCCCATTTCAACAGTACCTAGAAGAGCAGCACATGGTGTGGGTAACCAAGAGGAAAGGCGTCCTGGAAATCAACGCAGAGCCAACCCCCAAAGCTGGTGACAGTCTCTGCATCGCAGTCACTGAGCATCCAGTGCTGCAGCATCTCTTACCTCTCGTGAGCTGGGCTGTTCTGTACTGTTCCTCTCTGACCTGTTTCATCAGCTGCAGGTTGTGATCACTGGCTTCCTTGTGGTTCACCATTGGGAAGGGGTAGTCTTGACCTAGTGCAACAGAGACAGCAGCCCTTACAGAACTAATCAAGGATGTTTCACTGGATTTGCACCAGGGCAAGCGCTTGCAGCTTTTCTTAAAATAAATGACATCTAAGACAGACCATGTGACCCACTCTTCAGAAGTGCCTACTTCCATCGAAGAGTAAGAGCTCCCATTTAGGCATAAGCTTATAAGAGACTTCAAAGATGCATTACAGCAAGTGTAAAAGCACAAGATGTTCAGATACAGATACTATTTAAAGACAGCCCAGAATCCAAGACAGATAAATGCAAAGACACACAGTGATCCAATAGTTTTAGGACATGAAGTTGAGGCAAAAATAAGTCCTCTGAAATCAGGCTCAAGTAAGAAACTTTAAAGGAGAATTGACAGAAGGTAGACTGCTGGACTAATCCATTTTCAGAAGATAAATGCATGACTTGTGTTGGAAATGTGATGCTTCCATCTCACACATGTAATTATTTTGGACAGTTAGCAGCATCAAAATCCTTAGCAAGGTATTCAAACATATTACCTATGATACACCCCGCTTGCTTCTGCTCCTCTTCAGATGCTGTCCAGGGCTCATAGATGTACTTGGAGGGAAAGTTCTTTAGTATAGGCAAGTATTTCCTACAAAACAGGAATAATATGGGGTTTTATAATCCTGCAGACAAATACACGTACATTTAAGAGAAGTGTAAACCAACCCATGCCACATTAATTCTTGATGCTTGTGCTGATACTACAATCCATGGCGAAGTTCTGATTCATCTTGCACAAAAGAACTGTTTTTATGTTCTGAAACCCTCCGTAGGGTGATATCTTCCAAAAGTTAATTTTACAGCAAAGAATAAATGGGTTGATTTAAACATTACTTCAGTTTTTACTTCACCAAAAAGGTTTTTGTTTTTAACATTTTCAGTGACATTTCATCCTAAATCTTAATAAATTAAAAAAAAATTCAAAAAAACTAAAAAATTTGTACATAAAAGTTATTTTCCGCCCCCCTCACACTGTAAGGTATATCAGCATGGGCTTCCCCTTGACAAGACGCAGAGCTAGACAGGATGTGAGGAAGAGGTGTCAGGAAATGGAGTTGTTTGCTCAGACATCAACACAGCCTGCTCCTATCGCAGTCAGCTGTAAAATCGCCCACTGCTTATGAGAAAGCCCATTGTTACCTTACCTAGAGATAAGGAAACCAAGACTTTGAAGCAAAGAGGACGCACTCAGAGTGGGAAATAAAACTTACGTGTCTGAAATGAATCAGACCGCCTACAAAGCCAAGAAACACAGTACAGACTGGAGCGGAGGAGCTGTGGGAAGTTTTACTCAAGTCCTTTAGAAAGAGGAGTCAGCCTCGTGATCACACACAGTGCTGGAGCCGCCAGGTGCTCACAGATCAATACAATGCCCTGCTCAGTCATCACCTGTGCAACCATGGGTATGTCTCTTTGCTTCTACGTGCCTCAGTTTCCTTACGTGTTAAATAAAATTGTTGCTATGATCCCCGTTTCACAGCGGTATGCGTTTCAAACAAACCGAGTTCATCAGCTCCTGCTGTAAGGGGAGCCAGGGAAGCGCCAACGGAGCAGACGGTGCCATGCTGTGCATCGCCCTACCGGATGTACTGGCCCTCGGGGTCCGTGCGCTTCCCAAAGCGGACAGGGCAGAAGATCCGTGTGTACTGGTGGAAGAACGCGCTGGCCGACAGCCACATCCAGTTCCCTGCATTGATGCTGTAGTCAGCATCTAAAAGCAGCTCCTCAAACACCTGCACTTCAGGGACAGGAAGAGAAAGAGAAACACCCCTGACATGGCTGCCATTGCTAGCAGAAAAAACACCCAAAAACCCAAACAGGCTGGGAGGTGAAGCTTGGCACTGTGCTGGTGTGGGCTACTTTTCTCACAGGGCACAGAGGGAAGGCCCTCCAGCAAGACAGTTTGCCAGAAGGAAGCTAGAGCAGTGAAAGAGCAACCCAAAGCCCAAAGGTCTGGCTTTGAGGCCTGCTGCAGACTGAGCAGGTCTCCAGTATTGTCATCATTCAAAATCATCAGGCTTTGGGGACGGGAACGACCTCTCATCACTGCACCCAGCACAGCAGGGCTCAGACGCGAGTGAGAGACCATGAGGTTTCATAAACCATCAGATTTCTGGTGAGGCTCGGTAACGAAGCACCACTCTACGTACCACCTCCCACTGCCAGGCTCGCATTTTGTTCAAGGTCAGCCAGAACAAAGAAAATAAAAAAACAGAAGTGAACCTTCATGCCCTCTTCCCAGCTGATCCAAAGGTCCCCCCGCGTCAAGAAGCAGGCAACAGCGTGCCGAGCAAGGTGATGGATCCAACCTTCCTGGCGCAGCTGGGTCATAATTGCGTCGATCCACGGGAACCCCGTCTGTGCCTGCAGCAGAAAAGAAATATCAGCCCTCCTGCAAAGCTTCCTTACACTTCTTTCCTACACAGTGCTGTAAGCCCCGTCTCAGACAGCCAGCAGGGAACAATCCCAGGGCAACAGAAAAACTCTAAACTGAAATGTAGCAGTTGTGGCAATGCATCTTGTTACCGTTTTCCATTTGTGGAGCCTCTCTGCATCCTCATACCAACTGATCTGAAGGCAGATGGGGTTCCCAGCCATTTTGGTGAAGTTTGGTGTTGCTGATGCCACCGTATAGAAGAATTCCCTCCACAGAAGCTGCCCTTGGAGCGACACAGGGGGCAGAGAGTGATGCTTGGCCTGCAAAAGACACATGAGGTGAAAGCTTCTGTTCATATATACCATTGCAGCCTCACTCATTTTGTAACTGTCAGGCCCATAAAAGATTAATCTAACAACGCTACCGGCTACATGGCACTTTATCATGAAAGCCCAATATCAAAGACCTGAAGAAATGCTGTATGCCCAAAAGGAAAGCTGAACTCTGTTAGACCTCAGTGTTACATCAAACATTCTCCATCTATCTTCCAAAATGGTATCACACTGGGATTTCTTAAACCAAACATGCATTTATTAACATATTAACTGCTCGGCCAGCTGAATTCAGGTGGCTCAACTGTGTCTCAAGAGATACTCTTAATGAGAAGATTTAGGGAGACCTTGGTTTTCTTGGGTTGGTTTCAACCATACTTTTTCTTAAGAATCAAACAAGTTTTCAGAAGTTGGTGTCGACTTATGCTACAGTTAAAACCTGTCTAAGATGAAAAGAGATGATTTCTGAAAACAAAACTGCTTGAACAGGCTAAACTGATGAAAAACTTCACTTAAACACCAGGCAGACATCCAGAATTCCTTGAATTTTAGGAGGGTTTTCCTGGGCTTCCCTACCGCTTCCAGGTCTCATTGATCCCTATTTATCATATTTCTAAAACGTAATTGGGAGAAGCTGCATACATTCACAGGTGCTCCACTCAACATATAAACCCCCATCACAGATTTCATAGCACTCTGTGAGAAGACATTAGCAAGGCAGCGTTTTTTGATACACTGGGTTTCTACCAAGATGATCTGAGCCTCACATACCAGACATGTGAGAGTGCTGGATTTGCTTAACTATGACCGATTATTTTCTTACCTGAGCATAAATGTTTGACAACCTATAAAAAAAGGTGCGAACTGACAGGCAGCCCACACTGAAATACGGGCTCAGGCCTGTGGTGCTTGGAAGCAGCGAATTTGGGATTGTTCTCGGTTTAGTAAAACTTGCCACCCAGCCCTAAAACAAAAACAGAAATCCAGGTTCAGGCAGTACAAGGCGACACATGGCCAGCTAATGAAACAGGGAAAACCTCTTGGCAATTGACTTCCACATCACAGAGACCTGTTCAATATCATGTCTGGAAAATGCTCCCACCACCCATCCTGCCTCAAATGCCACCATCAAGGAGAATGACATCTTGAGACCAGGCTGCCATCCTCCTCCGAGATCTCCAAACACATAGACCTCCTCCAAGCCCAACGTCAAGGCCACATCTCACCCGTGGGTGCTGTGAAGCTCTGCTCTCCCCAGAGAGCTGGGTGATTTTGTAACACAGAGAACAGCGCTCTCAGTCCAGCAGCACCACACTGAGATCTTTTCCCATTTTATGAAACCAGGAGTGGGTAAAGTATCTGCTTGGAAGCAGCCAGCACCAAGGAGGCTTGGCTGCCAAGAGGTGAGCCCCAGCGGGGAAGGACTCAGCTGGAGCTGGAATGGCTGAGTGGTTTCTTGAGGTCCAGACACAACCACACATAAAAGGAGCAAGGTGGACACTAACCTCAGCCCATCTAGAGCCACCATCATCACCCATGTAAAGTCAAGGCTGACCTGGTCAGTCAAGTGTTGCTCCAGGCGCTGTAGCCCTTCGGTCTCCCCTCCTCTCCAGGGGGAAGGACTCTCTGGTGGGATCTTCAAATCCACAGGGAGAGGCACCCTGTAACACTCAGCCAGGCCTGGGTCACGGGGCCTACATCTCCTGGAGTGAGAGGGAGGGCTGTGTCAGAGGGAACCGGAGCCAGGAGAGGGAGGAAGACCCCCGTCCATTGCACATGCCAAGATCTCCTCTGTTGCAGCACAGTGGAACAAAAGCACAGCCAGAAACGTCAGGCTGCACTCTCCCTGGGGAAGAAAAAACTTATCCTGGAATCTCTCCAGGAAATTCTAGTCTGAACTGAGGGAGGAGGTACAGACCCACCAAATTACAGCGCTCAAAGCAGTCGGCTGCAGCCCCCACAGCTCAGACACCCATCTCGCTTCCCATCTGCTACATAAGGCTCGGAGGTGCCCCCTCTCCAGCTTCCCCCAGCTGTCTTATCCATCCCTGGGAAGGAGCGAAGAGCATCCTCAGACTCTGAACATTATTACGGGGCATGGGCACTGCCTCCGAAGGCCTCTCCAGTTCCTGGGCCTCTGAGGAGAGGTCGCTCTGGGACAGGTTTCGTAGGGAAGGAGACAGATCAGTCCCCAAGGCCACCTCCCCAGCTGCATCTTCCCAGCCAGGGTGGGAGCTTCCCAAGCCCACACCTCCAAGCAGTCCCCCCACACCTCTTCTGCAGCCTCAGCTCCTGAGGCTTCCCCAAGGCCTCTGCCCCCTGTGAGGCAGGAAAAGCATCAGGGTATGGTTTTTTCCACGCCCTGCAATACATAGAGGAGATTCAAGGAAGTGTCAGTGGTATGCAGACTTCTCAAAAACCACGAATGAACTCAGATATCAGTAGAGATCTTTCTACTTACCTGGAAAAAACTGAGCTCAGCTCTGTTGCAGACACCTACAGAAGAAGGGGCCAGTGCAGCCCTCAGAGCACTGACATAACACAGGCCTGCTGGGAAGCATGTGAACCACTTATCTCTCATCATCATTAATTTTAAAAGTGCAAATAAACAGAGATAAAAAAAAGGGCAGGGGTGGGAAACAGTGCAAGAAAAAAATATAGTAACCAATATATCCCAATACTTACATGGGTCTTATCATCAGACTATCTGAGGCAACACTCAGGACCTAACAGGACTCCCCAAGATGGAAAGGTTACCAACCCAGAGCCGAGGTCACGCAGGAGGTGCCCAGCACAAGTCCCATGCAGTCCCATCCACAGTGGCCAGCTCTCTCCTACCCCAGTCCTACCTCTCTTTGGGTCACTGACCCCTCCTCATGCAGAAGAGCTCATGATGAGCTAAATGTAAGACTGCCCTGACTCTGAGCTTCTTCTCAAGTGCTGGGCAACATGAGCTCGGTCCCTCCTTCCCATACAGCAGATGGGAGGAGAGAAAGATTTAAAGCCAGAAGGGAACAGCATGACTATCCCACCGAACTTCCTACATAAAACAAACCACAGTGGTTCATCCAATTCCTGCCTTGAACCTTGCTTTGTGAGGAAGCTAGAGCATGCCTTTGAGAGACTGACCTGTAATTCCGTAATTCACCCCTCTCAAACTTTTACATACCTTAAAAGCCTGTCTCAATGTGCCTTGCAAAAGCTTAAGTCTTTGGACTGTGCCCCCTCTCATCTGCTCCCCTCTCGCAATAGCAGAATCACATCCCCTGTACATACAATCAATAACCCTCCGTGCGCAGAAGCAATACAAGGTAACATCAGAAACACCCCGCGGCCCTGGCTCTTCCTTTGGGCAGAGAAAAAGGACCTGCAATTTCCTGTTGTCTACGTGTTACTTACTGGAAGTCTTCAGCTGAAAGGTTTCGGACAGGCACCTCCGGGTCGCCGAGCAGAGACAGAATGTGAAGGAACCTCTTGTATGTTAATGGGGGAGTCCCACTGTTCAGGTCCAAAATCCTAAGTAAAACAAGATCACTTTTCACCACAATATAAACCAAGAAGGAAGCTGGAGCTGCCAGTGGATAGGAAGGTGACAGCACAGGCCAGAACAGCCTCAGTTCATGCAACCAAATGTGGAAATTACCAATTTTACAAGTAAAACTTCCCTGGGCGGATGTATATCCATCCTGAGAGCAGTGTCTCAGGGCTTGAGACAACAAACTTGGCACTAGGATGCCAGCCACGGCTTCAGCTGGGCAGCTCTGTACAGCCAGACATAGCCAGGATGGCAGAGTACAAGGTGCAAAACACACCTTGTGTTTGTGTCTGGTCACAAAAAAAAAAAAAAAACCACAGGTTCAGGGCAGTAAATAACTCTTCTATGTGAGCAACCACCTGTGCAAACAGACAGTTTGAATTCAAGATGGCAAGACACATACATCCATTCACCTACGTAAACTAGGGGCTTTCCAGAATGGAGGGTCAAGGCTGTTTTAGTTATTACTGATCAACTCGCTATTGTTGTTAATTTCAATATCTTCAGTCATTCAGCTCTGCATAACAGCTTGGATCCAAGTGCATCCAGACACCAGTGAAAGCTGATTAGAAAAATTTAAAAAAAAATCCGACACAAAAAATTATATAAAAGCCCTATTAAATGTGTTAAAGAATTTCTTCCACTCTGTTTAAAAGAGTAGCTAATGTAAGTCTTGAAGTGAATCAAACTGCCCAAAAGGAAAAAATTAACATGCTCTTCAGGCTCAAATCATAGCCCAACATCCTAACACCTCTGCAACCCACCAGAATCTCTTATTACTTCCAGCAGATCAACACAGGAAAAAGTCTCCAGCAAACAGTGCTACGTTCATCTCAGTCCAATTTTATCAAAAGAAACACATTAGGATTAGAACCACCAAGATACCTGGCCTTTGCCCCCTGATGCTCTAAAATAAACCTTCCTGGAGACACCTCACTGGTCTTGGGGGCAATCACGTACCGTTTGGTATCGTACAGACTGTGGCCCAGCAGGGAAAGCACCTCAAACCCCAGCTCTTCTCCAAGATGCTGTATGTTGGCCTCCATTTCCTTGTAAAACGGTTCCATCTCTGCATCCAGAGTCACTTGTGTGATATTCCATTTCTGGATATGATCCCTAAGAACCGACTCGTACTCTCCTTGAATGACCAGCAAGCAAGAGCCCAGCTGACACAAGTTTTTCTGGAGGTCGTCCAGGGACTGCAGCAGAAAATGCCACCGCAGGGCGCCTATCTGCATCGCAGACGTCATGAACTTTCTGTCCAGGATGTAGACAGGGTAGACGACCTCCGAGGACTCCAGCGCAGCCAGCAGCGTTGGGTTGTCATGAAGCCGAAGTCCCTTCCGGAAAAGATGAATGGTGCGATGCGGCATCCTGGCTCTTCTCCTCAGGTCTGCTAAAAGAGGAAGGGAACCATTGGCTTTGGGGTTACACAGTGCCTATTGAAGAACCAGCTCAATTAACAATTAGAAACAGAACCCCAAGCAGCCCTCAGCTCTTTTGACTGCAAATCTCTGCTTTTTTGATAAGGTTTCGTGAGAGAGAAAAGCAGAAACTGGACCAAACCGCTCTCCTCAGTGTCCTCAGCAAGGTCCCACCATTCAACAGCATTCACCTTGCTCCACAGAGAAAGGCTTCTTCCCCAAATGAGTCACTCAAGTCCTTAAACTAAATCCCTAAATTAAATTCTATCCCAATAGCACTCACCAGAACAAAGGAATCAAAACAGACAGAGCTGCCAGATCTCCACTGCAAAAACATTTTATAACCCCACAGATGTGGCCGTCAGCAAACCCGCCGTCAGTCAACAGCGAGAAGATGGTTCAGGGAGCTCTGCCTCCATTTGTACACAACAGGCTGCAGGGAGAACAGCTCTGCAGGAGCCCTCGTCTCACCAGAGACCCGATACAACCCTCGCTCTGGCAGTGACAAGCTTTTCTGTATTTCAGTAGGAGACATCAGAAAGACACAGCAGGTTTCCTCATTAACAAGACTGTTAAGGCTGCACGGTGAACCAAGGGAAAGCAAAGCACAGCCCAACCAACACCGGTACAAGAGCATTATGCCTCAGTTCATCAGTTTGCCGTAGTTTTTGTCCATCTTTCCTAGCCCCAGGAGACCTCATGGTGCTTCTCAGTGTCAGGAGCAGCCCTCCCCTCTCCATAGCAGAGCTGGGTGGTGTAACTGCACAAAACTACTCTTTTTCTAAGATGGGGCTAATGTAGGGATTAGCACACATTCATTCCCCTTTGAACTGCTTCAGCTGAATCTAGAAGACAGGCAGAAGGGCTGGTCTTGGCTCTCGGTCTGGGGTAGCTCAGGGCAGAGCCTGAGAAACTGCTTCACAACTAGTGGCTGCTCTGCTCACGGGGTGATGGACTCTGCAGAGGGCAGCACGCAGAAACGACGAGCTCAGGTGCCACCTTGTGTTTGTATCAAGCCCAGCAACGTCTCCCCAACTTGCTCTCTCTCACGTAGAAGCAGGGAAGCTCACACTCGCCTCCGAGGTGGGTCCACAACTGCTTCTCGTTCAAGCGTTACCACCCAGAGAAGAATTAAGAGATTATGGATTACCAAAGAACCAAACAGTAATCTCTAATCCAGTTCAGCTCTTCCACTCACACCCTCTCAAATGGCTGCAATGGGTGTCTCGGCCCCTTGTCCCTGCTCAACCCATTATCAACAGCTTTACCAGCCTCATAAACAATGATCTGACTTGCCCTGCTCCCAAAAACACGCATCAGCATCACCAAGACAAAGCCAGTTGCTCTCCCAGGCTGTGACACAGCACATCGCAAACACCCCGATAGGCAAACCCTGCAAACTTGCGGGCTCGCAAGTGCTGGGCAGCACCACGCACAGCCAAACACGGGGATTTGGGCACCGCGGGGTGCTCTGCCTTGTGCCCCAGTTTGGGCACCGCCCTGCCCACACGTCCTGGGAGAACAGGAGAGACAAGGTGACTCTCCTGCCGCTTGGGGAGCGCCCAGCTGGCACTTCTGGGTAACAAACCATGCAAAGGGTGCTGCATCCCATGGCAGGAGCACAGGACCAGCCTGCACCAGCTGGCCTCACTGAGGGGCTGCCCCAAGTTGGGGCTCCAAGGCCCTCCACAGCCTTTGGGGTCATCCCCAAGCCCTGCAGCCCCATGTAGTCTGCAGGGTCACCCCAAGTCCAGGGCCCTGCAGCCCATAAAACCTATAAACTCACCCCAAGCCCAGTGCCCCTTGGCCCCACACAGCCCATAAGCCTGCTCTGAGCCCAGCGTCCCATACAACCTATAGGGTAACACCAAACTTGGGGTCCCACCCAGCCGATAGGGCCACCCCAAACCTGGGGCCTTCCAGCCCCACACAGCCCATGGGGTGGCCCCAAGCCCAGGGTGTCCTGGGGTGGGGGGGGCATCCCATCCCTTCCAGTGGTGGCATTCCCTGCCAGTGGGATATGGCCATGGGGAGCGGGGCCACGCCAGGGCAGGGACTGGGAGGGACTGGGCACAGGGTGGAGGGACACCAGGGCAGGACCAGAGGGGCCTGGGTGGACTGCAGTGCCGAGGTTAGGAGCAGCTCTGGGAATCCCAGCGCAGGGGACTGGGGGAATTGGAGCTGGTGGGGAGCAGGGGTTCCAGGAAAGGGGGCTGAAGAGGTGTCAGGGCCGGGTGGAGAGCTGGGACCCACTTCTAGGCAGCAAGGAATAAGGGGGGGATCGCTGGTGCAGGCCTGGCAGCACTACGGGCGGCGTCGGAGAGGCTCAGCACCAAAGGACAGCTCCCTCGGACAGTCCTGCCCCGTCAGGAGGAAGGGGAAGATCCTCTGGGGCGATGGGGGAAAGGCAGAGCAGGCACTGTCCGTCAGTCGACTTGGTGTTAGGATTTAACCACCGTTACTCTCCTAACTCACCGTGAACTGGTGACTTGAGGCCGTTCACGCAGCAAGGCCGGGCAGACCCCCTACGACGTCTGTTCATCAAAAAAATCAAGCAGCACAGGCAGAAAATGCACCTCGCACCTGATACACCCCTGCACTCTGGGGGTACACCATGACACAAAGCAGGGAAAACCCCAAATCAGGCAAGTGGGCCTTACCCCGAGCCGTACCTGGCTGACGCTCCAGGGTCTTTACATGTTGCCCCAAAAAGAGGATGTGACACAACTGCTGATCACGGCTCTGCCACCGCCGAGCATTTCTCTCTGCGGGCAGAGGGATGCAGGGGTCATCAGAGCATCACCGGCCGGATCCAGCTGTGCCGCTCCTATTCCTACAAGCATTGAGAAATTAGTTACCCAGGTTTAAACACTCCTAAATACCATAAATATCAGCATCGAGGTGGATTCTGCATCAAAGACGATCTGAGCGACTTGAGGCTCTTGTGTAATACCCAGGCAAGGAGGAGGAGGATCGCATCCAGCTCGCCACCCTCTGGTGCGCCGGCTCCCAGCAAGACGGGGCACGTACGGACCAAGGCCCAGGAGCTGGAAGGAAAACCTTTAACAGTTTAATTCCCTCTGTGGGCACTCTTGATTGCCCGGTTAGGTCAAACTGTGGATGTTCTCCCTGGCCATAAGCCTGCCTGCTTAGAAGCGATAGTAATGCAATTACAAAGCTTTAAATACACACGTCAGGAGCTGGGAAGGCAGCCTTGCGGGAGCCCTCCGAGACCGCAGTTCGGGCTGTTGTTGCGGAATGATTGTTCCTTTACAATCGTTAATTGTAAATTCAGTTTACAACAGTTTTGGTTGCAATAAGAAAATTCGGTTTAACAACAATTCAGTTGTTTTAATGTTTCTTCTGATTTGAGAGGTTTGAGAATGATTCATTAAATCGGGATTTAAGAAGAAACCCCATTTTTTTGTGTTAACTTGGTTCCGTAATCCCCGTCTCCACATCGTGCCAGACCCGAGCCTGCTGCCGACCCAACACCTTTGTGCCGCCTCTCTTCTCCCAACGGTTCAGGAGATAAAGTGCCACGTAGAGCGTTGGATACAAAAAAAATGACATTTTAAGGCACACCAGGAAAAGAGCCCCCAGACCACCCCCCCGCTCTTCCCTGCAGCGCCCCGGGGACCCCAGCCCGTGCCTCCTCCGTGCCTCCCGGCGCCCACCGGCCAGCGCTTATCTCTTTGCCCGCGGGCCCGGTGACGCCCGGCACCTCCTGCAGCCCCGCGGCAGCACCGGCTCCCTTCCTCCACCGTCCCATCAGCCCCCGCGGCTCGACCCGCCAACATTATGCAAGCCACGCCCATACAGCGGGCGGGGCTTCACGAAATGGGCGTAGCTTGGTCATCCTCCCGCAGCGCTCATCCAATAGCAGCGCCTCTCCTCTTCAAATTCCGATTGCCGCCGAATGGGCGGGGCTGGGGAGATACCCAATTAGCGCTCGTCTGGCGGGACGCGGGGCGGGGCTGCCTGTCAGGCGTCTTCCCCTTCGTTGCTAGGCTCCGGGGGAGGATTCGCCCCCTGCCGCGCGCTTCCGCCGCGCGCTGAGGGTGTGTGAGGGGGACGGTAAACTATGGGTCGTGACGGGGGGGGGGGGTGATTAGGTGGGGGCGTAACTAATTAGGCCGCGGGGGTAATTAGGGCGCGGGAAGCAGCGAGGCTGGGTAGGAGGCGGTTCCTGGCGGGGTTGTGTGAGGCTGGGGGTTCTTGGGAGGGAGGGGGCCAGGCCAAGGGAGGCCGCTTCCTTGGGGCGGGGGGGCGATCCTCGGCCGTGTCAGGGGATAACCGGGTAGGGGGAGAGGGGCCCTGTCCGTGGAGGTATGAGGGGGGAGGTCCCTGTCTTGGGGGTGTCATGGGTATTGCTGTAGCAGGGAGTGTCTGTCCCTAAGGCCGCTTTGGGCTTTCCTGTTGCAGGAGGATGGGTGAGAGGGGCCCCTCTGGGGTGGGGAGACGGCCCCTCTTTGCTGTGGGGCTTGGAGGGAGGTGGCACTGCTGGGTACCAGAGCCTACAGCACCTCTGGGGGTAGGCGGCTCCAGCAGAGCTATGAAGGGATAGTATTTCACCCTAAAGGGACCCGGGTCATCCTAGGGCAGGTGTTACAGTCCCGTTAGGTGTCTGGAGCTTGGTCCTGGACTGGGAGGGGTTGTTACACTCAGCTGGGGATGGAGGAGTAGGGCTGATTTTAATGGTGGGGATTTGGATCTCTTCCTCCAGCTGGATGTGAGAGCCGCTCCAGGAACAGCCTCCTGAGACTCTGGCTATCGCATCAGGATAACAACTTGAAACCCAGCTTAATTCTTCTTAGCAGGAAAAAAGAATTCAATATTAAGTGCTGTTTTTGAAAAGCTAATTTTGCCAGCAATAAAATCTAGTCTTTTACAGCTTCAGCATAATGCAAAGAGCATCACGGCTGAAGAGGGAGCTCTCCCTCTTGACCACGGAGCCACCTCCAGGCATCACCTGCTGGCAGAATGAAAACCAGCTAGATGACCTACGAGCACGTATGTATTTCTCTGACGGGACTTTTCTATATGTAAGGGGTGTATTAGGGATCGCTGCTAGGTCTGGATTCGCTGGGTGGCAGGTACTTCATAGGCCGTGTGGAATTTAGGAAAACGCCTAGGGGTTTTTTTTGTTTTCCTTTAAATATAGCCTGGCCTATGCCTGGTCGTCTGCCTGCGGTTTGGATTGCCACGGGGTGGGACTGGTTTCGGATAAGCTGTCTTTTTTTTTTGTTCCTGGATCTGAGCAGCATTAGAGTTCTGTAAGTGTGGGACATGTGGAGGCCGTTGGACAAATCCAAGTGATTTTGAATGTAATGCTTATGTTTTAATCTTGGTTTTAAAGAAATTTTAGGAGGTGCAGACACACCGTATGAGAAAGGAATATTCAACCTGGAAATAGTTGTTCCTGAAAGGTAAGTAGGCAATGGTATCTAGTTTGGTAGCTGGTGTAGTGCTTCCTTCAAATATAAGTTAACTTATAACTTACTTAATATAAGTAAGGTATTTTATATAAGCGCTGCCATCTTGGTCTTTCCTTTGGCCTCCCAACAAAGAGTGGTTGATAGGTGACACTCTTTGTTTATGGAATGTAACTAATATTGTTTCCATTGGCTGACACACTTATTTCACATTGGGCATCCTACGATGTGCGAATCACTACCTAAAAGTGCTCTGAGGTATCTACCTTATCACACTGTCTTAAAGCTTTCTGGAAAGGAGTTCTTTCATGTGTAGAAAGTTCCCTGTCACGTTTGCTTCTTTGTGGAAAGCTACCCAGGGAAGTGCTAGTCAGACGCAGCTGAAAGCATCAAAGGCGAGCACTGCCTCCTCCAAAACTTTGTGGGGAAGGATGTCACTTAGTAAATGGCCAGGAGAAGGAAATAATGCCATTGCTCGGGTGATGAAGCAACTGGCGTAGAGATATAAAAATAATTTGTTTCTTAATGCTTATCCCTTAAAGGTACCCGTTTGAGCCCCCGAAGATTCGTTTCCTGACCCCTATCTACCATCCAAACATTGACTCTGCTGGAAGGATTTGCCTGGATGTTCTTAAATTACCCCCAAAGGTAAGACAGTGCTACCTGGGCGTGGGTAAGTGAGCCTGAGGAGGATAATGAGCTCCTTATCCTTTTCTTGTAAAAGCCATATTGAATGTCTGTTTACTACTGACTTATTTACACAGGAATAAAGTTTTTGAGTGGCATCTCCTTTGTTTAGCGGCTCAAACCTGACCTTCTTTGTTCCATATAAATTCCCAAGGTTTTAAGGATTGGAGTCAAAAGGCGTTAGGTGGCCCTGGGCAAACTGGTGGCCCTGGCACTGCTACAGCCTGCGGCTGTTGGTCAGGCTTCCTTGGAGAGGCCACAGTGTGCTGAGAAGGGATCTGGTGTTTTCTGCGGGGGTTTAAATGCTGAAGCCCTGAGGCAGCTTGTGGGCAGGTCGGGCTTAAATGCCACAAGCCCTGAGGGTTCTCTAAGGCAGCCTGTGGGCAGGTTTGTTTTAGATTAACTGCTTCTCTCACCCCATGTCCTTGAAGGGTGCGTGGAGGCCTTCCTTGAACATCTCCACTCTGCTGACCTCCATACAGCTGTTGATGGCAGAGCCCAACCCTGATGACCCTCTCATGGCAGACATAGTACGTGAGCTCCTCTTCCTCTCTCATGGCTGTGGGCGCAGACCGGGAAGGAACGGTGTGTTAGATTTAGGCTGTGCTTCCACTTCGCTCGCTCTGGAGTAACGTGCCAGCACGTTACAGTGCAGCGTGGCGTGATGTGGATCAGGCCTGGGGACACACCCACGTTCCCCTGAGCAGCTGGGGCACGCAGCGCCGGGTCTGTGCCAGCAGCGGAAAAGAGACGGTAAAGGTCTTGTCCTCCAGCCTGCCAGCACCAAATGGCAGCGTGCATTCTTCAAGCGAACTAAAGCAAGCAAAATAATTTTTATGCTTCATGCTGCGTACTTGTAGTGGTTTTGTTCTGGTTCTAGGAGTCCTAAAGCCAGACCTTAGTCCCAGCTTCTCAGTGTGATGTTTGTATTAAATCAAACCTGTCTTTGTCTTGCTCATTGCATGTAGTCCTCGGAGTACAAGTACAACAAGCAACTGTTCTTGCTAAATGCCAGAGAGTGGACTGAGAAATACGCGAGCCAGCAGAAGAGGGTGAGAAACATGCTCTGCTTTCTCAGCTGAATGTAGCTCTGCTTTGTGAGCAGTCCTCCTTGTCTCAATTTGCCTGTCACAGTCACTCTGTGCAGCTCTCTTTGGCAGCCTTCTTTCTTCCCTCCCCTTCTGTATTTTGGATGTCTATTTAATTTTATTACTCCTTAAGATCACTCGATTCGCTCCTCCCAAATAAATGTGTTAATTCACAAGTGATTGCAGTGCTTCTCGGTAAGAAGGAAGGATGAGTCAGACTGAAGCCTGATAAAGCCCCTGCCCAGGGATCCTCCAGCCCTGTGCCTCGGCTCTGCTCCTGCCAGGCTCCGTGTCCCACTGTTGCTGTGCCATATGCTCAGCTACACCCCTTCTCCACCTGTTTTTCCCTTCGCTGATGGGTCTCCCCAGTCCTCGGTGGAGCGCAGCCTTCCTGCCCTCACCCTCCCTCTTCTCCTGCCTCCATTCTGCGCCCTTGCTTATCTCACAGAGGCGTCACAGAAAAGTAAACCACACTTAAGTGGATCAAAGCCTGTTCCCAAAAATCAATTCTGTTTGGGCCTTCTCCCTTACCCGGGTGCCCTCCCTGCACCCAATTTGGACGGCATGCTTTCCCAGAGGGCTCGCTGCTCCAGCTCAGAACACATCCGCACGTTAACTGCGCGGGTCGTTAAAAGGGCTCAGGGTGAAGAGACCTTTACAGCAAGACACTCAGCCCCAGAGAGACCCGGCTCATGTGCGGGCATGGCACTTCCACACTCGGCCATCACCCTGCTCTCCTGGCGTTCCTAAAATTTCCGCATTCAGAGGGGGATAATTAAGGGTGACAGCATAAAAGCTGGAAGCGCGGTCGGCTCTGACCCTCACGGAGGGCAGGGCGCGCTAAGGCGTACATGTGCAGAGCTGGGAACACCCAGCGGTCGGTGCCAGGGGCTGGAGAACAATTATTCACAGCTGTTACTTTTATTTCTTGTGTTACTACAGGCTTCCAAGCCTCTAGAAGAGAAAATAAACCGAAGCGAAATGAGTACCACCAGTGAATCTACTGTGCAGAAGAGAAAAGGGAGTGCTACCAGCAAGAAGGAGAAGAAATCTCGCCTGGATTCCTAGGTGGTTTTCAGTCTTGTTGCAGCTCTCGCCTTTGCTTTTGCTGTCCTCTCTTTGCCTCAAACTTTAACCAATATGTGACTGCAGCGCAGGCTTTGTTGTTCTATTTCCTGGGGTTTTCTTCTGTGAAAAGTTATATAAATTAGATAAATAAGATATAATAAATAAATTAGATATAAAGCTTTAATTTATTTTCTCTTTTGTTGTGCGGAGTTTTTGAAATATTCTGAAGAAAAAGAAACTTGGAAGTATCAGTTCAGCTCCGCTTTCCAGCTTTCTCTCAGAGAAATGGGAACAACACCGAGGATTTCGGTTCCTATTTTACTGTCCCTGCCTCAGACCAGACTGAGAGCGGAAGCTGAGCAACAGACATGTCGGGACTAGTTTGTGGAAATCCTCGTCTAGTAAAGACTTACTTTCCTCGTAGCGTCAAGGCTTCTAAAGGATAAAGGGCAGCAGAGCTGGGGCAGGGTCTGGAGCACAAGTGTGCTGGGGGGCGGCTGAGGGAGCTGGGGGGGTTTAGCCTGGAGAAGAGGGGGCTGAGGGGAGCCCTTCTCGCTCTCTGCAGCTGCCTGAGAGGGGCTGGAGTGAGGGGGGGGTCGGTCTCTGCTCCCAGGTCACCAGTGACAGGACGGGAGGGAACGGCCTCAAGCTGCGTCAGGGGAGGTTTAGGTTGGGTGTGAGGGAAAATGTCTTCCCTGCCAGAGCGGTCAGGCCCTGGCACAGGCTGCCCAGGGAGGTGGGGGGGTCACCGTCCCTGGGAGGGTTCAAACAACGTGCAGACGTGGCCCTTGGGGACATGGTTTAGGAGGCCTGGGGGTGTTGGGTTGGTGGTGGGACTTGATGATCCTAGAGGTCTTTTCCAACCTTAATGATTCTGTGGTTCTATAAGTCAGTCATTAAAGCTGGAGACTCCCAGGGCTCCACACTTCCGCTCTCTGGAGCAGCCGGTTGGGCTCCAGTTGCACCCCGGACCATGGAACGTGACCTGGGCCGTGTCTCGACTCTGCTGGGTCTCTGGGATGTGGCCAGTGTAAAACACCAGCTGAGGGGGGTGAAGATCAGCCCAGAGGAGCCGGGGATCTGGGAGCGGGATGGGCGCAGGAGGAGCAGGGTGCCAGGGAGGGGACGTGCAGGGCAAGAAGCTGGCACGGCTGAGGAGGGAGGAGGAGAGGTTTTGGTGGTGCAGCGGGTCAGAGGGTGCCGGGGGCAGGACTCCCTGTTGCCAGAGCTGTCTGATTCTGTGAACGCCCGCGGCAGGTCGCAGCGGGAGCGAGTTTGTTGCTCGAACTCCTGTTCTGCGTGGTTGCCTGTGAGGAATTTAACCTGTGTCCCATCCCTGCTCCAAGAACAGCAAGCCAGGCCCATCCTTATGCGCCTGCTGGAGCGGAGGCAAGACTTGGGGAAGTAATCAGATTGCTGAACCAAGAGATGTGCTCTGATATGCCAGGAAATGGAGTGTCCTTGTCTGCTGCTGTTCACAAAGCCCTTGGCTTGTCTCTCCTGCGCTTCATCCGGTTCAGTCGAAGTTGTAATAAAGGCAAAAGGCGAAGAACATGGCAAAGATCTGAAACAGCAGGAGGGGGGGGGAGCAGGACACCATGTCCAAGGAGGCACTTCTGCCCTTCCTGAGGAGCAAAATCCACCTTCTCCCAGCCCTTTAACCTGACTCAACCACAGCGGGGGTTGGCTTTATGCCCCAAGGCAGACCCGCCGTATGTGCACCCGCCTTCTGGGTGCGATCATGAGGTTCAGGTGGGTCTGCCTCAAGCTCCTGTGTGGTCCCTTCACCCCCAGACCGCCCTCCTGGCAAAAAGGGAGCCTGACCTGCTGCCTGCCCCCTCCCTTCCCATCCCCTCCGGCCCCGCTCAGCACCTCGATGCCCAGCACGGCCGAGCTGCAGGTCCCCGGGAGGGAGATGTACTTGTGCAAGGTCCTGCCAAAGGTGGAGAAGCAGCCCTAGGGGGGAGGAGACGCTGGAGGGGCTCCCTCGGGCTCCCTTGCACTCCCCACAGCTGTGGGGAGCTCAGAGGGCAACCGAGGCCTGGGGAGATGGGGAGTGTGGTGGGGCAGGAGGAGCTGGGGACTTGAGGGGTCTCTGGGGTGCAGCACCATAGGCGGGCAGTGTCCCAGCCCCGGGAAGTGCTGGGGACGGGACAGGCACATGGCAGGGTCGGGTCCTACCTGCTCGTGGATGTAGCCAGGGTTCCTCTCGCGGCACTGCTCCCAGCCCAGCAGCTCACCCGCCTGCAGGACCCCGTCCCGGGTGCAGCACGCCCGTGGCCAGGGTGTCCCCGGGTGCAGCTCCTGGAAGCGGGACCCATTCCCAAAGTCTTCAGGTCCTAAAACGCCGCAACACGAGAACTGAAACATAAGGGAAACGCCATCAGCATGCTGTCAAACTGGGGGGCACTGCCTGGGGAGGTGACGGAGGGAGGGGCAACAGCCCAGCCTAGAATCATGGAATCATTGAGGTTGGAAAGGACCTCCGGGATCATCAAGTCCAACCCCCAACCCAACACCCCCAGGCCTCCTAAACCACATCCCCAAGGGCCACGTCTGCACGTTGTTTGAACCCCCCCAGGGGCGGCGACTCCCCCACCTCTCTGGGCAGCCTGTGCCAGGGCCTGACCACTCTTGCACTAAAGACATTTTCCCTCATCTCCAACCTAAACCTCCCCTGACGCAGCCTGAGGCCGTTCCCTCTCGTCCTGTCACTGGTGACCTGGGAGCAGAGACCAGCCCCCCCCTCGCTCCATCCCCTCTCAGGCAGCTGCAGAGAGCGAGAAGGGCTCCCCTCAGCCTCCTCTTCTCCAGGCTAAACCCCCCCCAGCCCCCTCAGCCGCCCCCCAGCACACTTGTGCTCCAGACCCTGCCCCAGCTTTGCTGCCCTTCACTGCATGCCCAGCATGGTGCTGGGTTTCTGGGGTACACGAGCCCCTCGCCTGCATTCAGGGTCACCCTCAGCAGCTCCTGTGGGTGCTCTGTGCCCCCCACAGCCCACCACCAGCTGCTCACCGTGACCATGAGGGTGTTCCAGGCGGTGGAGAAGACCTCGGCACCTTCATCCCCACGGTAGTTCCTCCGCAGCTCAGTCAGGAAGAGCTCAGGCCGGATCTGTGGGGCCGGTGCCACCTGTGAGCACCAGGGAGTGGTACCAGGGACGGGGCAGTGGGGGTGTGCGCCCACCCCACCCACCCCTGCGCAGCACCACGCAGCCAGGGGACATGGGGAGCCACCCACGGTACGCATCCACCAGGGTTCGGGCTTGCGTCAGGGTGCTGGTGATGAAGGTGAGGGTGACAAAGAACGTCCCCACACCAGTCCCAGTCCCCTGGGGCACTCAGGGCCATGACCCACGGGCACAGCGGAGGGAGAAGAGGGGCTGGCCACACTGGGCACGGCGTCAGGGCATAGGGATGGTACCTGCTTCCAGTGCACCAGGAAAAGAACAGCCCCAACCAGCTGCGTGACAAAGACAAGGCTCACAAGGATGAAGAACTGGAAGGCAGTGGGATGAAGGAGTCAGAGACCAGCCTGAGCCCACGGGCAGCTCGCTCCAGCTCTTCCTCCCCTCCTCTGCAGGCAGCCCTGCCCATGCCCAGTGCCCGAGAGCAGGGGACACAGGACGAGTACGCAGCTCCTGGGGATGGATGCCGCATCTCTGAGCACCACAGCTGCAAGGCAGAGGGTTGAAAACCAGCACCAGCTCTGGGGATGCTAAAGAAACAGGCATGTCGGTGCTCAGAAAGGGGTTCCTAGCCCTTGCAATTGGGGGAAAAGTTCAGAAATGCTGTGTGGAACAAGGCAGCAGCTTCAGAGAGAAGTGACACCCCCCCCACTCAGGGGCTTTATAAAATCCTCTGGGCTCTAAGTTCAAAGACTCGTAAGGTGGGGAGTGGATTGGGATGTGCGCTGAGAGCCGACGGGCCAGGATGGGGAACACTGGCTCCCCCAAGGACGCCCTGCATCCCCCTGCACCCTCTGTCCCCTGGCTCCCACACCCCGCAGGCCCCTGCCCGCCTGGCTCCCCGCATCCCACAACAGATGCCTCCCTACCCGTCTGCCCCCACTCACCACCAGCAGCAGCAGCCGGCTCCGGCGCAGGGCCCCGCAGCACCCCAGGAAGCCCAGCAGCGCGAGGGCGATGCCCACGGCCAGCAGCAGGTACGCGCCCGCACTCAGCACAGCCTTGGCAGCCACGATGTCCTGGAAACCAGCTGGGTCCACGGCCACCCAGACCCCCACACCCACCAGACACGTCCCCCCGGCCTGTGGGACACCCAGTGGTTACGGGGTGCAGGGACCCCACGAGGACTCCGTGGGGATGATCTCACCTCTGCTGGGGTCCCCTCCCTCGGACTGGGGTCACCCACCCCTGCGCCAGCCAGAGATGTCATCCCCCGGGAACACTGGTCCCCACCCCACCAGGCCCAGGGGGACTCACAAACACCAGCACATTGAAGACGAACATCAGGTACTTCACGCAGCTCAAGACACCCATGGGGACACTGCGGAGGGGACACAGCAGCGTTCGGCCCTGCAGAGGGGAGAGCAGAGCCTCTTCTGGACCCCCCCGGCTCCGGCAGGACACAGGGGCTGCCCCCAACCAGCATGAAACCCCCCAAATTCTGAAGGGCATCTCCTGCCGCACCCCCAAAAAGCCCCAAAACCCGTGTCCCTTCCAAACCCAACACCGCTCACCCTGTGGGGACAGCAGATGGCCCAGACGCCACCAGCCAGCCCCAGCGGCACCTATTTAACGCCGGGAAGGTTGGAAAATCTGTCCGCTCCTTCCCAGCCAAGCAGCCCCTGAGAAACCCCTTCCAGCGGCTGGGCATGAATGATTGATGGGGAACTGGATCCACCATTGTGCCGTCGCGGCAAGGGGAGTCTCCGGCCCCGGCTGTCGTTAGCGGAGGTAATTAAACCTCTGGGCAGGGAAAGACGAGCTGGCCCCAACAGGCCGAGGGCGACCTTGGCCATCAATTATTGCTGCAGTCATTTGCTCCCCGGGGCTGTTGACAGCTGGGGAAGCCCTCGACGGCCTTCAGTGGTGACTCGCGGTGCTGGGGTGGCCACTGGAGACAGAGGGACAGGTTATGGGCAGATGGCTGGGTCTGTTCCCCCCGGCCTGGGCACCCCTCAGGGCAGCGCTGACATGGTAACGGGGCAGCTGTGTCACTGCCACCACAGGCCTGGGGGAGGCATAGGCCCGCCCCCACCACCATCCCCCGCGGGGCTCTGCCCCCTCTCCTCGGTGCGGCGGCGGGTGCTGAGCCCCCCGGTCCTGCCCCGGCCCCGCCCCGGCCGGGCCCGCCCGCCGCCATCACGGGACTCCCGGAGCTGGCGCTGCCGCCGCAGCGCCGCGCCCCGCCCCACCCCACCCCTCCCCTAGATGGCAGCCGAGGGCAGGACCAGAGAGACGCGCAGCCTGGCTAGAGCGCCCCCATGTCAGGTGGGCGACTAGCCCAATGAACCGCCGGCGGGGCGAAGGGGAGGGAGAGAGACAGACGGCTTCTGCGGCCAATCAGAA
The DNA here is from genome assembly GCF_949628215.1 of Phalacrocorax aristotelis. Lineage (NCBI taxonomy): Eukaryota > Metazoa > Chordata > Aves > Suliformes > Phalacrocoracidae > Phalacrocorax > Phalacrocorax aristotelis. The sequence continues at coordinate 2,318,062 of NC_134296.1, forward strand.
GGCGGGACCCGCGTAGTGCCCCTACCGTTCCGTCCCGGAGGCGTCGTCGCCGGGCGAGGGCTGGTCTTCGCGACCGGAAGCGGCCCCGTTCCCTCAGCGTCGCTTCCGGTGCCGCCGCCGCCGCCGCCCTGTCCGCGATGTAGCCACCGGTGAGTACGGGCGGGGCTGGCCTGGGAGCGGAGCCGGGAGTGGGGCTGGCCTGGGAGCGGAGCCGCCGCCGCCGCCGCCGCCCCCCGCCGGTGCTCTGGGAGGGCCCGTCCCGTCGGTTCCAGCCCCCCGGGAGGTCCCGGCCCGGGGCGGCGCGCGTGGCCGTCGGTGCCCGACCGGGCCGGGCCCTGGTGACTTTCCTTTCCCTCCCCCCGCAGCGCGGCGGCACAAGGACGCGGAGCGACCCGCCCCGGCCGCCGCCGCCGCTGCCATGGCGTCCCGCAAGGCCTCCGCCGCCGGGCAGGGCAGCGGGCTGGCCGCCGCCGGCCGGGAGAGAGCGCACCTGGAGCTGGCCGAGCTGGGGCCGCTGCTGGAGGAGAAGGGCGACCGGGGAGCCGCCGGCTCGGCCAGTGTAAGCCCCCCGTGCTGCCCTCCTCGCCCAGAACCGCCGGAGTGGATTAACCTCGGAATTTGCCCGTTATCCCGGGAAAATACCCGGGCCGGGTGGTGTTTTGTAGAGCCACGAGTATGGTCATTGCTGTGCATCAGCTGTGAGGTGTTTTGTGACCCAGCCGCTGATGGGTCTGGCTGCTCCGTGCTTGGAGCCAGCCCAAAGCCTTCTCCGGTCGATCGCAATGGCCCCGTGCCGGGGTGTCGGCCGAGACGTGCCTCTGCGTCCTGGCAGCGCTGATGGAGCAAGGGGCTGTTCTTCACCCCTAACCTCGGGGCTGGAAACCACCTTCCCAACCCCAGAAGGGAAAAGGAGGAGAGATGGAGTCGAGCCAGGATGGGCAGAGTGTGCCCAGCCCGGGAGGGTGCCAGGAGCTGCTGCCGTCGCTCCGCGTTGGACTCATGACTGGGGTGCAGAGCCGGGTTTCCCGGCTGGGCCGAGTGGCTGTTCCAGCCTTGGTTGTAGGGATGAAAGCCCCCCCTTGTAATCCCGCCTCTCAGCACGGATAAATCGGGGATTAGCTTTCCCGAGATGGCTAAGACAGTGGTGTGTTGCATAAGTAGTCGTGACCGGTGGGCCTTGCGTCTCCCCTCAGGAAGGGATGAGGCCCCAGGTGCTCTCAGAAGGAGCTTGCAGTACGTTGTTCCTCCTCCCGTGGACAGCAATGGTTTCCTCCCAGTGTTTCTCCCTCTAGGCTGAAGACCCGCCATGCCCAGTGGCCCGTGAGGAAGAGGAGGAGGTGGTCCGTGTGCTGACTCTGCCTCTGCAGGCTCATCACGCCATGGAGAAGATGGAAGAGTTTGTGTATAAGGTACAGCAGCCTGTAGCAATTCCCCAGCCCTGATTTGGGAGCATTAACGAGGCCTGGATGCCCCAAGGCTGGTGCTGGGGGCGGTGGGCAGGGTATGGGATGGGTTGCTCTGCCTGAGTAAAGCTCCCTGGGCTCTGTGCGGCTCCACTGGCAGCTGGTTCTGGCTCCACTCGCTGGGGCCTGGATGAGCAGTGACCTGGGGAGCTATCCCAGTGTCTCTGCCTTCCTCTGATGGGGACAGGAGGCACCAAGCACCGTTGCTGGCTTCGCCCGGCGCCTGTCCTCGTGGACACTGCAGTTCGGTAAGCGGTGGCGTTGCCTTAGGGCCAGCCTGGGTCTGTTGCCAGCCAGGGTTCCCTCTTCCCTAACCAAAATGGGGGGAGTTCCCTGCTGCAGGGAACAGCTGCTTTGGGTGCAGAAGGGTTAAACCCAAGGGCTCAGTCGCCTTTGGCTCCCTGGGGGGATGCGTGGGGAGTGCTCTGCAGGATGTGGGTGGTGTAAGGGGTCCCGCAGGGTGCTGATGTTGCAAAAGCTGAACTTCCCCTCCCCGAGGAGCCTTACGGGGCCTTTTCAGCCCTGGCTGTAGGGAAGACTCTGCTGGCCTTGTTCTGCCTGCAGCTTTAGGCTCCCGGGGTAAGTAAACATGAGCCTTTGGGCTGGCTCGATGCCCTGAGGGCCACCAGCACAGCTTGCCTTCTATGATTCTATAGGGAATAGCAGGGAGATGTGCCAGGGGAGGGTTAGGCTGGGTATTAGGAAAAGCTTCTTCCCCCAGAGGGTGGTGGAGCCCTGGAACAGGCTCCCCAGGGAGGCATCATGGCACCAGCCTGGTGGTATTCAGGAGCACTTGGACAAGGCCCTCAGAGACATGGTGTGAATTTGGGGTGTCCTGTGCAGGGACAGGAGCTGGACTTGATGATCCTTGTTGAGTCCCTTCCCGCTCAGAGCATTCTATGATTGGTGTGTTGCAGGTGTGGGAAGGGCGCTGGCGCGTTATCCCTTACGACGTGCTGCCTGACTGGCTGAAGGACAACGATTACCTCCTGCACGGACACAGGCCTCCCATGCCGTCCTTCCGAGCCTGCTTCAAGAGCATCTTCCGAATACACACCGAGACAGGCAACATCTGGACACACTTGCTAGGTGACTGGGAGGGTTTGGTAGCCCTGGGGCTGGAGGTGGGCTCGGACCCCGTGCGAGAGGGCGGCCCTTTATGGCCTGGGCTTGCTTGGTGCTGGTGTCCACTCCATGCCCGGGACCTCCCTTTGAGGACCACGTCCCCCAGCCCGGTCCTGTGCGCGCAGGCAGCGGGGTCACGAGCTGCCTGAGAGCTCCTCCGGTGAAGGGAGACCTGGGCGCTTCCTCACAGCGGGGCCCGGGGCTGGGCTCAGCGATGGTTTGTGGCTTTGCCCACACTCCGCAAGAGCGGGACGGGGAAATGTGCCCTGGGTGAGACAGGAACGCCTCGGAGCGCTTTCCTCTGAAACCCAGGGACTGGTCTGCGGCTCTTCGCCCTGCGCCTGGCCCTGCCCTTACCCCCGGCTCCGCTTGCCTGCGCGTGTACCAACAGCCTGGGCTAACGGCTCGCTGCCGGGCAGCCCCAGCTGCGACTGAGCACCTCCAGAGTGCTGCAAGCAGGATGCGACCAGGGCCTGCCTTGCAGAGCGCAGCCAGGGCCGTGTTTTCCCTGTCTCTTTGCTGAATTCGTTCCCCCCTGCTTCTGCCACATCCGCCTGACCACCCTTTCGGTACACTTCCTGCAGGTTTTGTCTTGTTCCTCTGCTTGGGGATCCTGACCATGCTGCGGCCCAACATGTACTTCATGGCTCCTCTCCAGGAGAAGGTGGTGTTCGGGATGTTCTTCCTAGGAGCGGTGCTGTGCCTCAGCTTCTCCTGGCTTTTCCACACTGTCTACTGTCACTCGGAGAAGGTCTCGCGGACTTTTTCGAAGTGAGTCAGCACGAGGGCGGTTGTGCAGTCTCTGGTTTTGAGTTCTCACAGCACTTCCTCTTAAAAAGTGCTGTGTTCCCAAATGTTGTATCCTGGGGGGAAGGGAGCACTCTCTGAATCCAGCATGGAGCTTGGAGCTGAGAGGGAGCCACAGCTGGGTCCTGGTGGGCACTGCCCTGTGCCTGAGCACCCAAATCCCACCAGCCCAAGTGCCCTCAGGTAGATGATAAAGACCCCGGGACTCTGCGGCTCCCAAGGGAGCAGCCTTTGTGCCCCTCAGCACAGCGAATTGAGGACGGGTCTTGGTCCCACAGGGCAGCCATGGGACACAGCAGTTGGGCAGTTTCCAGTTTACTGGATGCTTTCAAAAAATCTCTGGTTTGGATCCAATTTGGCCTGAAACCAAATTGAAAGAAACAAAACAAAGAGGATTCCCGGCAGAGCGGAAAGGCCATGCAGCGGCCAGTGCTGCTCCCTGAGGTCGGTGCGCAGGCTGTGCTTAGAGTTAAGCTCACATCAGCCTTCGTGGCCTGGGCAGGGCAGCAGCAAGGCTTTCAAATAAGATCTTGCTCACGCAAGTCTGTCAGAGGTATTTACTTGGGCACTGCTTGCTGGGAAATCCTGCACAAACCTTTGCAAAATCCTTTGCACAAACCCGAGATCCTGCGGGCTCGTGTCTGCAGAACACGCTGTGCCGCCACGCCCGCAGCAGAAATGCCCTCGCGCACCAGGGACGTGCTTGCCACGGCCGCCGCGGTGCTGGGGGTAACACGAGCGGCTGCATTTCGGTGGTGAAATGGTTCCCGGATCGATAGATCGAAAGCACTTTGCAGTGGAGGATAACAGTCAAATCCATACGCGCAAGGCCTCGTGCCCACTGCATCCCATCAGGGTGGTTTGAGTGCGCGGCCTGTCTCACACCCTGCCTGCTCCTCTTCATCCTCTGCGGTCCTGCCGAGCTCTGCTGGCCTCCCCGGCAGCCGCATCCGTGCCCAGGCCCTTTCCCCATCCCAGGCCGTGTTGAGGGGGCCCAAGCGCAGCCTTCCTCCCCTCTCTGGACATGCAGCTTCACCTGCAGGGCCGTGGTGACTCCATTGGGGTGTGGGGAGGCTGGAGGGGGCCAACACCCCGGTACCAAGAGGAACGCAAGGGTTCGGGGGAGGGGGATTTTGGGGCTCACCTGTGACTCTGTGTTGTTGCACCCCGGCTGCAGGTTGGATTATTCAGGAATTGCACTGCTGATCATGGGGAGTTTTGTCCCATGGCTCTACTATTCATTCTACTGCTCCCCACAGCCAAGACTCATCTACCTCTCCATCGTCTGTGTCCTGGGTATCTCTGCCATCATCGTTGCTCAGTGGGACAGGTTTGCCACCCCCAAGCACAGGCAGACAAGAGCAGGTAGGAGTCCTCCCTCCTCGCGGTGGGTCCCTGGCCCTGGGTTGGAGCTTGGGAGGGGCTCAGGGAGGCACTTTGGGAAGATCCCATTTTGGAATGGTGCTTCCCTTCGGGAAGAGCTCTCAGCATCCGCAGAACTCATCCCCCAGAGCACCACAGCGCCCTGCAGCAGCTCCTGGCAGGGAGAGCTCTCCTCCCTCCTCTTGCTGTGCTGGGGATTTAGATCCTCCGCTGAGCAGGGCCAGAGCTCTGCTGGGCACTCGGTGAGCCTGAGGTTTGGAGCAGACAGACAGCATTTAAAAATAGCCCTGTAAGTGGCAGCTGGGTGGCCCAGGGCTGTGCCACGATAAGCCGTCTTCTCCGGGAAGCAGTTTGGCAGCGTGAACCTGCAGCTCAGCGCAGGAGGAGGAGGAGGTTCCCTCGGCTCTCCCCTGCCAGTTACCCCTGGCACGTCACTGCAGGGTGAGGCTGCTTCAACCTGCTCTACTCTCACACCCTGTCCTGCCCCTGCTGCGGCCTCCACAGGTTAAATCAGCCTCGCTGAGCACCGGGGGGTGGGGAGAAACACCCCTGCACACCCTCGCTTCCCAGGAGGGCTCCCGCAGCACAATGTCTCTTGCAGCAGCGTCCTGGCTACCTGAGAGGCTGGAGGCTGGGAAGCACCGCTGGCGTGGCACCCCCGACACCCCCTCAGGAAGGGGCAGGGGACGGGGCAGGACTGCCCGCTGGCGGAAATCCCAGCTGCCAGCTCCTGGAGAGGGCTGCTGTCCTCCCCCGGTGCGAGGCGAGATCCCGCTGCAAGCACAAGCCACGGCCTCTCTGGGCCTGTGTCTCGCCGCGGTGCCGTTTGCTCTCTGCCAAACTAATTAGATGCCAGAGCTGAAAATCCCAGCGCTGCTAATTAGCACCTTCCCCTCCAAGCAGCTTCACTGAATGAGTGACTGTGGCAAAGCCTCAGGGGGGCTGGCTGGGGCTGCCGCCGCGTTCCTCCCGCCTGTGAGGCTTCGGTGCGATCCCAAGGACCGGCACCTCCCAAAAGAGCCGTTCCCGTAGCCAGGAGCGGGAGCTGCTGCAGCCCTGCCGCTGCTGGGGGAACGTGTGTCTGTGAGCTCTGCCCAGCGAGCACTGGGGATCAGCACTGGTTTTGACTGGGGTGTTGAGCTCTAGATCCCTCATTCTGTGGTGGATAAATGCCATGGGGGTTGGATAATCCAGGACCAAGCGAGGAGAAGCTGCTAGTGCCTCCCAGAGCTGCCCTTCACACAGGACGAGGGTGCGAGGGGAGCTGGCGCGGAGGAGCAGCGCCCCGGCCACGCTGCGCTTGCCTTCGCTGATCTCCCCTCTCTGCCGCAGGCGTCTTTCTGGGGCTGGGGCTGAGCGGCGTGGTGCCCACCATGCACTTCACCATCGCCGAAGGCTTTGTGAAAGCCACCACCGTCGGCCAGATGGGCTGGTTCTTCCTCATGGCCGTGATGTACATCACGGGTGCAGGGCTCTACGCCGCCCGCATACCTGAGCGCTTCTTCCCGGGCAAGTTCGACATCTGGGTGAGTGTGGGACGTGTCGGGGGGCAGCTGCGAGGCTGGGGAGGGGGGATCGAGGGTGGGGAACGCCGAGGTGAGGAGGAGGAGGTGGCTGGGGGTGTCTTGGAGTGCCCCAACGGCTGCTGCAAGCAGGTCGGGGCGGCTGAAGTACAGGGTGGAAAACCTTGCCCGGGAGCAACAAGGAGGGGAAGGTGGAGCTCAGAGGACAGTCCTGGGGCGGTGGAGAAGCAGCGAGGAGGAGGAGGAAGAGGAGGTGTTCCTGGTGTTGCTTTGTCCCCTTTGGTCTGGTCTAAAGGGCTTTTTTGCTTCCCTGCAGTTTCAGTCGCACCAGATCTTCCACGTGCTCGTGGTGGCCGCGGCCTTTGTCCACTTCTACGGGGTGTCGAACCTGCAGGAGTTTCGCTACGGACTCGAAGGGGGGTGCACAGACGACTCTCTCCTCTGAGGGCGCCTGATTTTAGTACAAGCTTCCTAAGTGCTTTTTAAACTCTGTCTTTGCTAAAATCAAAGGAAGACTCAAAACTGTTTGGGGTTGTTGGTTGGTTTGTGTTTGGTTGGTTGGTGTTTGTTTTTTTGGTTTTTTTTTTTTTCTTAAGAAAAAAGAAACAGAAAAACTCTTTAGCAAAGTTGTCAACCAACTCCTCACCCCCTTCCCCCCGCACTTGGCGGGGGCTGAGGGGAGGCGACGTGGCCTCGCCTCCTCCAGACAGTGTTTAAGCTGCACCGGGGCCGTCCGACCTTCCCAGGCACGCCCATTCCCGAAAGCAAAGGGGTGCGGGTCCCCCGCTGCCGGCGCGGCCGAGCACCCCTTCCCGAGCCCACCGCCGGAGCCAGCGGGTCACGCGCTACCAGGGCCAGAGGTTTTTTTTCCTTTTGCATATCCCTCGCAGCAGAGCCGCCTTGCTCGGGGCAGCTCTGCCGCCCCCGGTGCTGCTGCCCAGGGCACGGGCACAGATTCATGTAACTTAAGTTTTAATTGTCTTTTCTTTGGTTGTTTGTTTTCCTTGACAAAGTAATGTAAACAGAAATGAGAGAATATTTAATATTTAATACTAAGCTTTAAAAAGACTTGCTGCCACCGCAGTGTACTCGGCTCCCTCACTGTCTGTGGTAGTAAAGGAAGGACAGTGTGTTAGGGGAATGTAGAGCTGCTGTAGCTGATCGAAATAAAAAGGTCCATAGTTCAGTGTTGTGCCGGCGGCGTCTGTCTCGGTTATTTTGGGGTGGGCGTAGGGAAGCCGCTCAGGGCGCGGGCTGCGTCTGGGGAGAGGGCCGGGAGCAGCGTGTCCCCTCCAGGGCTGCCGGCACCGAGCACCAGTAGGTGCGGCAGGATCCCTCCGGCCGCGGCAGCTGGGCAGGCTGGCCCCGACGGCAGAAATAAAACGTGGGAGCGCTCGGGTGTTGTGGCGATAACGGGAGGAACCCCTTCGTTGGCTGGGCGCTGCGCTGCTGGACAGCAGGACCTGCTGCCCTCCCTCCTGCGACCGGCACGGCCAGGTGCTCGCAGCTGCTCGGAAAAGCTGCCGCAGCCCGGCTGGGGCGTGGGGAGCAAAGGGTGATGCCCTGCATCGGTGCAACGTGTGAGGGCGGTTGTTCAGCACAGGAGGTCAAGGGGAATTAGAGGGAAGAGCCCAGCTGCGCAAAGCTCCTCTCAGGCGGGTGAGGGAGGAGCGCCTGGCAGGGCCACCGCGGCCCCTGGGCCACAGCCAGTCACTGCTGGCACCTATCCCTGCTCTCCCCAGCAGGTGGGAGTCGCTGCTGCCTCCCGGAAGGGTTGTGTGGTGGCCCCTTCTTTGGCCATGGCCTGACCGAGGGGCCCCCGTGTCCCAGCTCGGCCACTCTGCTCCCAAAGCACAGGTGGGAGAGGTCACCCAAGCGCTCCAGGCCAGGAGGTGGCTCGGCCCCGTCATCTCGCCTCGCAGCAAAGCCTGAGGGCAGACAGGGAGCGAAACCCTCACGCTGCACGCAGAGTTGCACAGCACCCGAGGGCTCTAATCCTATGTGAAGAGTATGGGGAAGCGTGGTGGTGAACACACAGCTCTGGATACACCTGGGAAGCTCCACAGCTTGCTGCGAGCTGAGCGTAATTCTCTCAAATACCAGCGACTCACCCACTCCCCTGGGCGGGGGTCTCACGCAGGGACAGGAGCGAGCACTGGCAGAGTGACACACGTCAAGAAAATTGTCCTGACAACTGGCCTGAGGAACCAGGTAAGTGGCAAAGGAAGACGAGCCTTTATACACACACACGCGGTGCTTTTGTGCTTACGGTTTTTTGAAACGTGCAAACCAGCAGCAGCTACACGACAGCAAGGCAGCCGAGGGGCGCGGCCCAGCAGTCCCAGGGCGGGTCTAGGGCAGGTGGGGCACGGACACAGGAAAATGTCGCTTTTACAGGATGATGGGACGTGACGTCCAGGATCTCGCACGCGCACGTCGTACAACCCCAATGCACCCGTTTGCCAACCATACTGTGACCGCTTCCGTGTTATTTTCATCCTCTCCTCCTACTAAATGGGTCTGAGTTTCCTGATAGAGAGCAGAGCTCACGTGCCCTCCCGGGCAGAGGAAAAGCCACGAGGCGGCTCAGATAATATTCAAATCTTTTTTGAATATGGCTATGCTATCAGGGCCTGCCAGCAAGCAATAGTATTAACAACAGAAAACTCACCAGATGATAAGATTTTTTAACTGCTGGCAAAAGGGAACACACTTAAACAACTGGAGTTTAAGACCAAAAACATGGAGCAGATGTTTTAGCTGTGCTTAGGCCTGGATCCGAGGTGAAAAGGCAAGCAGTTGCGCTGGCAGCAGGTGCAGCGCTTCCCCCTGCAGCCTGTGCTCTGTTCGGGGCTCCTACACGCGTCTGTGGCAGTTCGAGGAGGGGCGGCTGGCTGCTGCGCGCCCTTCCAGGCCTGCTGCGAAAGCCACAGCAAGCAGCAGCAGAGGCGACGAGTTAAATTTGCTGCCACCTCTTGCTAAAAGGGGCTCAAAGCCCCGCGGGTTTAGGGGATGGCGGAGGTTTGCTGCAGCCTGCGGACCCGCACAAGGCTCCTGCTTTAAGCAAAGCACTCAGGCTGTGTGGCGGCAGCGCAGAAAGCCAACAACAGCAGTGGGACGCATATCGCTGGGAGTGATTGTCACCGGCTTGAACATTCTCCCAATAATATGCACTATAGGAATGTAAAACTGCGCGTAGACGAATTATCTTCCTTAAGCTGAAATACGGGTAGCGACCTAAATCCGATGGGGAGGTGGCTAAATTGCAGCTGCGTTCACTGCGGATGGTCAATGGCACGTGCCAGGGAAGGCTCCAAAGACTTTCACTTCAGTCCGTGTCCAAAGGACGACAAGACTCCGTTTGTCCTTGTCTTAAACCTCCGTGTATTCTATCAGACATGTATTAACGTTACAGCAATGGAATCTATCACGAATAAATAGATTTGTCATCTTCTAAAAGTTCTCCTGGGCAGCTTTACCCGGAAAAGAGCTGAAGGTCCTCGTGGCATGGTTTGTGTAAGAGGCTGCCACTGGTGTAGACATACCGCGTCGCCGTCCTCCAGCATTTTACATCACAGCTCAGGTACAAGGTGAACCAGGAGAATGGGGATGATCACTGGTATTGTCTGTAGTCGCCGAACGGAGAGGGCTGCAGCTGGGAGGGGTCATCTGAAAACTGAGGGCCTGGGAATACAGCAAGAGAAAAAAGGCAAATAATAAACACCAGAGGACGAGAGATTCTTCCCACTAACAATGAAACGCATTCACAGCATTTTTAATACAAATCCCCTCTAAAATTAATGAAGCCAGATTTTACAGGATCACAGAATCCCAGACTGGTGGGGGCTGGAAGGGCCCTCTGGAGCTCACCCCGTCCCACCCCCTGCTTGAGCAGGCACCCCCAGAGCAGGGGCACAGGGCCGCATCCAGGCGGGGGGTGAATGTCTCCAGGGAAGGGACCCCACAGCCTCTCTGGGCAGCCTGTGCCCCTGCTCTGGCACCCGCACAGGGAAGGGGTTTGTCCTCACGTTCAGGTGGAGCTTCCCGTGTTCCACCTTGTGCCCGTGGCCCCTTGGCCTGGCGTTGGGCACCGCTGGAAAGAGCCCGGCCCCATCCCCCTGACACCCACCCTTCAGATATTTATAAGCGCTGATGAGACCCCCCTCAGCCTTCTCTTCTCCAGGCTGAACAAGCCCAGGTCTCTCAGCCTTTCCTCACAAGGGAGACGCTCCAGCCCCTGATCCCCTCGGCAGCTCTGCGCTGGCCTTGCTCCAGCAGCTCCCTGTCCTTCTGGAACTGGGGGGCCCAGAACTGGCCGCAGCCCCCCAGATGTGGCCTCACTGGGGCAGAGCAGAGGGGGAGGAGAACCTCCCTTGCCCTGCTGGCCACACGCCTTTCCATGCACCCCAGGGCACCACTGGCCTTCTTGGCCCCAAGGGCCCGGTGCTGGCTCAGGGTCAGCTTATATTTGATTTCCTTTCATTCGGAGAAGTTTGAGAGCTTCACGCACTGACGAGAGCCTCTGTCCAACAAGGACCACAATTTCATCTCCTTTATTAATGCAGCAAGAGAGAAACATTTTCAGTCACCTAAAGGAGCTGGAAGCCTCTGCCTTATTGCCCTTCGGTTGAACTTAGCCACTCTGTAAAGGTTTAACCACGGTAACGTGCCCGACAATAAAGCAAGGCAGTGAAACGGAACAGACCATTGTGGAGTCGGCCTCCCGACTCCTCTCACCGACGTTCTGCTGGAGGGAAGCAATACCTTTAGCGCACGCCACTTCTAGAAGGAGTAAATGGTAACAGACAGATGATACCCCTTCTCTAAAGCAGACTAATTTTAAAATGTCTTTGTATTAAGAACAGAAACTGTTATAATTTAGACTGAACAAAGAATGTCAGTGAACAAACCCAGGAGAGGAAGCCTCTCAGGAATTGGTGGCTTGTTACTAATCCTTTCAACACTGGTGGTTTTGTCTGTATTCCTCCCAAAACAAAATGGGGCGATAGAGGTATGAAGTATTTTGCACGGCTAAGGATTGACACAAACAGCTACTGACTCGGCTAACTGACACCTCAGCTTGCATTTTACTTAAGGAAAAAAAAAGGGATTTATTTTTTGAAGCAGTTTAGAAAAAAACTGCTGCCACCACCATCCCCTCTCTTCGAAATCTGTTATCTGTATCTGCCGGCTGCTCTTTATCACCTCTTCACACCAGGGCTGCCCGCAGACCACAGCCTGCCAGCACCACCCCTCTTGCTCCTCCCTCAACCCTGCTGCCACGGCCCGCCGGGTCCGGAGGCTGCGCCAGGGGCCAGGTGGGCAGCGGGGCCGTCCCTGCTCTCAGCCACGCAGCCTCCAGTCGCCCAGCGGGAAGGAGCTCAGGAAACTCTTGTCTCGTCGGCAACGCGCGGTTCCTCCTTGACTTTCTACAGCCTCAGAAGCTGGCAGAGTACATTCACTCTGCGATAAAACCGATGACTGAAGAGGTGCATTAGTAAAGCCTGCACGATAAAAGCCTTGCGATACCACGGCCTGCTGGCTCCTTACCGTTTGGAAACTGTGTGGAGGCAAATCTTGTCAACAGAATACCAGCTCCTTCAATTAAAGCCAGGAGAATTCCTCCCATCGCAGCAGATCCAACCATGGCAACAGGTCCATCTGAAAACAAAAAGCACAAAACAAGACTTTTTACTTCTTTGGTGCATCACTTTGCATATTAGAGCTCTCTTTAGGTATCATCTCTCCTATAAGCAGACTCAGAAGCAGTAATTTTGCATCCATTAAGCTTCATGAGCATCACCAGTAAAAGGATAATTACTGGGCAACTCCCCCTTCCCCAAGGAAGCAAAGGAACACCACTAACGTCTGAGAACATAATCATCACTTCCATAAGCACGGGACAAAAGTTTCAGATTATCTTTTAATTTCTCTTAGAAAGTAAATTCCAGTTTGGGTACCGCAGACTGCTCCTTCACTATAACGGTGAGTACAGTACATTTAAAATCAGAAGTTTTTAATTAACGTCCTCCCCAGTGCTCAGTTTCTTACTTCTTGCAGCTAATATGGCTCCAGTCAGGGCTCCGCTTGTGATTGAATTCCACGGATCTTCCTTCCCTCTCATTCTGACCATACTGCAGTCAATCATGGAGAAGAGACCTCCCCAGACAGCAAAGCTACCTGGTAAAAACAAAAAGCCAAACCAGTTGAGAGAAAGCAGACAAACCAGCCACGCCGCAGCCGGACAGTCGAGACACGGTGCAGTATTCGTGTGCTTGCTTCCATATTCCAACCCACAAAGAGCCAACAACAGGTTAAAATCAATACTGAGAAAAACTCTCAACTTGCCAGGTGATGCACATATTACACATACAGACATTTTATAATCTTACTGATTTATATTTAATGACAGGCGGCCTATCAAACAGTGGTTATAATGGAACTTCCATCCTAATAAAGGATAAAGAGTAAGATAAGGATAAAGAAAAAAGCTCAGGGAACTTTCACGGCTTTCACTTTTTAAACCTATCTCCTCACAGAGAATGACGCAGGGTAATTTCGCACCTCACCCTAACCTGCTCCTGGCATCTCAGAGGATCGGTGCCGGTCGCCATCGTACAGCAGATGCAAAGGGAATGCAAGTTTTCAGAATGCAAATTCTGAATTTGTCACGGTGTGAGCTGGGACAGAGTTAATTCTCTTCCCTGTAGCTGGTGCAGTGCCGCGGTTTGGATTTAGGATGAGAATATTGTTGATAACACCGGGATGTTCAGTTGCTGCTGAGCAGCGCTTACACTAGGCAAGGACTTTTCCAGCCTCTCATGCTCTGCCGGGGGCACAAGGAGTCGGGAGGGGAGGGGAGGGGAGGGGAGGGGGCACAGCCAAGGCAGCTGATCCAAACTGGCCAAAGGGATGTTCCATATCACATGATGCCATGCCCAGTGTGTTAACTGGGGGGAGCTGGCCGGGGGAAGCAGCGATCGCGGCTCGGGGACCGGTGGCATCGCTCGGCGGGTGGTGAGCGGCTGCAGCACTTCTTGTCTGGTTGGGTATTTTTCCCCTCCCCAGGTTTTGTGTCTCTCTCTCATTATTTTTCTTTCCATTTTTAAATTATTATTAATATTTTTGTTTTATTTTTATTATTAAACTGTTCTTATCTGAACCCATAAGTGATCTTACTTTTGCTCTTCCAATTCTCTCCCCGCTCCCACCAGGGCAGGGGCAGTGAGTGAGCGGCTGCATGGGGCTCAGTTACTAACTGGGGCTAAACCACGTCCTTTAACAATAATGCGTATTAAAAATTAAAATAAATATTGACCTCCAGACTCATTTTGGGAAAACTACTGTTTAGAGTAAGTTCAGCCTTCCTTAATTCGAGGCACCTTAAGGCTTTATACCGGCTTAACACCAGCTGGAAACCAGGAGGCGCCTCCCTCCGCGCACAGCCACCGCAGGCTGCAGCCACGGAGCCTCTTCAGTCCGCGGCGCCGGCTCCTTCAGGCAGCTCTGCTGCAGCCGGCGCTTCCCCGCTCAGCACCACCCTCCCGTTTTCTCCTGTAACATACTGACTCCACGGGCCTGGCAGAACGGCACGGAGCAGCGCGCGGCCTTTGAGAGGTCACGACGTCATTTTGACTCAGGCCACGGTTTTATGATTTTTTACACTTACGCACAAAAGTCACTTCGCAAAAACAGCTGAAATTTACCTAGCTGGCCCCAGGGAACAGCCTGAAATCCTGCCCGGACCCACCCCTCCACTTCATTGTTTCTCCAATTTTCATTGTTTCTTTTAATTGGGCCAATTTTGTTTAGTTTAAGACCCTGCACACAAAGCACAAGCTGCCAGGCGACTCTGCTGCTTAAAATATGACAAAATTATTAACCCTGTGTCCTGGTTTCAGCTGGGATAGAGTTATTTTTCTCTGTAGTAGCTAGATTGTGATAGAAATACCTTTAAACTGTCGTAGCCTGGGATCCGAGTTACATGTTATGGCAATTGCTGTAGCAGAAACCCCTTGTTGCTGGCCAGGCTGGAAGCAATGCCGGGAGTTCACTGCAATGTTAAAACCCACAACCTGTCCCAAAGGGGCCAGAGGTGGAGATTGTGACGGTTCTACCTTTAAATTGTTGTAACCTGTGGTCTGAGTCACATGTTATGGGCGTTAATATAGCAGAAACCACCTGAAGCAACAGAGGACAAGCCTTACCAGAAGCAGTGCAAGTGCAGCAGTGACCCAGCCTGAGCTGACTTCGGTGCCCCGTAACTCCACGCAACACCCCACCTCTCCTGCCCTGAGTGACCACCGGAGCAGACGGAGCCCAAAGTCATGGACTGAATGAGCTCAATGGACATTTTGTGGACCCTCTACAGACATTTTACAGGGGTGGTCCATAGGTTAAGGGAATGATAAATGATATCTGTTATTTTGTCAAAGGATGGGAAGGGGAATGGTGGTTAATGGGGTTGTATTGGATAGTGTGAGACCTGAGCATGGCGAAAACGGTGTGGAATAAGGGGTGGATACTGTCCTGGTTTCAGCTGGGATAGGGTTAATTTTCTTTGTAGTAGCCAGCATGGGACTATGGTTTGGATTTGGGCTGGAAACAGTGGTGATAATGCGGAGATGTTTTAGTTGTTGCTAAGTAGCGCTTACACTAGTCAAGGACTTTTCCAGCTCCCCACGCTCTACCAGGGGCACAAGGAGCTGGGAGGGGACACAGCTGGGATGGTGACCCCAGCTGACCCCGGGGCTGTCCCACACCGTGCGGCATCGTGCTCAGCACGAGCCGGGGGAGGAGGAGGAAGGGGGCACGTTGGCAGTGATGGTGTTTGTCTTCCCCAGTCACCGTTAGGCGCGATGGAGCCCTGCTCTCCTGGGGATGGCTGAGCCCCGCCTGCCCGTGGGGAGGAGGGAATGAATTCCTTGGTCTGCTTTGCTTCCGCGCATGGCTTTTGCTTTACCTGTTAAACTGTCTTTATCTCATCCCATGAGTTTCCTCACTTCTACTCTTCCAATTCTCTCCCCCGTCCCACCACAAGGGAGCGAGCGAGCGGCTGAATGGGGCTTGGTTGCTGGCTGGGGCTAAACTGTGACACCCTGGCTTGTCACTCCATGAACACAAGCACGCTTCCTCTGCACCAAACTAATTCTGGATGCGTCATAACATTTACTCATCACTTGGACTAACAAACACCCTGAAACCCAGCTGGCCCACAGCTCAGGTGTCACTGCACTCGTACCGCGTTACGTTCCCAAACTTGGTTATCTACCAACAGTCAACTGACTGCAACAACAATACAGCATTAATTACCTCCCAGTTGCGGAGCTCTTGTTTTAATAGCTGTCAAACTTCCCCGCAGCCGGTGGTTTACACCCTACAATAAAATAAATGATAGTTAAAAGAGTGAAGCCTTACAGCTGATCTGACTGTATATAGCAAAAACTTGCCACAGGCCCGACTTATTTCTAAGCTCCTTCAACAGCCGGGACCAGGAGCTGACAGAAACGGCATTTTACACATACTTCAGCATTTATCGCTCCCTTACAACACACCTGTCAACTACAGAAATGAATTACAGCCATCAGGCATTAAACAACTTGAGTTCAAGTTTGTTTGAGTGGCCTAGTGGGGATGGAACGAGACATTTAAAGTAACACTTTTAGCAAGACAAGTGTTATTTATTTTTCACATTTCATTTCTTTGTTCCATTCCGATGCCCGGTCACTTGACACAGTTTGCACACAGGACACACGCGGAGCAAACAGCAGCATCAGGTGGCTCCGGGCAGCAGCACATCTCACTAGTTGTCCCAAATTTAGTCCTTCCTGCTGGTCATGAGGAGCATTTAGTCCTTGGCCCATCAGCCCAGTCTCAGGAGCTCAGAGAAGCAATTCAGTTTCTAAAGGTAGTGCTGAGCCTTCCCGAGTGTAACACTAAGCACGTCATCTGGGACCCTGCGGAATTATGACTACACATTTTCCCACACCTTAAGAAGATTTAAAGAACATAAACTGTCATGGTTTGGGCTGGGACAGAGTTAATTCTCTTCCCTGTAGCTGGTGCAGTGCCGCGGTTTGGATTTAGGATGAGAATATTGTTGATAACACCGGGATGTTCAGTTGCTGCTGAGCAGCGCTTACACTAGGCAAGGACTTTTCCAGCCTCTCATGCTCTGCAGGGGCACAAGGAGCTGGGACGGGAGGGGGCACAGCCAAGGCAGCTGATCCAAACTGGCCAAAGGGATGTTCCATATCACATGATACCATGCCCAGTGTGTTAACTGGGGGGAGCTGGCCGGGGGAAGCAGCGATCGCGGCTCGGGGACTGGTGGCATCGGTCGGCGGGTGGTGAGCGGCTACAGCACTTGTGGGTTTGTGGGGTTTTTTCCCCTTTTTTTTTCTCTGGGTTTCATTTCTCTCTTGCTATTTTCCTTTTTATTATATTATTATCACCACCATCATTATTATCATTACCATTATTACTACCAATATTTTAATTATTAAACTGTTCTTATCTCAGCCCATGAGAGTTCTTACTTTTGCTCTTCCGACTCTCCCCCGTCCCACCGGGTTGGGGGCAGCGAGCGAGCTGCGGCGTGGGGCTGAGCTGCTGACTGGGGCTAAACCACAACAATAAACCCGAGTTTTATTTTTGGTACAAGCGCTCACAAGTGCAGACTGGTTTATTTAATAACTCTTATGCAAAATTAAGAATGCATTTAAGCAGATAGATCCTGCAGACACTTAACTTGAAAAGGATTGACTGGTTTGGAAACAGTTACTTACAAAACTTACCTCAAACTGAGATATTTGAGGCAAACATTGTCACAGAGTAACACCAAAAACCACACAACAAAACCCCCTTTTACCCTAAGCCAGAGAAATGTTTTAAAACAAATGTTCAAGTAGAAATAGGATCTTATTTTAACAAATGTCTCTACAACAGGCTTAGAGTAAAAATTTCGCAGCAGAAATCCTGAAAGCGGAAGCATCTTAAATGAGTTGCATCGGCTAAACTTCAACTTTCATGTTTACATACGCTGCTGCATTTAAACAAAGCCTATCAAAAAATCCAGCTAATAAAAAATATTAATCATTAAATAAGAGAAAAATAATCCCCCCTAGTATAAATCTGAAGGACAAAAAGATTCTTGCTTTGAGTCTTTCCATTTCTTAAAAGAAAGGGAGAGGAGTAGGCCAGAAGAGGAAGAACAGCCCAGGCTTCACATCTTTACGTGCAGACAGAGCCAGTGGCTGGTGCCGAGATGGACCCAGTCTCCGCTCGCCGACCCGAGGGAGATGTCCCTCAGCGAGGGAGGGCAGCCGGCCACTGGCGTCCCACCGCTGCCGTCAGATCAAACAGAGAAAGCACAGCTTTCACCCAGGAAGGCAAAGGCCCCGTCTGGATCCTGAGCCGGTCCCCGAGGTACCCTCCTGCTTTGGATTAATGACACGCAGGCCGTTAATCAGTCCCACAGGGGTTTCTTCTCCTTTACCTGCCGCTGGCCAGATTCACTGCTGACGGACGGAGGACTGCGCTCTGAACGCTCTCTCAAGTGATTTTACTTACCACTGGGGAATTTCTGAATCCCTTGATAGCTTGGAAGATGCCACCTCCTATCGCTCCCATCGTGAAAGCGCCTCCACAGTCATCTACTATCCTCCAGGGACTATAAGGAAAAATAAAGGTGAAAATACTAAATTCTATTATGTTAAACCATGCAAGTAACCATCACGGACCCACCGCTCACGCACTGAGTGTAACTGGAGTGAAGATCAAGCCTGTCTCACATCCAGCTTGCCGAACAGACATCAACAGAATGCACGGACAGGTAATATTACAGCAAAAGAAACTCAACTTTTGCTGAGAGTTTGCCAACCCGCCTCCCAAGAGCGGTAAGCGTCAATTAGACAGAAGAATTGCCCGAACAACTCACACAAGGCAGAAAGACGTATCTCCATCGTGGAAAAATTCTGCAGAGTTCCAGCTCTCCCCTACTTACAGAGTGTAAATGGCTTTATGTTTATTGTTCTCATTTTCATCTTGACATACAGAAAACTTAGGTGGCAAATTCCAGGAGGCTCACTTCACAGCTGGCACAAAACACCGCTTTTCTGAATTATCCATGCTTTTCATTAGTTCTGGTTATTTAAATGGGAGGCTTCAAAGTCATCTTTTGTTAAACTGAAGAGGTTTTTCCTGCCGCATCCTGGACCTTTGAAGTTCATTCAACCAAACACAGACCTAGTCAGAGGTCCAGGAGGCCACAACTCCTGCCTCCAACAACACGCGGCGTCCAGTGTTTCCAACCAGTAAGCAAAAGCTTTGCCACAGAACGAGCACGCTCCTCACAGGAAACACTTTCAACACCGGTGAGATGAGCTTTAATTTGGGGTTCAAAACTGCTGCCAAGCACTAGAGCCTTCCACCCCTCCGCCACTAAACTGAACTCCTACACTCGGTGAGCACTAACCTGCTATTAACCTCTGTTGCCACTGCTGATAATTTTGAAGAATAAAATAACAAAGTTGTTTTGTTTCTTTCATCTTATATCAAAATCTTACAGCAGAAGCCAAAAACTCAGATGGTTATAGCTCCTGCACTGGCAATAAACAGCAAACCTCGCAAAAAACAGACTACAGCAGCACGCAGGGCCACAAAACTGAACACTGCAGCAAGCTCAGTGTTCACATTACCAAACCACAGACAGGAGCATCGATGTGTGTTTGGGACTTCACCCTGAATTTCACATTTCTGTTCTAGATAACTCCCTACAGCACCCAGATCCTGCACCTCAGAATACATCTTCATTGATCCATTTTGAATCTGCCACAGCATATGCTAATGCTCTTCTGCTGTAAGGAGCAACAAACATCATCACTCTCCCCTGGACCCCTTGCTGTACTTTGTATTTTCTCACAGGGTTTTTTTCTTCTCAAACAAAAAAAAAAAAAAAAAAATGTCTAAAATTTGCCATCCCCCCTCCTACAGGCTCCTCAATTATGTGACCTATTTCTGAAGCTCTCCCTACCTCCGCAGTCGCTTTAATGAGAGCGCAGCCAGCTCTGCACGCCTTCCAAACGAAGGCAAATTGCTTGTTTGCACACATGGCATCGTTCTCTTGCTCTGCTTTTGCGTCTTGGCATCGCTTGGCTGTTCCAAAGGCACCGGGACCCCACCCAAACGCCAGCGCTGATCCTCCCTGGTGACAGCGACATCCAGGTCCCAAACCCACGCTGGTTCAGAGAACAGTGGAAGGACTGCACGTTACCCCACCATGCATCACCCTTCTTTTTCATTGCTCTGCCTGTAACATGCTTTCTTCTCATATTCCTCACAAACCCCCTCTAGCTTAGACTAAATTAAATAATTTAGCCCCATTTCACATTTTATTTTCCTTCCCCTATTTCCTCTGTATAATGATCAGGAAAAGGTTACAGGCGCACTGTTGTCAGAGATGTCAAGATGAAAAGCGACTAAGCCTTTCTTCTCAGGGCTTTGGTTTTTTTGTTGCTTTGTTCTTCTCCACGTCTCCTGTCCAGATTTTGATCTACTTTGTTATGAATAAAACATCTCATCACAAATCTCCTCCTTCATTAGCTTGCTAACAGTGATCTTGTTAAAAGGCTTTCGGAAATCTAAACAGATTATGTAAAGTGGTCTTCCTTTACCCACAAGGTCAAAGAATTCCAATTTAGCAAATCATGACTGTTCTTTACAGAAGCTTCCTTAATTAGACCCCAATCATGGAATGCTTTCCTAGATTTTTTTCCATCTTGAACCCTACTTGAGATGTCAAACTCATTAGCTGTTACCTTTGGGGTTCTTAATTTTCCTTTTAAACTACCCTCCACAGGAGCAGCTTTTAAACAAGAAAACATCTTTGATGCCAGCAAAGCCATTTCATATGTCAGCTCCTTTCAACTCCTGCGTGCATCTGAAAGCCGATACAAAACACCCCACAGTCCCTGGCAGCGCTTGGCCTCAGCAGAGGAGAGAATCGGAAGAGAACAGATTACTCCATTATTAATTTGGCACTTATCTACAAGTTTAATGTTACTGTTAATTGTTTCCCTGACTTTAAGGGGACCCCTCCCTGTGGGGAGATGATGTGCTCACTGCAAGATGAGGTTAGATTCCTACACCTGTGGCAACCAAGATGGCTTAGAGATGAGGAGAGCAGAGGCCAGGGCTTTGCTTATGCCAGGGACCTGGAGCAGCCACACACCAGCTGTGCTGACCAGAGAGGCTGAGGATACCCCACACCTCAGACACATGCCCAGAGGGAGCTGTGGTGCCTCAGCACTGCCTGGCTCCATAAAAGAAGAGGGGGTGGCTGGCAGGGCCAGCGGAGCGAGGAAAGCGGTGGGTGCCATGCCAGCTCTGACTGTCTGAGAGCTCTTGGGGGGGGGGTGGTGAGGCATCCCTCTGAGCTCCACAGCTGCCAGCAGCTCTCCTAACCGCTACAGGACCACCAGAGTCAGAGGGTACCATGTTTTAAATGAACAGAGCTGCCTCGTCTCAGCACCAATAGTTCAGCAGGGCGCCAGCCTGGCACCAGCTTGGCTCTAGACAGGGCAGCACTTCATCCTCATCATCGAGCCGTCATGACGTGCCAGCCCCAATGGCCTGACCATCAGCTGCTCAGAGCTTTCCCAGCGCAGACAAGCCTACACAATGAGACCCATGCTCCTAACGAAGGGAACTGCGATGCAAGTTACAGCCAGGTCACAGAATCCCAGGCTGGCAGGGGTTGGAAGGGACCTCTGGAGATCATCCTGCCCAACCCCCTGCTTGAGCAGGCACACCCAGAGCAGGGGGCACAGGACTGCATCCAGGTAGGGTGTGAATGTCTCCAGGGAAGGGACTCCACAGCCTCTCTGGGCAGCCTGTGCCCCTGCTCTGGCACCCTGAAAATAAAGAAGTATTTCCACATATTCAGGTGGAACTTCCCATGTTCCAACTTGTGCCCGTTGCCCCTGGGCCTGTCATTGGGCACCACTGAAAAGAGTCCAGCCCCATCCTCTTGACACCCACCCTTCAGATATTTATAAGTATTGACAAAATCCCCCTTAGTCTTCTCTTCTCCAGGTCCTACAGCGTCGCCTTCCAGTGAGGACATGCTGCTCCCAGGAACGGCAACTCCCGGGGGGTGAAACCCCCCCACATCGCTGCGGGGGAGAGATAACAGGGTGACCAGCAGTAAAATGGGACCAGCCAGCCCGGGGACCCCGACAGCCCCCCTACAGCTTCGCAGCAGACCGTCCTTATTGCATGGCCTTGCTAAAAAGAGTGAGGTTATCTGGAGCCCACAGCGACCAATACATAACATTTATTTTGTTGGCATCCCAAACGCTTACAAAGACACAGCTGAAACGGGACGGGGTTTGGCGGTGGGGCTGCCTGGGCGGCCGGCCCCGGGGCGCTCCTGCCCCGTGGAAGCGGGGGGAGGAGAGGGCCAGGGTCACCGGGAGCCGGGGGACACAGGGGGCCGCAGCCCCGCCGGAGCGGGGAGCCTGTCCCAGGGGCCGCAGCCCCGCCGGGGCCCAGGCGCAGGCCGCAGGGCCCAGCCGCCACGCCGGTACCCACCCCCGCTCCCAGTCCCTCAGGGAGACTCCGCCGGACCCGGTACCGGCGGGGCCTCGGCGGCCCCCGAGCCCCGGGGCGGCCCCTCGGGCGGCGCGGCCCGGCCTACCCCGCCGCCGCTCTCTCGGAGGGGCCTGGCCAAGGTCACACAACCACACACACACACACCCCCGCCGGGGGCGGCCTTGGGAGCGGCCCCGGAGCCCCTCTGTCTGTCCGTACGCCCGGTCGTCCCTCTGTCCGCCGGCCCGGCCCGCCCCGCTCCCGCCGCCCCTCACGGCCGCCGCGACGCCGCTCACCAGGGCTCACGCGCGTACTCCTCCATCTTCCCGACCGCCACCGCCCTCGCCGCCCGATTGGCTCACCTCCTCCCCGCCACGGCCAATAGGCGCGGAGGGCGGGACTAAGGTGGAGGGGAGTGAAGGAAAGCGTGGCGCAGCTCGGAGGGCGCATGCGCAGTACACTCCCGCCCCGCTCCGCCCCGCCCCGAGCTGAGGGGTGGCCCGTGGGGTGCCGGCTGTGAGGCCGTTGTGCCCGGGTGCGTCCACCGGCCCCTGTCCTGGCAGCATGAGCTTAACTTACACCCAGCCAATGCACCAGAATTGCTGCCTCAAATGTGTATGTGTATATATATATATTATTCTTGAATGAAATGGAATAGTCCAGGAGTTATTAGTAGCTATGAAAGAATCATAGAATCATAGAATCGTTAAGGTTGGAAAAGACCCTTAAGATCATTGAGTCCAACACTAACCTATCCCTGCCAAGCCCACCACTAAACCATATCCTTAAGCACCACGTCTACCCTTCTTTTAAATACCTCCAGGGATGGAGGCTCAACCACCTCCCTGGGCAGCCTGTGCCAATGTTTGACAGCCCTTTCGGTGAAGAAGTTTTTCCTAATGTCCAACCTAAACTTCCCCTGGCGCAGCTTGAGGCCATTTCCTCTCGTCCTATTGCTTCTTACTAGGGAGGAGAGACCGACCCCCCCCTCACGCCAGCCCCTCTCAGGCAGCTGCAGAGAGCGAGAAGGGCTCCCCTCAGCCCCCTCTTCTCCAGGCTAAACCCCCCCAGCCCCCTCAGCCACCCCCCAGCACACTTGTGCTCCAGACCCTGCCCCAGCCCCGCTGCCCTTCTCTGGACACGCTCCAGCCCCTCAAGGGCCTTCTTGTCCCGAGGGGCCCAAACCTGAGCCCAGCATTCGAGGTGGGGCCTCCCCAGGGCCGAGCACAGGGGCCCCATCCCTGCCCGGCCCCTGCTGGCCACACCAGGGCTGACACAAGCCCGGGGGCTGGTGGCCTCCTTG
Source organism: Phalacrocorax aristotelis (assembly GCF_949628215.1). Taxonomy (NCBI): domain Eukaryota; kingdom Metazoa; phylum Chordata; class Aves; order Suliformes; family Phalacrocoracidae; genus Phalacrocorax; species Phalacrocorax aristotelis. The sequence continues at coordinate 2,341,257 of NC_134296.1, forward strand.
GCCACCCGGGCACTGCTGGCTCATGCCCAGCCGGCTGTCAGCCAGCACCCCCAGGGCCTTCTCCGCCGGGCACTTCCCAGCCCCTCTGCCCCAGGCCTGGGGCGTTGCCTGGGATTGGTGTGACCCAAGGGCAGGACCTGGCACTTGGCCTTGTTGAATCTCATACTGTTGGCTCTGGCCCAACGATCCAGCCTGTCCAGGTCCCTCTGTAGGCCTTCCTGCCCTCCAGCAGATCGACACTTCCATCCAGATTGGTGTCATCTGCAAAAAGATCACAGTTAGGAATGAAAACTAACACCTGAGAATTTTAATAACGCTGAGGCCAGAGAGGAAGGTATTGACAATGAATGCTGCATTGACATGAAACTCTTAAAAGAATACAAATCAGTAGAAGTTCAAGGACTGACAGTGGAAACATCCTGCTACAAAGAAGGCCATGAAGATAAGGGAAGGCCACAGATCCATCAACAGTGACAGAAGGGAACAACTTGGCCCAGAAGGCGCTGAAGCGTAGAACTGCGGGAAAGGTAATTCCGGCAGGGGAATATTGCGACCATCGGCTCAACTGAGGGACAAAAGGACTGACCCCACACACACTCCTCTTGAGCATGGGCAGTGAATTAAAATCACACTACAGCTTTACATATAAGTGAAGAAGATACAGACCAATGGAAGAAGAGGATGCTCAGTCAGGTCAATGATTATGTGTTAGATAAGTGTGGTGTGTTAACTGTCATGTATAAATGCCAAAATGAACTCCAACAGGTGAGCACGCTAGGAGGAATTATCCCCTGTGCATTTGGCACTGTAATAAAAGAATGCCTGCTTTCTAAAACTTCAAAATTGAGTCTTAGAGAGTTCTTTTAGCTGTCTTTTACAGTATCACCCTTGGGTCCTGGCGTTGGTCACCAGAGAGAAGAGACCAGTGCCTGCCCCTCCTCCTCCCCTCGTGAGGAAGCTGCAGAGCACCATGAGGGCTGCCCTCGGCCTCCTCTGCTCCAGGCTGAAAAACCAAGGGACTTCAGTCGCTCCTTGTACAGTTTCCCCTCTAAACCCTTCATCAACTTCATGGCCCTTCTCGGGACACTTTCCAGTACCTTTATACCCTCAATGTCCTGCGGCGCCCAACACTGCCCACAGCGCTCAAGGTGAGGCCGCCCCAGTGTGGGGCAGAGCAGGATAATCCCCCCCCCTCGCCCAGCTGCGATGCAGGGCTCGATGCCCCCCGGGGCATGGCTGGCCCTCTGGGCTGCCAGGGCATGGCTGTTGGCTCATGTTCAACCTGCCATCGACCAGAGCCCCCAGGTCCCTGCAGAGCTGCTCTTCAGCCTCGCGTTCCCCAGGCTGTCTGTACAGCCAGGGCCGCCCTGCCCCAGGGGCAAAATCTGGCACTTGCCCTTGTTAAACTTCATACGGTTGGTGATTACACCATCAGCAAGATTCAGATGCATCAGGGCTAGGCTCACATCATGGCCCTCTGACTGAGGCCTGACCCACAAAGCAGCTTTTGTTTATCCCTCTAGGAAGTAGCGCCTGCAGTAAAAGTGTGAGGAAATCTGAGTCAGCCCTGCCGATTCTTGAGGCTTCAGGCAGCCAATCACCCCACAACCGATCTGGTCTGCACCCTGCAAATGCATCCCAGCGGCAAGTGTCATGAGCGCCCTGGAAGTGGAGATGAAGATGTCTGACAGTACCCGGCTGAGCTGGAGGAGGACGCCTGCCCGGTGGCCAAGGAGGTGGCGAGGGGTGGCGTGCCTGCGCTGCGGGCATCCATCCCACCGGAGCAGCCGAGATGCTCAGGAGCGGCACCTGCCTCACTCCTGGCACTGCTGAATCAGCCAGGCTGACCTCGGGGTGTCCTTGGGGATGCTCCTGTGGGCTGGGCAGTGCAGGCGAGAGCTGGGCTTTCAGGGACCCCTCAAGAGACTGTGCCTGCGAGAGGGCAGTTCTCCAGGGACAATTAGTCTCTGTGCTGGCAGCAAACACCAGGGCAGCCTGTGAAGCCCCTGAAGCCTTTCCCCACATGTTTGCAAACTCTCTAAGTTGTAAATTGCTTGTTCTTTTCACACTCCTAATTTAACCTTACACACTGTGCTCTCTTGAAAGGGTGGTAAATCATTCGGTTGCAACAGGCGATGCGGATTGTGCACCAAGGCACTTAATTGCTCTAATAAATCATGGGCTGAAGCAATGGAAAGGAGCTGAAATGCTCCACCTGCTTTAATTTGCTGTTTTCAAAGGCTTTAAAAGACTCCTTGTGAATGTAAGCCTTCATGGTGTGAGTGCAGCGATGGCATGTTTGTCCTTACTTAAGGCAGGATGGGAGCAAAGGGTGATGCAGTAATGGACGTTACCAGAAGGTGGTATTGTGGCTTCTGCTTTGGCGAAGGAGGGGAGATGGGAAGAGTGGAAAACCTCAGCCTCATCCCAGCCTGGCTGAGCCTGGGAGCAGACCTTTCCACTCTCCTGTCCTGTTACTGCTGTGACTGGTCCCACACTGGTCTGACCTTCCTTGGGGTGGCAATTTCTTGTGGTAGAATCATGGAATCACAGAATGGTTTGGGTCAGAAAGGACCTTTAGAGGCCATCTAGTCCAGCCCCATGCAGTGATCAGGGACATCTTCAAACAGATCAGGTTGCTCAGAGCCCCGTCCAGCCTGACCTTGGATGTTTCCAGGGATGGGGCATCGACCACCTCTTGGGGCAACCTGGGCCAGGGTTTCACCACCCTCATCATAAAAAATTTCTTCCTTATATCCAGTCTAAATCTCTCCTCCTTTAGTTTAAAACCATCACCCCTTGTCCTGTCACAACAGGCCTTGCTAAAGAGGTCACCCCCACCCTTCCCACAGCCCCGCTTTAAGCACTGGGAGGCCGCAATAAGGTCTCCCTGCAGCATTGCCTTCCCCAGGCTGAACAACCCCAGCTCTCCCAGCCCGGCCTCGCAGCAGGGGGGCTCCAGCCCTTGGAGCATTTCTGTGCCCCCTCTGGCCCCGCTCCAACAGCCCCGTGTCTGTCCCGTGCTGAGGAGCCCCGAGCTGGAGGCGGCGCTGCGGGGGGGTCTCACAGAGCGGGGCAGGGGGGCAGGACCCCCTCCCTCGCCCTGCTGCCCGCGCTGCCGGGGATGCAGCCCAGGGCACGGCCGGCTTCTGGGCTGCAAGAGCACATTGTTGGCTCCTGTCCAGCTTTTCATCCCCCAGCACCCCCAAGTCCTTCCCTGCAGGGCATTGTAGCCCTTGTCCATTCCCCTGAGGAGCAGCAGGTTAATTCTATCAGGCTGAACGGTCACTCTGCTCATCCCTTTCACAAGCCGTGGGAGAGCTTGTGAAACTCCCTGCCGAGCCCATGTGATGCTTGAGTTGCAGTGGCCAAAGTCACCACAGGGACATTCAGTAGCTCAGCTGGGGGCACTGGGGCACCCTGGGGCAGGCTGCGGGAAGGTGCTCAAGGACTTCCTGGGGTTTTCTGAATTTCCCTGCGGCCAGGATCTGGTTCCTTTCCTGGTATAGAATGCCTTCTCCCCACTTCCCTCGCTCTGCATGGGCAGGTGTTTTGCAGAGGCGGGGTTTGGGTGAAGTTGCGTTGGGTTTGGGAGAGAAGCGATTTCTCTCACTGGCCATGGGAGCAACACGTTCCAGAGCAGCCGCGTGTCCCAGCCAGGCAGGGAGATGTCGCTTGCTTTCTCAAGGAATATCTTACACAGTAGGAAAAAAAATGAGTGTGTTTAACCTTTCCTCCTGCAGGCTCTGAAGGAAAGGGAAATAAAACAGATTAGAGGAATCCATTCCATTTTTTTGGTTGTCATTTATCACCTAATAGGAAAAGATGAAGACAGACAGTCCTAGGTAGTGGCACGGGAGAGGGAGGCACAGAAAGCTTTCCCAGCTCTGCCAAAGACCCTGTATGCTCACCTGGAAAAGGTATTTAATCTGACTTTCTCTCAGTGCCTTATCTCTGAGATGCAGCTAATCACGTTGCTGTGTTTCAAAGGAGTGTTGTGCAGAAATATTCATTAGTGCCTCCAAGGTGCCCAGTTGCTATGGAGATGGGGATCCTGTTAAATGCAGCGACTGACAGAGCCTCGGCCGGGATCCGGAGCTGCCAGGAGCTCCTCTGCGCCAAACCGCACCGCGCTGTGCCGCGCCACTCTCTCCCGACGGGCGCAGCTTCCCAGGGCCAGCGTCAAGCCCGCAGTGGCTGGAGCTGGCTGCGGAGCGAGGCCCGGGGGTCCCAGTTGCTGGTGGCCCATGGAAGAGCAGCCAGAGCAGACATATCCAGAGCTCATCTTACTCTGGGGTGAAATTTTTCTTTCTTCCCTAGATCCTCTTTCTGTTGTTTTCTTTCTTACAGCACTGGAACTCTGTGGAATACGGTGCAGTCAGAGCTGCGCTAATATCCCCATTTCAAAAGAGACGTGTAACAGCCAGGGTAAATTCCAGTAAGACCATCCACTATAAACCAGGACAAGTTTAGGGTGACCCTGCTTGTCTCCCGGCTTTTCTGCTAATGAGGGAGCGCCACAGCCAGCTCTGCAGCTCGGTGGAGGAGGGCCCAGCAGACGTGGGCTCCCAGAGCAGGGGAGCACGTGTGATGCTTCAGGAGAAACTCGCAGCCTCCCAGGTCATGTTTACAGCTTCTCAGGGAACTCGGTGTCCGGTGCTTCTCCTCACAGGAGCCAAGATTCAGGAGCAACAAAACAGAGACCCAGTCGAGGTGTCGATAGGGATTTTATTCTGTTGAAAACTGATTTAAAACACAGGAAGGAGTAGTGAAGGGAAAGGCAGACACACAATTCCAGGTTTTACTTGCCAGTGGAAAGGTTCTGTCTCTGGTTTAACATTGCAGATTGTCCCTGGGGCTGTCCACGTGCCCTGTCCCTGGAGCCAGGGGTGGCACACTTGAGGGAGCCTGGATTTTTCCTGGAAGAGGGAGACACGCAGCTGTGACTCCTCACTGCCTTTTTTTTTGTGCCCTCTCCAGCTGGGGACTGAGCTGCCAGTCTGTAGCTTACTTCCTACGAGCACTTGCTGTGTGCTCCTGGTGACTGCGCACAGCGGCACCGGGTAGAAGTACCAGGCATTTGGCCATTTCTTCCATCCCTGGCCTCTGTTAACTCAAATTTCTCTTCCAGAAGACGCAGTGATAAGACGCTTTGAACTGTGTATCCTGAAAAGCAGCCACGTTACAGAGCTCCAGGGCTGTAGTAAGGTGGAACAAGCAAGACACTCCTTTGGCTTCTGTGGGAAAAGAAGGCACCAAATAGACACCGATACGCTAAATTCTCTCTGGTTCCTGTTGCATTCAGTGCTGTTGCATCCACGGCAGTTTTGGGGTGAGGGAAGGGGAAGAGTCTGACAGGGCTGGGCCCAGAAGAAGGTGAAGGGGGTGACCATGTCCCTCATAGTCCTTGGTGCAAGTGAGCACCAAGACAAGGGTCACGATATCAGGGAGATAGAAGTGGTGGAATGAAACGGGATGAAATTGAAGACAGCAGTGTTTAAGGTTATGCGCTTGGAAACTAAAACCAACCGTTTCTTCTACACTCTGGAAAAAATCTCAGTGGTTCTGGTGAATCATAGGAAGGCTATGAGCAGGAGCTGCGATGCTGGAGATAAATGAAATCCTAGAATGCAGCGAGAATGTGCATTTCCCGTTAAGATGGGGGATGTCTAGTTTGTAAGACAAGGCACAGGGAGACTCACCTGGAGCACCCTGTGCCTGTGTTCAGGGGGGGATCTGAGCCAGGGAGACAGGCAGAGAAGGTAATTAGTCTGACAAGAAAAATCTTACAAGAGCCTATTTTACAGAAGACCAAAGCGCTGCTTGTTTGGACTAGCAAAGAGAGAGGCCTGAGAGCAGGCGGTAAATCCTGGGAGGATGATAAAGGATGAAGAAAAAAGGAGGCGGTTGGCAGCATAACAAATGGGTGCGAAATACTGTGCACGGAGTAAAGCTGCCTTGAAACTTGGAGAGAAGAGCCTGTCTGCCTCTATCCCTCTGGGAGAATTTGCAGGTGCCAGTAAGCTTCTTTATGGATTAGGTTGATGGAAAGTAGGTGCCTCCAACCAAAGCCTGGCTTAGGGCACTGCCTGAACCAGAAGCAGGAGAAACTCAGGAATTTAGTCTGTGCAGAGGAGGGATGTCTCTGGGGCTTGGCGAGGGGAAATGGGAGCGTTGTGATGAAGAGCAGCTGCAGAAGTACCCCTGCAGAGAACAGGGAATCAGCAGAAGCTCTGATGAAATGATGCAGGGATGGTGCTGGGGTCAGACTTTGCAGAGCGAGGAGCAGGCATCGGGCTGGGCTGGCACCCCCTACCTGCTTCCTCCCCACCCCAAAGGTGCTGGACTTTGTGCATCCTTCGTAAAGAAACCAGTCTGCACCAGCAACATAACCCCCACCACCTCCTTCCCGAAGGGGAAAAGAAAAACCGCAGAGATCCTGGCGAGCAGCGGCATGAAGATGAAAACTTTCTGTGGGGTGGGCGCTTTATTGCCCGTTTCAGCCAAAAGCTGTCACTGTCACAGCAGAAACTCTCCCCTCCTGTAACGGAGGAGACGCCCCGTATCTTCGGAGCCACGCTGACCTCTTTATTAGCCCTGCGGCACCGATGGGCACATGCGAGGGATCTGCCTCCCCCACCCCCCAGATCCCCAGCCTGCCAGCTTGTGCATTTTTGCGTGTTTTCGCACTAGGTTGGCCCATTGCCTTTAAAAGGCTAAATGCTCCGGACTAAATTTGGTCATGGAGCTCTGCATGGTTCCCTGGAATGTCCTCGGGTTTCAGGCTCCTCTGATAGCACCATTCCCCGCCTCCCGCTGGGCTCCATTGGCTTCCCAGCACCCGAAATTGCGTCCGGACCCTGTTATTGGCCAACTCTTGGATCGAGGGGTGTCCCCTCTTCGTAACTACTATATCCCGGGCTGCAGCGGTTGAGAGCTGCTGAGATTTAACACTTCAGCACCTGCCGCTGCTGGGGGAAACTGTTGGAGCTTTGGCTTCTTGTTTTTTTCTCCTGCCTTGGGTACCACACATAACCGCAACCGTGTCTCGCCAGCGAGCCAAGATGTCCAAAGTGGCCAAATATCGGCGACAAGTTAGTGAAGATCCAGATATTGACAGTTTGTTGTCTACTCTGTCTCCAGAGGAGATGGAAGAGCTGGAAAAGGAGCTGGATGTGGTGGATGCAGATGGAAGCATCCACCTGGAGCTCAGTCAGAAAAACCAAACAGAAAATTCCCCGCCCGGCCCGCAAAACTGCGACACAATGCTCAATCACTGCGAAAAGGAGACCAGGAAACTTATTCAGAGGGAACACTCGATCGACGTAAGTCACCTCTCCCCACGCTTGAGCTGTTTCTATAAGTGCAGGGGCATACCTGTGAACTGCGCCGGGCTGTTTTAGGGGATAAGATGGAAAACACGAGCCCCAGAAAGGGCGTGCTGTGCTTGCTAAAGAGGAATAGCTGTCGTGTAGAGAGCGGAGGAGCGAGGCAGGGAGCTACTCCCGGCACTCCAGGAGGGAACAGGGGATTTCATCAAATCCCGGTGTGACTGGCAAACCTGTGCCGGTGTCAGGGATTTTCTCTCTGCTTCTGCTCTGCGTCCTTTGGCAGGGCTGAGGGCAGAGATGGTCCTCCCAGAAGGCGGCTGGAGGGGCCAGTGCAGTGACAGCGATCCCTTGGGCTGCATTTCTTTTTCCTCCTTTTTTTTTTTTTTTCCCTTTGGAGATCTTCAAACTCTCAGTCCCTTAAGTTCTTCTTGTGCAAAAGCTTAAACAGTCTCTGGTTCTTCTGGAATAAAAGAAGTTAGCTGCTTTGAGGAAATCACCTCGAGAAGCAGGTTTTGCCCCGAGCCATTTGTTTCGTGTTTATTGTTCAGTTAAAATTCATTCTTTTATTTTGATTTGGATACATTCATCTCCTTCTTTTCACCTGGCAAATCCTTTAATAGCTTGCTTTGAGCTAGAAAGCTTCGTGCCAGTCCCTCTCGTCTTTTTGTGCCTTGCCTTAGTGGGAGCCAATCCCACTTCTCCGTAACATTTATTAACCTCTGCACTAAGAATATTTGGTATGTGCTTCTTGCGTGGGAGGCTGGGAAGCATTTGGTTTCCCTGGTTTTTCACGGCAGGCTGAGCCAGAAAGCGAAAGAAGGAGAGTCTTGAGCTATTTATCTGTGTAGTCACAGGCAGATTTCATGTCCCAAGCTGGATTCGCATCTGCTGGGATGGGCCAGGGCTGAGGAGTATCAGCAGCGTAAGCAGAGCAGAGGCTTATGTGGATCCCACTCTTAAGAGATTGCTCTGGCTCTGGTTCCTTATCTATTCCAGGTCACCCTGCAGCACCCTGGATCTCCCAGCTGAGTAATTGAGCTCTAACTAGCCCACGACCACTTGGAAGTAGCTTTTTATGGATGTGTATGGGGTTTATTATAGGAGGGTCCTCTGCTGACCGGGGCCTGGGAGAAAACAGGGAGAAAAAGTTGAAAATTGCAGCTATAGGAGAAATAAATGAAGGTTTATTTTGAAGACCCGAACAAGGGGTTAAACAGTTCCCCCCCACCTCTCTCCAAGCTCCAAGCTCGGCTCACGCTGCCTGGGAGCTTTCCCCTGGCTGTGAGGACAAGGCACCTGCAGCCTTCGCCTCCTATATGCAGTGCTTGGCACGGGCTGGGGGACAGAAAGCGCTGGGCCCCTCGCCACGAGAGCGCTGGGTATATCTTCCCACTGGTGGAAAATTTCCCTGTGGTGGGGAACTGCAGGTGCTACAGGACAAACCTGCCTGGAAAGGGAAATCTGTTATGTGAGACCAGTTATCCCAGTGGCGCTGCAGGGGATTGCACTGGTTCACAGGTGACCCCGGCTTGCAGCCAGCACTGAGAGCTGGCAGTGGAAAAGCTGCTTTTTCAGGCAGGGGGACTCTGGTGTTTGGCATCACTAGTGATGCTGGTTTGTTTTAACCATGGGAAGAGGGGAGTCGACTGGGAATTGGGACAGGGAAGTGTCCCTGACCAAGAGGAAGGGAAGGAATTTGTGTTTTTCGGAAATAGATTGTTGGGAAATTGGTTAAACGCTGTGTTATTTGGAAGATGCCTGAGAGTGTGCGTGTGTCTGCGTGTTGCAGAAGAGGTCTTGGGATGGCAGCAAGGGATGGCAGGGGGAGGAGAGGTGCCCCGGGAGAGGGTGCACAGCCCTGGCTGGCGGGGAGGGCAGCGACGGAGGTCCTGAGAAAAGCACTCACTGTGCTCTCCTTTGAACTTCGGTAGCTTTGGGCCATGGAAGACAAAGCAAGTTGGCTGCTGGTCAAATTTGTCAGTGAAACTGGCCCAGTTAGATTGCATTGCAGTAACTGGATATGGCAGAACTGTCTTTCTTCTTCTATTTCAATCCCTGGAGGCCAAGAAAAAAGATATCCTCCACCCCTTCCTCCTTGGCATTGTTAGGACCTGGGATTAGCACCTAGAAAATGCCAGCTCGCAGCGTGGGCAGGTCAGCCCATGCTGGTGGTGGAGCAGGGCTGTTGCTGCACCATGGGGCACGAGGATGGGAGGGGATGGGGTGGGGTGGGGTGGGATGAGGACGGGATGGGATGGGATGGGATGGTGGGATGGGATCATTGGACCACAGAAGCGATTGCAGAAGCCAGCCCAGAGCCAATGGTTCCCTCCATCCGAGGAAGCTGCAGGGCTGTGTTTTGCTGCAGGATGGATTGAGAACGTGGAGCCACCCAGACCATCCCAGACGGCTCCCGAGCTCTCACCCGGCTGCTCAGAGCACTGAGGGCTGTGATGATAAATCCCTCTCTTGTATCAGTGGATTTCACCTTGCAGCAGTCAGCAAAGCCCTTGTGCCTGCCAACAGAGGCGTTGTGGCTGCACACCCCCAGGGATGGCATTCCCCCAGCCAAGCGCAGGCACCACCCCACCGAGGTCCATCCAGCCTCTCTCCCTCGACAGCTCCCAACATTGCGCATCACAAACCCACGCAGTGCCCGGCATCCCTGATTAAACGCGTCAAGCAAAGCCTTTGCGAGCGAGAAGCGGAGGCGTGAGCATGGGAGGGAAGCGCGGGCACAAGGGCAGGGAAGGAACGGGAGGTCCTTCCAGCGGGACTGGCCTTTGGAACATCTGGAAGATGTTATCTTGCATCTGTGGTGTCTCTTCTGTCGCGAGGGACAGGAGGTTAGATTCTTGTCCTTGAACTACAGAGAGTTTATAGGTCTGTAGCTGCCTTGTGCAAATGCTGAGGATAGAAAATGTTAGGGAGTTCCCAGCGCAGCTCCACAGCGGCGCCTCGGGCTGTATCGTTGCTGCTAAAACTCATTTTGCAAAGCTGGGAGGTGGCTGGGTCACAGACCCCGCCGTGCAACGGCCGCTCCAGCTCCCGCAGCCTGCCAGGACCGGGGCCGGGGCAGCTGCCACGCGGGGCCGGCAGCATGCCGAGCCAAGCTGCCGCACTCCGCTCTCCCCGCCTGTCTTTCCTCCTTCCTCCATGCATCCCTCATTTGCCCCTTCTTCGTGCAGTTGCTGGTGGGACATCGTCTGTTAGCTGGGATGTGCAGGAACTTCTCCAAAGAGCAAATTAGGATATTTTAAAGGGAAAGGTCCGGTTTCTGCCCATCTCGCAGGTCTTCTTGCAGTCATTGCTCTGTTCTTGGGCTGGCTCCAGGCACCCCCATTCCCTTCTAAATATTGTGAGGAGTGGGTATATTTAGAAATATTGTAACTACATAATAACACATCTTCTTAGTGATGAAAAGGGCAAACTTGGGTAACTAGGAAGCAGTTTATAAACAGCCCAAAATAGATGTGAGCTTTGCCCTAACTTCTCTGCACGGGAGAGCCAAATTCACATCTTGGTGATGCATTAACTAATTAATCTTCATTTTGTATTGTTAGCGAGTAAAAGTACACCCCGAGTTCAACAGTGGGGCTTGGGACAGTGCCCCTCTTCGGATGCGCTCGACAAGGCCTTCTTGCAGGTCCGTGTATCAAGGGAACCAAAGTTAAACTAATATTCACAGGTAGATAAATGAAGAGATTATTTTTAATAGCTCATGGCTCTTTACTGTAGCGGGCAAAGACATAATGAGAGAGAAATCCGGGTTAGAAACACACTGCAAAGTCGAAGCAGTGGCGTTAAGCAAAGGATGATTTACCTGGGAACACAGCGGAGTTGCTGTCACTTGAAAACTTCATATGGTGCCTGGGATTTCCCTTTAGAAAAGGAAAGGCTGCTTGTGCCAGGGGTTTGGGACTCAGTGGGATGGGTTCCCTCTGTCTCTGCGGGATGGGTTTCTCTGACAGCTGAGCTCTACAAGGGGACGGGGTTTGTGACAGCTGCTCTGGATTTGTGCGGTTCTTCCTCTGCCATTGGTGACATCTTTAAAAAGCAGGTGTCTGTGTATATGGCACTACGATACACAGCCTGGAGATACCCCCGTTGTTCCCGTTGGCATTCGGTCGCTCCTAAACCCCCTCAGGGTACCTTTGCCAGGAGGGACCTGGCTGAGTAGAGCCACGCCGTGGGTAGGACCCCGCCGCACCAGCCGTGCATGCCGCGGGACTGCCTGGTGTGGTGGACAACTGCTCCTTAGCAGCTGCCATATCCATAGCAGGAGGTTTTACCTTTCAAAGCGTGCCACAAAATCCACTTGCTTCAGTTCTTGGCTCTCCTTGGATTCCCACCCAGCCTCACCACAGGGCCCACGTAGCTCCAAAACACTGAGCACCAGGTGACAGAGGCAGCCTCTCGTGCTCTCCTTCCCCAGCACCAGCACCTTCCCTGGGAGCGGATGGAGCCTCCTTCCCTCAACTGCACCTGTAAGGAGAGGCCACCTGGATGCCCTGGTCCCGTCAGAGTCCCCAGTCCTGCCTCCCAGTGGGGATGCACTGATTTCATGCTGCTGCAAGCAGGAATGGCTGGGAAATTGCATGGAAATTGCATGCGGGGGCTTAATCCTACAGGTGGAGGGCATTCATTCCAGGGCCACAGAACCACTTCTCTTAGCAAGATGCTTGCAGGCACGGTGGATGTCTCATTCCATGTAAGCCTAGGGACCAGCTTCTTGGAGGAGAAGGCCCCGAACAGGAGACACTGGATGCTAGGGCAGATGTGCACAGCCAGGGCAGATGTGCACAGTGCAGATGACCCCTGTATTTTTGTCTCCTGAAGGTTGAACACCCTTCCCACGAGAGGAGCTGAGGTGGCTCAGGCGAGTGCCTTCCAATACCTTTCCCCTTCCTCTCGGACGTCCCACTCCCCAGCGCGCTCCTGCACGGACAAGACACCCTCCTGCTCCAGCTCCGTGCGTCCTTACCCCTGCAGGCTGCTTTGCCTGGCCTGGTGCTCCTGGGGACAGCCTTGTGCCCCCAAGCACTCTTCGCTGTCGGCTGCGTGCATCGGTTGGTTTTGATGCTGAGGGGAAAATCAGTGACCTTGGAAGGCGTTTACTTAACCCAAATGCAGCACATTAGAAGGATGCTGGTGGCAGAGGGCAGCAGGTCCTGTTGCCGTGGATAAGGATTACCGAACTCCTCGGGAAGGTCTTGTAAAAAGTCCTGCCTTCCTTTCTGACTTACTAGGGGGTGCGCATGTAGGCTTGACGCTCGCCACTGTGTGGGATTTAATCCAGTTACTGGTGGCTATATGTGGAGGGTGACACCGTGACAAGCGGAGATCCCTACCAATGAGCCCTTCCTCAACGCCGGGGAAAAACAAGTTAGTATTTAATTTTCTTATCAAAGCTCGTCATCTTTTCATGAAAATATCTGGAGGAAAAACAAGCTCTACGGTTAAATAGCTGGGACAGACTCAAGGGAAATTGCAAACAAGGGAAAAGAAGTGGTTGTATCATTCTTTAAGCATCTTACCAGTCTGTGACTAACACATATGTATTTAAACACTGCTGTTCTGTTTATCAGCCAGTTCTGTCGATATGCCAAGACCATTCCTTCTCTCTTCCAAGAGTCTTCACCAGTTCCCAGCCCTTGCCTTTCTTTTAACCATGTCCCAGGCAGGTCTCTGGCAGCCTGGGTGCCTGCTCTTCCCTCACCAGAACAAGTTGTTGTTCCGCTCTTGGCCTCCAAAAGAGGTGCAGGGGGTGGGTGGCACTGGGGCATCCTTTGCTTCTCCAGCAGCACCCAGCTCACAGTGGGGTGGGAAGGGAGCTGGTGGCTCCCTGGTCTTTGCGTTACTCCCGCAGACGGTAGCCAGGGGTATCCAGAAGAGTCACGCAATTTGGAAGAAACCAAAGGTATTGAATTGTTCCTACTTGGTCCTTAAAAGAGGCCACAGATGGGCTCTGCTTCGCGGCCTCCCCAGGCTGCTGCAGAGCCGCCCACCCAGGAGGGCCCTTCTGTTTGTCCCCTTTTGTTGTTCAAAAATGAAAACTGCCATTGTCTGCGCTCGGAAAATTCATTCTTAATTTCTGAAACCCTGGAACGAGAAGGACGAGCATCAGAAGCGAGAGCTGTCAGCTAGCAACAGACGATAAAACAGACCTCCGAGGCAAAAAGAGAAGCAGGATCGATCCCGTGACAGATAACTGAGGGATCTGCAGCGTGGAGAACAGCTGAAGCAAGCGAGGCAGCAATGCACCCGGGTTTGAACTCCGTTTCTGAGCAAACGGTGTGAGAAGGAACCTCGCGGCCAGATCGGGGTTTCTGTAACACCGTGGGAAACCATGGAAGAAACCTTGTGTTGCTGTGACCGGGGCAAGTGGCAGCACAAAGCGTTCCCAGTGACTCGTAGGTCCATCTAAGGGCACAAGCGGGGAAGAAAAGCTGAATTTCTAGTCAGTCTGAAAAAAAGACCAAGAGTAAAAAGCTGAGTTCTATATTTACATAAACCACAACTGGGATGCAGATAAATCCGTGGAAATGCTTGGAGCGTTTAGCTTATATGGGCTGAGCTGCCACAGGCAGGGAGGTTTACTGTCTGTTTATGTTGAGCTGATAAATAGACATACAGAGGAGGGAAAGAGCTGGGATCCTTTACGTATCGCTTTCTCTTGCAGCGTTTTGACATCATTTGCGTGCTAAAATGATCTCAGTGACTCAGCTCCCAGCAGGACGCTGGGATTAACCGGTCGTGTCACTCAAGCCCACCCGTTGCCGTGGTGGGAATCGCAGCACGGTGGAGTGAGAGGATCTCACTTCACAGGGAAGGAGGTATCGGGGCACTTGTTCTGAAATCACGGCGTGGAGAGCGGCAACGGCGGCCGCACCGTGGAGTAACATGAGTCCTGCTCGGTCCTTTCCTCTGCCCAGAACATGGTGCAAACAAGGTTGAAAGCAGGCAGGGCCAAGAGCTGCAGAAGTGCCAGAGGGGAGGCGACAGCCCGGGGTCACAGAGGTGCTCTGGTGCGTGCAGCCCGCTGCCGTTGGGTTGGGGAGCCCACGGCTGAGACACGATACTTGGGTCGGGATTCACACCAAGACCCGCCGGCTGCTGCCGAGGGCTCCGAGCGGTCCTGCCTCCTGGCAGGGGCACAAGGGCAGGAGGCAGGTGTGTCCGGACATCCAGACATCCGTGGGGATGGGCACCCGCACAGCCCAGCACAAAGGGAGCTGCAGTTTGCTTCCTTTCAGGGAGGATCTTCAGTTTCTAAGAACTAGCCATGGCGACTCCCGGCATGCCCTGCTTTCTCTCATTAAGTCCTGGACCACAGCTCCCACGTGGCGTAGGAGCCCAAGCAGCCAGCGCTCTTGTTTCTCGTAAGTTATTTAAGGGTTTCAACCTGCAAACCAGCTCTCTGATTTTGGCAGGTGAGCTCCTGGGTCTGGGGCTCCTCTCACCTGCTTCAAAGACCTTGATTCATCCTCCCACACCGGGTGCCTGTGGCCACCAGTGACACCATGGGGTGTCTGTGATGGTCCCACGGGTTGGCTGGTGGGAGACCTGCACCAGCAAGGGGCCTGGAGATGCTTTCCACATAGTCCCAGGAGGCTGGGAGCCAGAGTCCTCTTTCTCAATCATCCAGCCCCCTGTGACGCAGAGAACAGGAGATAGGGTTTAAGACTTGCTAAGCTGATTTGCAGTTCTTCTGACCCTAAAAATCTGAGGAATGCTCTTTGTGGGCTGTCCACAGAAAGTGCTCTGAGCAGAAATCCAGCCGCGAGGTGGCCGTGCTGTGAATCACTGACATTCACACATTCACTGCCCTTTGCAACCTCTGCCGAAGAGGAGGTGATCAGCAAAAAGGTCTCATCTTGGGAATATCCAGTTCAGCCATGGCAGTGCCAGGAGAAAGGGCTGGGAAAATGTTGGGTAGAAGAGAAAAACCCTGACTTCTAAAAACAGATTTTGTTAGAGAAACAAAAGTTTCCATTTGCAAAGTATCCAGCGGCATTAAGGGCTTTCTGGAAAATGGTTGCATGTTGCTGAGGAAGGGCTGGAGCTATTCTATTAAAGGAAACCCAGTTGAAACATTTGTTGTCTGCCTTAATTCAGCAATGAAGGCAAAGCAAGGCAAAAGTCAGGGCCAGAAGCTGTCCAGTCTCTGGAGAACAGCACTGTGTCTCAGAAGGAGGGTGTTTTTAAAAAAATTGGCTTGGGAAGTGCAAAAAGACAGTGATATTTGGGGTCAGGAAGATCTGAGCAGAAGGGAAGGGGAATAACTGAGCTCCTCATTAAAATAACAGAGTAATAGCTGAGGCAGGACAGAACAAGGAGTTGTTTACATCGCTCTGGGCTTTAGCACATAGAGCATGGCCTGGGGGGCCACGCTAGGTCTGCGTGCGTCCCAGTGCTGGAAGCTGAGGTCCTTTCACCCTTGCTTCATGCCAAAAAAATCCAAGCGTGCCGAGAGAGAAACTCCGTGCTGCCTGGGAATGGTCCTACCAGGGAGGCCGTCGGGGCCAGAGCTCTGCGGGGCGTATGGAGAGCCACGAGCAGGGAGTCTCACCGCAGCAGCCCATGGTAAGGTAGATAAGGACTTGGCAGGGTTACTCTGGTGCTGCTGCAGGTAGAGCAATGCCAGATCCCTTGTGGGTGGGATGGGTGTCGTGTAAATCTGGACTTGGCTGTCTCGGGCAAGCAAGGTCAGCAGAAGCCTCGTGGACCCGCTTCCTCCAGTGGTCTCGTCAGTCCAGGTTTAGCAGCTCTCAGGACTCAGCCAAGGACACAGTATTTTTCCCAGGAATGTCCTTGGCTCTGAGTTGTCCCTGGGTTACTCAAAATTGGCCAAGGAATGGAGGAAAGGAGCCTCTTGGCCAGCTTGTTGTGGTTTAGCTTGGCTCCAGCAACCCTCTCACATGCCTAGGGCATAATGGCGATGCATACCCAGATACCCAGGAGCATCAAGTGCAAAACAACCTGCCTTCACCCACTGGCCACCTCAAAGGACTTCTCCAAGCAGTGGGAGAGTCTCGGGGGACACCCCTGTCCCCAGGGAGCTCACATGGCCTCTGCCCAGCCCCCTCAGCCCCCTTCACCCACGGCCACAATGAGGGGTGGTGGGGTGCTGGTGCTTCGCTCACAGCTCTGGCTGGGGGTTGGGGTAGCTGGGCAGGGCAGAGGGGACATCAGGGCTCCTTTAGAGCCCACGCAACGGGGTAGGCGTCTCCACAGGATGATGCAGATGCCCAAGGTTAGAGCTGTGGGTTTGATCTCAGCATCTCTTGGTGGCTCTGGAGACCTTTGTAGGGCTCGGCAGCATGTAGTAGGACAGACTGAAACCTCTCAGGCAATGATACCAGATTGGCCCATTAGTTATGGATCCATAACTAATTTAGGCATAACTAGTTTAGGCATAATTATTATGCTTAAAACCCCTATGTCAAATAACCAAACCCAGGTCCCTTCTCTGGCCAGTCTGGTCTGGGAGCCCCCAGCCGACCAACAGGTTCTGGTGAGCTGTCTCTCCTGGTCTCCCGTCGTCCCTGGGGCTTCCCCACTTCCCGGCTCCAAAAGCCCCTCCGTCACTCAGGATTTGCCTGGGACTGATGGAGCTTTGCTGATGGGTACCTGTTGCCTAAGCCATGGCCTGCCAAGAGATGAACTGGAAAATGTCCTGTTGGCTGCAGGAGAAGTTTATTACCCCAGCAGAGGCTGGGAGAAAGGGACAGTCTCTTGGCCTGGATTTTATCCCCCAGCCCTACAGCTCCAAAGGGATTCTGGTTGGTTTGGAAGGAGCACGGCTCTGGGTGGAGGGTCTCTGTTGGTGGCAAAAGCCATGTGCCAGGCAACCAGCACACCAAAACAGCTCTGCCGGTGGAATTGCTGGCGAGGAGGGAGGCAGAGAGCCGCAAGGAGAGGACTCATGGGCTCCGGTGCACATGTGGAAATTACCCTGTGTGGCTGAAATCATTCCTGGATCAATTAAGTTCAGCTGGTCCCATGGTCCTTCAGCAGACACCTGCATCTGGCTTTAGGAGGGCCGTGCGCTGGTGTAGGGCAGGTTGGTTACAAGCGGTGACACACCCTTGGTGCTTGCAAGAGCGCAGGCACAAGGCTTGTGCCCACGAGCCGTCGTGCAGCTCAACCGACGGAGCTGAATAGGGGCAATTTCCATGCGTGGGCAGTTTCTGACACTTGCCTCTCGCTTTGCTCCGTGTTTTCCTCTCATATCCCTCAAGAACAGACATCCCCAGGGTGGCACGCAGGCGAGTACCAGGCCCCGCTGTTTGGGGGTGTGTGAAGCCCATGTCCCCATTGCCATCCACAGCAGGAGCCATCAGCCACGCTGGAGCTAA
The DNA here is from genome assembly GCF_949628215.1 of Phalacrocorax aristotelis. NCBI lineage: Eukaryota > Metazoa > Chordata > Aves > Suliformes > Phalacrocoracidae > Phalacrocorax > Phalacrocorax aristotelis. Next base: position 2,358,949 of record NC_134296.1, read on the forward strand.
CCCCAGCTTTGGAGCTAACCCCGGCTTTGGAGCTAACCCCGGCTTCCCCAGCAGAGCTGGTGGTTGGGGTGGGCCTGATCCCTGCTCAGACTTCCCCTCTTGTGCTCTTGATGCTCTCCTTATATCAGCTGGGGGGTGATGCCTCACCGTTGGCTTCCAGAGGCCACCAGAGCTGGAGATGACATTAGAGACCGAGTCAGTGACAAGCCAGGAGGTTGAGTTCATTATTTCTGGAGCCATTTTCACATGAGCTGCAGGTGGAGGTTTGGCCCTGAGGTCTTCTGCTGACAGCCCTGTTTCCTCCTGGGGCACAGCGTGCCACAAGCCCCCAGCAGTGACCCTCGCAGAGGAGCCATCCTGGACTCTTCTGGCTTCCCCCTTTCAGCCAAGCCCTCCTTGCACCCAGATGGGGCACAGCTCCTCGGAGCCGGCATGGAGCTGCTCGGCAGCACGTGCCCCGCGAGGCTTCCACCCTTACATCTTGTTCCTTGGCGGAGCCGAGCGCACGGCCAGCGTGGCGGGGCGACATGTTCAGCCTGCTGGTCCAGGCCACGAGGGACTCTTCCCAGGACACGTCTCTGAAAATAACTGCAGGCTGGTGAAAGCTGGCCCCTTCCAAAGGCAAGATATTTCTTCTACAAATGCATTTCCATATGTCCCCTCTGCCAGGGACTGATGTAGCAGCAGCAGCTGGGCCACAAAATGCCCCTTCCCTCCAGCTTGGGTACAGATTTTGCGAGTGCCTGGGTAACCCATCCTTTCCCCTTCTCTCCAGCAGGTTCCCCTTTCTCTTTGAAACCTGCTTGTGGGCACTGTGGGGTGACCAGCTCTCAATCCCTGTGCTGAGCAAACAGCCTGGGTGATACCTACCACCCAAGCAGCGACTTTCTACCCCAAAATGAGCTGTGGGGCTTTCAGGGCAGGAGGCGAGAACCTCGCTCCACCATCGCATCACCCCCGCCCACAGCAGATCTCGGCAGCCCCTCTGCTCCGCTCCCACCCGGACCCGGCTCGACCGGCTGCTCCAGCCCCAGCCCCAGCCCTTGCTCAGCTCGGGAGCGGTGCTGCGAACGCTCGGATTCCAGGCAAGAAGTTCCCAGTCGCCTTTGCCTTTTAAGGAAACATCTGAGTGGGTTTGAGGGTTACAAATGCTAACAGGCAACGGCAATACTCATTTTAGTCTATTTAGAGGAAACGGGAAGGCATTTCAGTTCATCAAAACACTGGTGATTAATCAGCCAAGTACCAGGCTGTTTTCATTAGGCTTATTTTTAAAGGTCTGACACGCTGGGTAAAAATATTCCCCTAATAATCATGCTTACAGCAGAGGGAATGGCAGAGGAGGGGGTGCAGCGGCACTGGTTTCTAGGTATCCAAGGTAAATATGTCAGCGCAGCAGAGAGGAGCGAGCAGGCAGGACTCAAGATGGCAATGGAGAGGTACAGGGCTGGCACTGGCTGCTGCAGATGGAGCCAGCCTGGCTGGTGGCCTGGGCCGCAGGAGAAGGTGCACTGGTGGCTGCGGGGACAGCCAGGGTTTCAACACCGGGGGGAAGGATGCATTTCTCTCTCCCCTTCTGCTTCAGCCTGCCACGCGGCTCCTCTGCTGGGCTACAGCCCAAGCAACGTGCTTTATTTCCAGCCCGGAGGCGAGCCCTTCTGCACGGCCACCAGTGAGCAGAGCTTGGGCTGGTGTCACCACCACGGGCTGGCACCTGCGGTGGAGCCAGGGTGGCACAGCACGCCGATGGGTGCAAAGGCAGGAGGGGATGAAGGCACGCTCCCTCCTGGGCATGTACATGGCCTTGGCAAGGGCCAAGAGCAGCTTCTGACCTGGCTTTGGAGATGTCCCCAGTCCCCACCAAGGGACGGAGACTCTTATGCAGGCAGTGGCAGGTGGGTAAGAGCGACTCTTGGGTTTAGAAACACAGATCTGGTTTCTTGCCTGCAAGTTTTTGCTTCTGATTCCTCCTCTTCTGCTGCTGCTGCTGGAGCGAGGCGCTTGCAGAGGGCCTTCCCCAGCAGGGACTGGGGTGCCATGATCAAGGCAGCTCTTGCCCCATCTGCATTAAATGAAACAGCTTGAACACCTCTCACCTCTTGCGCTTTCTGCAATAGCCTGCAGCTATTTGACAGGATCCTTCCAGCGCACCCCAACTTTGCTGGATGCACGCGATCCTGCAAGCGCTGCCTGTGGGCACAGTCACACCGCAGCCGGTCGCTGCACAGCCATTGCCTTCCCTTTTGCCCCTGCCCGGGGACACAGCTGGCTCCTTTTCCCCCAGCTCCTTTCCCATGTCCTGCTGCCTGGCTCCAGCGCCCTCCTCCCACAGACCTGCCCCACGCCGCAGCACCTGGACATGTGGCAACACATCCATGGATGGATATTTTAGTGAGAATGACACTAACAAGACACCCCCAGCAGCTTTACTAAGCAGGGATTTGCTACTCACCTTATTCTGCTCTGGTTTCATCTTGTTTGGAGAAATTCATTGCCTTCTCTGAGCATGGGAGATGTCGTAGGTCCTTCTCTCCAGGGTTTTCCTCTGTTTCTGCAAGATCTGCTCATTCCTGCTAAAGCCTTTGCTCTGGTTGGTGTTAGATGGCCCAGGGAGTTTAGGGGAGACTCAGGGCTCCCCACTGACAAGTGTGTGCTCAAGCTGGGAAGGAGAAGGCTTTTTGGAGAGCTTGGTGTGGAGATGAGGCTGCTGGCTCTGACTTGAGGAGAGCTCAGCCTGTGGACACAGAAAGGCTGCAGAGCCCTGGGGGGGGACAACTGTGTCTTCTCGAGGGTACCTTCAAGAAACCTCCAACCTGGGATAACCCCAAACACCTTTGCAAGGCACTGTTGGGCATGGGTTTGGGGGCACAGAGTGAGGCAGCAGCATCCTCATCCCCCACACCCTCCCTGCCCAGGCTCCTGCCAGGGCAGACGTGGCTCTTCCTTCAGCGAGGTGCTTCAGGATGTCACCGAGCATCCTCGCTCTGTCCCAGCCCTGGGAATGGCACGTCTTGGTGAGCAGGGCTGCTGGCTCGGAGCCAGAGGAAGTGGCATCGCCTGCTCCCTGCAGCCCCCAGGACAGGGGGGTCCTGGCGCCAGGGCACCCCTGGGCCCCCCGTCCCTGGTCGCTGGGGTTTGCAGCAGCGAGGGGCTGTGTGGACGGGCTCTGTAAGGGTCTGGCATATGCCTTTCTGTCGCCTGTTTAGGTCTGTGCAGGGGAGCCAAGAAATCTCCTAACTAAATAAACAGCTTTCTCGTCCCAGATGGCATCTGTTTATACGCCAGGTACAAACAGTCCCCACGGCTGCCCCGCTCACAGCCAGGCCAGTTCTTTCCACAAAAAAGCCATCCCCGAGGGCCAGCAGAGCCACGCACTGGGAATGCAGAGCTGCATGCTGCCCCGACATGGACACCAGCAGGGCCTGGGCTGGGGAAGAGAGCATGGCCGGGACACCAGAGCGCTGGAACAGGCTGCCCAGAGAGCCTGTGGAGTCTCATTCTCTGGGAATATTCAAACCCCTCCTGGACGTAGTCCTGTGCCCCTGCTCTGGGTGTGCCTCCTCAAGCAGGGGGGTTGGACAGGATGATCTCCAGAGGTCCCTTCCAACCCCCACCGTCTGGGCTTCTGTGATTCTGTGATCTTCTGGAGGAGATGGCCAGCCCTGGCTGCAGACCAGGGTCTCTGGGCTCCGATTTGGGGTTCAAGGCACTGGGCAAAGCCACAGTGCTGTCCTAGCCCTGGGAGGGTCTAGTGAGCTCGTAAAGGCATCACAGCTGCATCTCCCAGAGGCATCTTTGTTACTTCTTTCTCTGAAGTCCTAAAGTCCCCCCAGCAAGGATGACACTTGCTCTGCCAGACCCTCACCTTGACGCTTCCTCTTCCTCCTGCAGCCAGCACCACTGTCAGGTCACCAGCATCGCTGTGGTCAAGCTGAGGACACCCAGGTTAATTCTGCAGCTATAGATCTGAGCCTGACCTAACCGTGGCTCTGCGGCCGGGCTCCCAGCTAGCAGTGTCTCAGCACATCACCCTCTGCTCATCTCTGGACAGAAACCCCATGGCACCCGCTGGCAAGGAGAGCCGAGCCAGACTGCCAAAGCCAGGCACTCCAGAGCAGCCAGGTCAGCTGCGAGGGGCAGGAGTTTAAACTGCCAAATCCAGAGCCAGACTTTGCAGTAGGATCCTCCCCTGCACAGCAAACTTGGTCTCAATGTCAAGGGTTCATCTGCCCTCAGTTATCGTTCATAGCATTGGCTCATCTCTGTTGGGAGTGGAGGCGTCTCGTATCTGATGTTCAGGGAGGTGAATCCTGTGCCGGTGCCCTGCTCTTGCTGTGTTGCTGTAACAAAGCCTTGGTCTGGGCCTGCGTCTCTCCAGGCAGACGAGGAAGCAAATCCGGTGCCATAAGAAAACCGACAGGCTGGAAGGCTGCGTGCGCTGGCCTGCCATCAAAGGCTTTGACTGCAGAAGCAGAACGAGTCAAAACGATGCTGATGGGAGATTCTTCCCAGCCCCATCGACCACAGGTGAAGGCTGCAAGGAGGCGTTTTTTGTGTCCTGGAGCAATGCACGCACGGGCTGTGCCACGGGTGTTAAGCTCTTCCCTCCCGTGATGCCTTTGGACACTGGAAGAAGATGTGCTGGGAAAATGTCCCACACTACAAAGCAATAAGCAAAGTTCAGATGCTTGGCAAAAGTACCAAAAATGACACAAGAAATGTCTGAGAAAAGCCAAACGACCAAATGGCCCTAAAGCATGAAGGGAAAGAGGAGAATCCTTTGCTGCCACAGGTAGTTTGTTAAGAAAACAGCCATCAAGTCAAGTCTTGGGGTTGCATCCCTCTGCATGCAGGGAGGATGCGGACACCGCCTGAAGGTCAGCGTTGGAGGGTTGAAAGCCAGACTAAGCATCCCGCTGCGTATCAAAGACCCACAAACACAACAGTGGCATGGTGATAAACATAAAAGCAAAGGCAAAAATTGCTTTTGAAGAGTGAATATACAGAATGAAAGCGCTGATGCTTGCCGACCCACTAAGGAATGAGCTGGCCTGGAGCTAAAAGAAGAAACTCAGGAGGTCCAGGGCACTGCTGCATGACTTCCTGGCACAGAGAAGTGGGGAGATCCCGGGACAGGGAAAGGGGGTGCCAGCTGCAGTGACACCGCTTTGCTTAACCCACAGGGCAAAATCTGCCTCCTTCCTCAAGACAACCCCAGTTAAGCTCTTCCCTCCTGTGATACCTTTGAAAACTGGAAGACGTGCTGGGAAAACATTGGGCATTACAAAGCAATGAACGCCGGTTTCCCATTTCCTTGGTTTTCTGCAGGGAGCTAAAAAATGCAAACTTATTTAAAAGGAGGCCAGTTTCAGAGAGCCCAGGGTTGGGTGCAACTGCTTCATCAGCAGTGTCACCCGTGTCACCGGCTGCGGACACTCCCCTGCTTGCACACACGCCCAGGCCAGCGCGGGAAGCGTGTTGGGCTCTGGACGGGGCGAAGCTGCAGAGCACCCAGCTGGGAACCACTCAGGAAAGCTGGGAAAGCACCTGGGGTTCACAGGTACGGGCATTAGATCCATTCCTGGTTAAGAAGGTGTTTAAAAAGAGGGTAGCTCGTAGGAGGTATGATAGGAAGGGGGCAAACAGCACAGTCTCCTCAGGGAGGTGCATCATGCTGCTTGTTAGGTTATTGCCTCTTTGCTGGGGACGAAGGAGGGCATCCCGCAGACCTCCGGAGCCCTTTGGGACAAGACTGGAGGCAGAGGGAGAAGGTGCCTTGGAGAGCTGCAGCAGGGCCTCGGCATGCCTGGGTCCTGCGGGCTCTGCCGACATTTGGGGCACTCGGAAGCTGAACCCTCCCCTGGAAGCAGGACCTCGGCTGGGTTAAACTTTCCTCTTCCAAAGCCCAGCCACGGGCTGCAGTGTGTGAATGTGCAGTGTTGAATCACCAACGGTGAGATGGAGGAGCCTCTGGCCTCTATTCAGGGATAAGGCATCGTGATTTGGGGCAGATCACTCTCCTCCCTGAAGAGTTGTGGCCGTGGGTCTGTCCCCTGCCACAGCACAGAGCAGTGCTAGCTGTCCTCGTGCTCCCCCATGGCACCTCCCCGATGCCTCCTGGGGACACTTCATGATGCCCTCACCAGATTTCTCTCATAAATGCCCAGTTTAGGGCAGCTCATCCCTCATAGACATAACCTAAGACATTCCTAAGACCAGACTGCATCCTCCCACGCATCTTCTCTGGCTGCGGTGCGGCCCCGCGGGGCCTGGGCTGCTCCTCTGTGACAGAGGTGCACAACTGGCGATATGAGATGAGGGTGGCGAGTGTGGAGGTCAGAGGCATCTGTCTCAGTGTTGGGGCCAGGCTTGTTTAATGGCTTTATCATTGATGTGGATGAGGGGATCGAGGGCACCCTCAGTAAGTTTGCAGATGACACCAAGTTGGGCAGAAATGTTGATCTGCTCGAGGGCAGGCAGGCTCTGCAGAGGGACCCGGACAGGCTGGATCAATGGGCCGAGCTCAGCTGGGTGAGGTTTAACAAGGCCAAGTGCTGGGTCCTGCCCTTGGGTCACACCAACCCCAGGCAACGCTCCAGGCCTGGGGCAGAGGGGCTGGGAAGTGCCTGGCGGAGAAGGCCCTGGGGGTGCTGGCTGACAGCCGGCTGGGCATGAGCCAGCAGTGCCCGGGTGGCCAAGGAGGCCACCAGCCCCCGGGCTTGTGTCAGCCCTGGTGTGGCCAGCAGGAGCCGGGCAGGGATGGGGCCCCTGTGCTCGGCCCCCGGGAGGCCCCACCTCGAATGCTGGGCTCAGGTTTGGGCCCCTCGGGACAAGAAGGGCCTTGAGGGGCTGGAGCGTGTCCAGAGAAGGGCAGCGGGGCTGGGGCAGGGTCTGGAGCACAGGTGTGCTGGGGGGCGGCTGAGGGGGCTGGGGGGGTTTAGCCTGGGGAAGAGGGGGCTGAGGGGAGCCCTTCTCGCTCTCTGCAGCTGCCTGAGAGGGGCTGGAGTGAGGGGGGGCTGGTCTCTGCTCCCAAGTCACCAGTGACAGGATGAGAGGGAACGGCCTCAAGCTGCGTCAGGGGAGGTTTAGGTTGGAGATGAGGGAAAATGTCTTCCCTGCCAGAGCGGTCAGGCCCTGGCACAGGCTGCCCAGAGAGGTGGGGGGGTCACCGTCCCTGGGAGGGTTCAAAAACCGTGTAGACGTGCCAATTCAGGGCATGGTTTAGGAGGCCTGGGGGTGTTGCGTTGGTGGTGGGACTTGATGATCCCAGACGTCTTTTCCGACCTTCCTGATTCCATCATTCTAAGTCTCTGTAACACCCTGGTGGTTTTCTCTTGTTAGGAAAGCAGATCAAGGGAGAAGAATAAGGGAGCTAAGAATGAAGAAGAAAAGGGAAAGGAAGCTCCTTCCAAAGACCTGGCTCGGAAACGAGATACAAAAGTGGGGAAAGACTCTAAAAAGGAAGAAAGCGTTCAGAAAACAGACCCAAAAATTAAAGCTAACACTGAGACCAAGACCAAAGAGGAGAAGGCTATCAACGACAAAGTCAAAGCCATGGAGAAGAAGCTGATGGGGAAGGACAAAAAGGAGGAAGAGAAGGGCTCAATGTTGAAGAAGGACATGGGGAAGGATAAAAAGGAGGAAGAAAAGGGCTCAGGATTAAAGAAGGATGCAGGGAAGGATAAAAAGGAGGAAGAAAAGGGCTCAGCATTAAAGAAGGATGCAGGGAAGGATAAAAAGGAGGAAGAAAAGGGCTCAGCATTAAAGAAGGATGCAGGGAAGGATAAAAAGGAGGAAGAAAAGGGCTCAGCATTAAAGAAGGATGCAGGGAAGGATAAAAAGGAGGAAGAAAAGGGCTCAGTGTTAAAAAAGGACACAGGGAAGGATAAAAAGGAAGAAGAGAAGGGCACAGCAGCAAAGAAGGATGCAGGGAAGGACAAAAAGGAAGAAGAAAAGGGTTCTGTATTGAAGAAGGGCACAGGAAAGGAGAAAAAGGAGGAAGAGAAGAGTTCAGGGTCAAAGAAAGAGGCAGAAAAAGACACAAAGGGAGAAGATAAGAAAGAAAAAGATAAAAAAGAAGAGGAAAAGACTTCAGCTTTAAAAAAATCAAAGGCAGATGACAAGGAGAAATCCCAGCCAGCGGCAGAAAAGGCAGCGGAGGAGAAACAGGAGGCCAAGGCAGCGGCCGAGAGCAGCCCCTCCAAGCCCACCACCGGCAGCTCCCCAGATCAGGCCAAGGATGACGAAGCCTCCAGCATTTTCGATGAGCTCATTGAGAAGGTGAAGAACAACGATGCGGAGGTCACTGAAGTGAACGTGAACAACTCGGACTGCATCAACAATGAGACCCTGGTGCGCTTCACTGAGGCCCTGGAGTTCAACACCGTGGTCAAGCTGTTCGCCTTGGCCAACACCCGTGCCGATGACCACGTGGCCTTCGCCATCGCCATCATGCTGAAGTCCAACAAGGTGTTGACGAGCATCAACCTGGACTCCAACCACATCACGGGCAAAGGCATCCTGGCCATTTTCCGGGCACTGCTGCAGAACAACACACTGACGGAGCTGCGTTTCCACAACCAGCGGCACATCTGCGGGGGGAAGACAGAGATGGAGATCGCCAAGCTTCTGAAGGAAAACACCACGCTTCTGAAGCTGGGCTACCACTTCGAGCTGGCTGGACCACGCATGACAGTCACCAACCTGCTGAGCCGGAACATGGACAAACAGAGGCAGAAACGCCTTCAGGAGCAGAAACTGGCACAGGAGCGTGGGGAGAAGAAAGATCTCCTGGATGTGCCCAAAACCGGATCCTTGCCGAAGGGATCCCCAAAGCCATCCCCACAGCCGTCCCCCAAGGCTTCCCCCAAAAGCTCTCCCAAGAAAGGGGGGGTGCCTGCTGCGCCGCCCCCACCTCCACCTCCGCTCGCCCCACCACTGATCAACGAGAACCTGAGGAACTCACTCTCGCCGGCCACGCAAAGGAAATTGGGAGACCGGGTCCTGCCGATCCAGGAGAAGAACTCGCGGGACCAGCTCCTGGCAGCCATCCGCTCCAGCAACCTCAAACAGCTCAAGAAGGCAAGTGCAGGGCCGCGGCGGGGTCTCCGCCGGGCAGCACCCGTGGGGTTGGTCTGTGGGCTGAGACCTGAGGTCACGCCTGTTGTCACTCGGGTGGTGGAGAGGTGAGGGCTGTCCTTCTCCGGCGCAGGGAGCGTCCGTGGTCCTGACCCCTGTGTGGAGCACGTGGCAGGGGCAGATCCATCCCTTTGCCGAGCGCACGGGGCGGGCAGATTCATCCTTTTGCACCATCCTTTGCAGAGCAGGTGGGGTCAGCAGATCCATCCCTGGGCAGAGCATCCAACAGGAGAAGATCCATCCCTTGGCAAAGAGCATGACAGGGGCAGATCCACCCCTTGGCAGAGCCCCTGGGGTGGGCAGATCCATCCCATTCCAGCAGTCAGGTTTGGCTCAAGAGTTTGGGACACAAGGAAGAAGCCAGCTTTAACCTATAACCCTGGGGGATGGAAATTCAGGACCTCCCCATGCAGAAAAGAAGCTTAGAGGCAGCGAGGGAAGCTCGCAGCCACCTGCATGGACTGGTGTCTGTGCAGGCAAGAGCGGGGTTCCCAAGGGCAGCAGCTCACCGAGCTCTTGCTGCCACGTTGGGCTGAGCCCACACCCCTGGGGGTGGGAGGTAGCCCGGGGCAGCCACATAGGCTGCGTCTGCACCGCTGGTCCCAGCATGATGCCTTGAAACATCTCACTCGCCCCGGGTGGGTTGTGTCCCCGTGCCCACGAGCTGGAGCATGGGGACAACCAGCCTGGCCAAGAGGAAGAGATGTCCCTGGAGCGCTGAGCATCCCCAGCAGCAACGGAGAGAGAGGCCCAGCTCCGCCACGGCGGGTCTGCTCAGGGCCCTGGGCCGCTCCAGCATCCCCTGTCATTGCCCCCGCTCCCCCCAGTAACGGGGTGTCTTCTCTGGCAGGTGGAGGTGCCGAAGCTGCTGCAGTAGGGAGCGGGACGGCTTTCCCCCCGCAGCCCGGCGTGGCAGACCCCAGGACACTTGCCTTTCTCATGACTGATTCCATGACAAGCCCTTTGGCACCCTGCAGTGACCGAGGCCGAGGAGCAGCGATCTCTCTGGGACGGGTGGAGGAAGGGCCGGGCTGAGGAGGGCCAGCACGGCCGTTCGATGCAGTGCAGGAGGAAGACGTATTTATTATTTTTACGGTTGTGAAGCCTTCAAGCTCTTTCTTTTGCCAGCACCATGCCCAGCTCCGTCCGGCTGCCTAGAGATACCGAGGATGAGGAGGGGTCTGCAGAGCCGGTCCTTGCGGGAAGCTCCCCTCAGAGTGTGCCGAAGGGGCTCAGCACCCTCCGTCCCGCTTGCCATCAGGGCCCCGAGGTGGTCCAGCCTGGGGTGAGCAGAGGTGCCCTCCCAGCCTTGCTTTCTGGAGGGGCAGGGGACAGCCAGGTCATCGTCACGGCTTGCCTCCCGCGGGTGGCCGGGAGAGTTATGGGGTGCAGCAGTGGGGTGCCGGCTTATGGGGTGCAGGCTTGACGTTGGGAGGAATCGAGGGTGGTCGGAGAAGGGAGTGGCGGGAGGAGAGGGGGGACAGAGGTGGTGAGGAGACGGGGCAGGAGATGGACCCAGGAGTGGGGGGCTCAGGGCACCGTGTACACCCCCGGCGCGCTTTATGCTGCAGCCCAGCCCATCCGGGGGCATTTTGGAATCTTGGCTTTTCACCCCAATTTAGGTGTGGGGTTTCCCCCCTCTTTTACTTGACCTACCACCTCTTGATGCTACACCGGCCCCCTCCACCTGCCCCCCACGCAGAAACCATATAGTCCCCCAGGGAGAGTGGGGTGGGATCCCTTGGGGGGGGGGGACAAGAGCAAGGAGGTGGCATGTGGCAGCAGCTGCCCATGCCACCAGTACTACCGGCAGCCCTGCCCACAACTCCACCCATGGGCATGGGGCCGGCAGGGATGCTTCCCCCGCCAACTCCCCCTCCTCCAAGCGAGTTTTGGGGCTACGCGACCCCCAACCCCCTGCACCTTCCCAGCGTGAGGCCACCTTCGCGATTTGTACGGCTGCGGCCACTGCATCAGCAATAAAGCTCACCCACCGCTTCCCCCCGCCTCAGGGCCGGTGCTGCACCCCGGGGTCCCCAGGAACCGTGGCGCGGTTGGGGGGGGGCGGGCGCAGGGGTTGTTTGGGAATGGGCTCGGCCCCCTCACCCCACCCCCAGCACCCACAGCCCCAACCTCAGGGCCACCTGAACTGGGCGCACTGGGGCACCCAGGAGCCATGTGGTCACCCCAAACTGGGCACCCTGGGGCCACCCAAACAGCCCAACCTGGGTCTCCCTGGTCACCCCCTCCCCCAATGAGACACCCTGCACCCACCAAACACCCACAGCTGGGTATCCTAGAGCCACACAGACACCCCAAAACCCCCAGGGTCACCCCAACCCTGCCAGGGTCGCGCAGAACTGGGCTGAGGGGTCCCCCCAGCCTGCAGGGCATGACAGGGATGGGGCCACTGTGCTGGGGCAGGACTTGGGGTGCAGGGTGGCCCCTGGGGGGGTTCCCCACTGGCAAGGGGACAGACTCCGGGGCCGAGCAGTGGCTCCTGGAATGGGGCGAAATGCCTATATTTGGGCATTTTGCAGGAGGACAGCGCCTCATCCCCAGCAGGCGGCCACCCAGTGCAGGGGGACCCGCACCCCCACCCGCTCCTGCCCCTAGGGGCACCCACCACTCACCCGGAGGTGACAGGGCCGGGGGCGGCGCCCCAGGGTTCTGGGGGGGTGCACCGGGGGTGGCTGGGTAGAGCCAGGTGCTGAACCCCTGGGGTGCTTGGCCCCACCTGGCACCCAGACCCCCTGTGTGGGCACCTGGGGCCAGCGGGGACCCCAAACTGGGCACGTGGGGTTGCCCCAAACCGGGTGCTGTGGGACAGCGGGGACCCCAAACTGGGCACGTGGGGTTGCCCCAAACTGGGCGCTCTGGGGCCAGCGGGGACCCCAAACTGGGCACGTGGGGTTGCCCCAACCTGGGTGCTCTGGGGCCAGCGGGGACCCCAAACTGGGCATGTGGGGTTGCCCCAACCTGGGTGCTCTGGGGCCAGCGGGGACCCCAAACTGGGCATGTGGGGTTGCCCCAAACCGGGCACCTGGGTGCTCTGGGGCCAGCGGGGACCCCAAACTGGGCACGTGGGTTGCCCCAAACCGGGCGCTGGGGCCAGCGGGGACCCCAAACTGGGCACGTGGGTTGCCCCAAACCGGGCACCTGGGTGCCCCACGCCCGCAGCTGCGCCGCCGCCGCCCGCATGGTACCCACTAACGGAGCGCACCGGGCGCGGTCGGGGTGGCGGCGGGCGGCAGTGCCCGGCGGCGGCCGGCAGGGGGCGCCCTGCCGAACGGGGCCGCTCCCGCCCCGCCCCGCCCCGCCCGCGGCCGGTACCGGCGCCCCGCGGCAGCGGCAGTGCGCGGCGGCGGCCGGCAGGGGCGCTGTGCCGCCGGTCCCGTCCCGCCCCCTCCGCTCCCTCCGTCGGGGCGATCGGTACCGGCGGGGGGGGGTGGGGGGGGGGCGGCAGACAAAAGGCGGCGGGCGGCGGGGCGATGGGCGGCGGGGCGGTGCCATGAGGAGGAGGAGGAGGAGGAGGCGGCGGCGGCGGTGGCGAGGAGCATGGCGGCGGCGGCGGGCGGCGGCGGCGGGGCGCGGCGGGGGCTGCTGAAGCGGAAACCGAACTTCACGTTGCAGGAGATCGACATCCTGATGAACGAGGTGCTCAAGTACGAGCAGCTGCTCTTCGCGCCGCGCCAGCACCGTGAACGCCTACGAGAAGCAGAAGATCTGGTGGCGCATCACCAACAAGATCAACGCCGCCGGCCGCAACCAGCGCGACATCGGCGAGGTGAAGAACCGGTGGCGGGGGCTGCGCCGCCGGGCCAACGATAAAATCACCCGGCACCGGCAGGAGAGGCAGGGCCCCCCTGGCCCGAGCCGCCCCCCGGCCCGGCAACGGCACCAACGGCACCAACGGGAGCAACGGGGACGGGAACGGCTCCGGGCCCGGCCCGCCCGAGCTCGGCCCCGGGCCCGCTCCCGGCTGGGGACCGCGCGGTGCCGCCGGTATCGCCCCGCCGCTGCTCAGCGTCGAGGGGGGGGGCGCCGCACGGTGGGTGCGCGGGGGGGGCGGGGAGGGGGCCGGGACTGGTGGGGGGTGGGACCGGGACACGGACACGGGGACCGGGACAGGTGCGTGGGAGGACTGGGATGGGGACACGGGGGACACTGGGACCAGGGCAGGTGTGCGTGGGGACCGGGGACACAGGCACGGGGGACAGGGAGAGGAGCGTGGGGGGCCCGGGGCACGGACACGGAGGACGGGCACAGGTGCACGGGGGTACTGGGACACAGACACGCAGGATGGGGAGAGGGGGGCCAGGACACGGACACGGGACGGGGAGAGGTGCGTGGGGCCACTGGGGCAGGGACACCAGGACCAGGACAGGTGCATGGGGGGCCCGGGACAGGGACACGGAGGACGGGGCGGGAGCCGGGACAGGGGCACTAGGACAGGGACACGGGGGACAGGGAGAGGTGGGGGGGACTGGGGCAGGGACACGCGGGGGGACGGGACTGGGAGAGGGACACGGGGACACTGGACCAGGATAGGTGCACGGGGGGGACCAGGACATGGACACTAGGGATGGGGAGAGGTGCATGGGGGACCGGGGCAGGGACACGGGGACCAGGACAGGTGCGTGGAGGGACTGGGACAGGGCAGGGACACAGGGGACAAGGACCAGGATGTGGGGGGCCAGGACACAGGCAGAGGGGAACAGTGCAGGTGTGTGGAGGACCGGGACTGGGACATGGGAGACCGGGACCATGTCAGGGGCACTGGGACCAGGACATGGGGACCAGACAGGACTTGGAGGACTGGGACAGGGACACAGGACACCAGGATGGGTGGGGACCAGGACCAAGGCACTGGGACCAGGACAGATGCATGGGAGGGCTGGGACATGGACAGGGGACTGGGACAGGGACATGGGGGACTGGGACAGGGGCACAGGAGACAAGGACCAGGATGGGGGAGGGGAGTACTAGGACCAAGGCACTGGGACCAGGACAGGTGTGGGGGTGGACTGGGATGGGGACACAGGGGAGCAGGACCAGGACAGGGACACTGGGACCATGACATGGGGGACCAGGACATGGATACAGGGGACCAAGGCAGGGACTTGGAGGACTGGGGCAGGGACACGGAGGCACTAGGACAGGTCTGTGGGGGGACTGGGACAGGGGCAGGGACACAGGTGACAGGGACAGGGGAACAGGACAGGGACATGGAGGACAGGGGCAGGGGCACGAGGGACCAGGATGGGGACACAGACAAACAGAGCAGGGATGTGGGGGGACTGAGATGGAGACATGGACATGAGGGGACTGGGACATGGGGGACTGGAACCAGGATGTGGGGGAAACTGGGACAAGAGCAGTGGGACCAGGACAGATCCGTGGAGGGACGGCGACAGGGAGGATCAGGACAGGGGGCAGGGGCATGGAGGGGACACAGACACAGGGAAGGAGGACAGGGTCATGGAGGTCTGGGGCAGGGACGTGCGGGGACAGGGATGTGGGGGAACAGGAGAGGGACATGGGGAACAGGGACGTGGGAGTACTGGGACAGGGAGATGGGGACAGCAACAGGGGTACTGGGTCAAGGGCAGGGCCAGGAGCACTGAGAGCAGGACTGGGACAGGGGCATGGGGGGACATGGACAGGGGTCAGCGGCACTGGGATCGGGACAGGCGGCTACCAGGACCAGGCCAGGGACATGGGCAACTGGGGTGAGGACAGGGACAAGGGACGGGGTACTGGGACCATGCAGGGACATGGGGGGAACCACATCCAGGACAGGCATATGGGAGTACTGGGAGCAGGAGAGGGACATGGGACATGGGGTGGGGCTGACCCATGGTGAGGGGCACGGGGTGATGGGGATACGTCCAGATGTGGGGGACCAGGACCAGGTGCAGGAGAGGGGATGTGGGAGGACAAGGCTGGGGATGAGGGGGACGGGGACAGGGGCAGCAGAGGCAGAAGGGGGGCAGGTCGCTCGGTCCGTGGGGTGCTGGGGAGACGGGGGGGGTCCCCACCAGCTGCCCCGCGCTCTCCGTCTGTCCCGCAGGCATCAAGGAGGAGGCGGTGAAGGAGGAGCCGGTGGAGGTGAAGACTGAGCCCTTCCACGGCCTGGTCGCCGACAACATCGCCGGCCGCGGCGCCGAGCGCCAGCTGCCCCACACTGGCACCCACCCACCCAGCGAGCTGTGTGAGGGCTGGAGCCGGAGCCCCCCACACCCCGCGCCCCCCAAACTCTCCCTCGGCGACTTGGGCGGGCAGCAGGAGCCGTTGGGCTCCGATTTCCCAAGCATCCTCTTCGAGCAAGAGGCTGAGCATCTCAATAACTGCAGCGCGGGCGAACCGGGACCCCCAGGGACAACGGGGCTGTCGGACGGAGCACCCGACTGCACCCAGCTCACCCCAGCCGAAAAACGCATCGTCCAGTCTAACGAACGGCTGGTGCAGGAGATGCGAGCTTTCCGCCGGGAATACGCCGAGAGCCGCCGGGAAACCACCTCCGTCTTACGTGTCATCGCCCAGGCGCTGGGTGGCCTCAGCCACAGCCTGGCCGAAATCCGTGACCTCTACCTCCGGGAGCAGGCAGTCCCCAAACCCTGAGCCCCCACGCAGCTGGCTGTGTGTACCCGCGGCCGGCGGGGACCGCCCTGGGGACAACTTCCCCCACCAGCACCCACCTTGCTTTTATTATTTTTATTATTATTTCCCCCACCCCCCCATCCCACTTAAATAAAACCCAGAGCTGCCCCCCGGCTCTCCCCCTTCCCCGGGCTCATTGCGGGGTTTTTGGGGGCGATGGGATGCTGGGACCTGTGGTCCCCAGGGATGTGGAGCAGTGGTTTGCACCAGGCGGGGTCTGTGTGGCTTTTCCCCCGCACTGCAAGCAATGGGCTCGGCGGTCCCAAATTTAGCCGGTGCTTGGACCCCCCCTTTCCCAGCGAGGGTGGGGATGAATCATCCAGGAGCAGCTGTCCAAAATAGCGGGGGTGAATCACGCTCCCCCGGTGCCTGTTCCTCACTACTGGCTGCGAGGGGGATGTGTCCTAGCTCCGGCAATTCGGGATGGCGGGGATGGATGGAGGAATCGGCCTCCCACCTGCAGCCCCCATCCTGGGGCTGAATTTGTTCTGCCCCAGAACACCACTGGGGATGTTTCACGCCCTAATTTTGAGCGGTGGGGCTGGCAGGCAGCAGCGCTCCCAGGCTAGCTCATCCTGGCGGCTCCTTTGTTGGGAATTATCCATCCTGACCCAATTTGAGATGGAGAAGGCCTGGGAGTGGACAGTGGGAATGTCGCAGCCCCCTGGGGAGGGGTGCGAGGCTCTGCCCCCCCACCCAGCACAGAGCCACCTAGATGACACCGGTTGTGGGGCACAAGATGTGGTTTAATGCCAACCCCGGGCGGGGGAAGAGCCGGGGCCAAATCCGGACACGGGTGTGCAGGGGTGCAGTGATACACGGCCCTCGGGGGACCCACCCCCGGGCACCCCCCCTGTGGGTGCAACGGGACTGTTGGCACCCAGAGCCGGGGCAGAGGCACCCACAAAGGGCCCAGTGTGCAGGACAAGAGCCGCCCTGTGCTGCCGGCACGGGGTCATCCCCGGGATGGCAGGGAAGCGCCTGATCCAGCCACGGCCAGGGCACCCTCCTGGCCCCGTGGCGGGGGGATGAGGGTCCCCAGCCCGGCCCCGCTGGCCGGCGGCGGGAGGAGGGTGCTGGGGTCCCCGTGGGTGCTCAGGCTCCAGGGTAGCTGGGCTGTGCCGGGACGTAGGGCGGAGGCGCTGCAGGGGGAGCAGGATGGGGGGTGTCAGTCTCCGCAAGGCCACCATGCCCCCCTGGGAAATGGGGCGGGTCCCATCCCCCTGCCCAGTGCTCACCTGTGGGGTTGTAGACTTGGGGGCCGGATGGGTACAGTGGGTACTGGGGAGCGGGGCCAGCCGGCGGGTACATGGCCATGGGGGCGAAGCCAGGCTGGGGGGGCAAGGGTCCGGCTTTGGGGTCCATGGGGAAGGGGGCTGCGGGGGGTGCTGGGGGGTAGCTGGACAGCGGAATCTCCGGGCCTGCAGGAGAGATGGGATGGGGGCTGTGGCACCCTGGACGGGGACACGGATGGGGACAGGGCCCAGCAGTGCCCGTGGGTGTCTGTGGTCCTCAGGGTGGGGGAGGGGACGGCAGTGGGCACTGGGGTGATCGCAGCAGCACCCACTCCAGTGCCGTCCCCCAGCACCCAAATCCCCCCACCCTGTACCTACAGGTCTCCCTCCTGCACCCCACCCCTCCTCCCACATCCCACCCCCCCAGTCACTGTGGGCCCCCACCCTGCACCCCAAATCCCCCCACCTGAACCTACAGGTCTCCCTCCTGCATCCCACCCCCCGAATCCCTGCGGTGGCCCCCACCCTGCACCCCAAACCCCTCCCAGACCTTGCAGGGGGGTGCGGAGGTGCTGCCGGCGCTGGTACAAGTAGCAGCAGGAGCACATGAAGCAGCAGACGATGGTGGTGACGATGGCGATGAAGAGCACCACGGCCGAGGCAATGCCCGCGATGGTCTTGGGGCTGCGGAACACCGTGTGGGGGGAGCGGGGCCTGGGGAAGGCACCCAGGACAGAGACCTCCCCCGCAGGGCACCTCCCCCCCACCCAGTCTCACCAGTGCCCACAGCACGAGGGGCACCCGTGGAGCACCGACCTGGGACTGGAGGGGCAGGGAACTCCAGGCAAGCACCCAGTGCCCAGCACCCAGCACCAATTTCCAGCACCGAATTCCAGTACCAGTGCCCAGAACCCAGCACCAGTGCCCACCAACACCCAGCACCAGTGCCCAGCACCCAGCACCAGTGCCCACCACCAACACCCAGCACCAGTGCCCACCAACACCAAGCACCAGTGTCCCACCAACACCCAGCACCAGTGCCCAGCACCGAGCACCAGTGCCCACCAACACCCAGTACCAGCACCCAGCAGCAGTGCCCACCTCCCCAACACCCAGTACCAGTGCCCACCAACACCCAGCTCCAGTGCCCACCACCAACACCCAGCACCAGCGTCCACCAACACCCAATACCAGTGCCCACCAACACCCAGCACCAGTGCCCACCACCAACACCCAGCACCAGTGCCCACCACCAACACCCAGCACCAGCGTCCACCAACACCCAATACCAGTGCCCAGCACCCAGCACCAGTGCCCACCAACACCCAGTACCAGTGCCCAGCACCCAGCACCAGTGCCCACCACCAACACCCAGCACCGGTGCCCACCAACACCCAGCACCAGTGCCCCACCAACACCCAGCACCAGTGCCCAGCACCGAGCACCAGTGCCCACCAACACCCAGCACCAGCGCCCACCAACACCCAGCACCAGCGCCCACCAACACCCAGCACCAGTGCCCAGCACCCAGCACCAGTGCCCACCACCAACACCCAGCACCAGTGCCCACCACCAACACCCAGTACCAGTGCCCACCAACACCCAGCACCAGTGCCCACCACCAACACCCAGTACCAGTGTCCCACCAACACCCAGTACCAGTGTCCCACCAACACCCAGCACCAGTGTCCCACCAACACCCACCACCAGCGCCCACCAACACCCAGCACCAGTGTCCACCACACCCAGCACCAGTGCCCACCAACACCCAGCACCAGTGCCCACCACCAACACCCAGTACCAGTGTCCCACCAACACCCAGTACCAGTGTCCCACCAACACCCAGCACCAGTGCCCACCAACACCCAGCACCAGCGTCCACCAACACCCAGCACCAGCGTCCCACCAACACCCAGCACCAGCGCCCACCAACACCCAGCACCAGTGTCCACCACACCCAGCACCAGTGCCCACCAACACCCAGTACCAGTGCCCACCAACACCCAGTACCAGTGCCCACCAACACCCAGCACCAGTGCCCACCACCAACACCCAGTACCAGTGCCCACCACCAACACCCAGTACCAGTGCCCACCAACACCCAGCACCAGTGCCCACCAACACCCAGCACCAGTGCCCACCACCAACACCCAGCACCAGTGCCCACCACCAACACCCAGCACCAGCGTCCACCAACACCCAATACCAGTGCCCAGCACCCAGCACCAGTGCCCACCAACACCCAGTACCAGTGCCCAGCACCCAGCACCAGTGCCCACCACCAACACCCAGCACCGGTGCCCACCAACACCCAGCACCAGCGCCCACCAACACCCAGCACCAGCGTCCACCACACCCAGCACCAGTGCCCACCAACACCCAGCACCAGCGTCCACCACACCCAGCACCAGTGCCCAGCACCCAGCACCAGTGCCCACCAACACCCAGCACCAGCGTCCACCAACACCCAGCACCAGCGCCCACGAACACCCAGCACCAGTGCCCACCAACACCAAGCACCAGTGCCCACCAACACCCAGCACCAGTGCCCACCACCAACACCCAGCACCAGTGTCCCACCAACACCCAGCACCAGCGTCCACCAAATCCCAGCACCAGCGTCCACCAACACCCAGCACCAGTGCCCACCACCAACACCCAGCACCAGCGCCCACCAACACCCAGCACCAGCGCCCACCAACACCCAGCACCAGCATCCACCAACACCCAGCACCAGCGCCCACCAACACCCAGCACCAGTGCCCACCAACACCCAGCACCAGTGCCCACCAACACCCAGCACCAGCATCCACCAACACCCAGCACCAGCGCCCACCAACACCCAGCACCAGTGCCCACCAACACCCAGCACCAGTGCCCAGCACCGAGCACCAGTGCCCACCAACACCCAGCACCAGCGCCCACCAACACCCAGCACCAGCGCCCACCAACACCCAGCACCAGCGTCCACCAACACCCAGCACCAGTGCCCACCAACACCCAGCACCAGCGTCCACCAACACCCAGCACCAGTGCCCACCAACACCCAGCACCAGTGCCCAGCACCGAGCACCAGTGCCCACCAACACCCAGCACCAGCGTCCACCAACACCCAGTACCACCGCCCAGTGCCCAGCATCCAGCACCCAGTATTCAGCGCCCAGCACCCAGCGCCAACAGCCAATACCAGCACCCAGCACAGCTGTCCAGCACTCAGCACCCAGCACCCCATCCCTGTGACCCAGTACCCAAAAGCAAGCAGCCAGTGCCCAGCATCCAGCACCCCCTACTCAGCACCCAGGGTACCCAAGGGCAAACCCTCAGCACCCATCGCTGAGGCTCAGCGCCCGCCCCCAGCACCTGAAGGCGAGGCAGTGGCGCTGCTGGCGCTCGGTGAGCAGGCGCAGGGGGTCGCGGCAGCAGTACCGCTGGTGGCACGTGCCGCAGCAGAAGGTGAAGAAGTCGCAGTCGAAGCCGGGGTGCCAGGAGCCGTTCCTGTCCACGTACCACAGGCAGTCCTCGCCCCCTGCCACTGGGGACAGCCACCCGTCACCGGGGCCTCGGGGCACCCCCAGCCCCGCCACCGCCACCCCCAGTGGTGCCAGCATCAGCCCACGTCCTCCGTTCCCCAAATGCTGCGCAGGGGGACAGCCCGTACCCCACCTGCATCCTGCCCTGTGTCCCCCCCCACCCCATCCTGCCCCCATGTCCCCCCATACCCCACATGCCCTGCCCCATGTCCCCACATGCCCTGCCCCTATGAACCCCCTGCTCCCTCCCACCCCCACTTGCCCCTGTACCCCATTCTATCCTGCCCCATGTACCCCTACGCACCCCACTGCATCCTGCCCCCCATATCCCACTGCATCCTGCCCCTGTGTCCCCCCATACCCGGCCCCTACATACCCCCCACCCCCTGCTCCCTCCCGCCCCATGTGCCCCCATACACTGTTCCATCCCACCCCACATCCTCACGGACCCCGCTCCATCCCTCCCCTCACCGCGTAGGCCCCGCTCCATCCCGCCCCACACCCCCGCGCCCTCCCGCCCGGCCCCCTCCCCGCCCGGGCGCTGCACCAACGCCTCCGGACTCTATTTCTGGCCGGAGCCACCTGCGCTCCCAGAAATAGCCCCGCGCCGAGGCCGGGGGCGGCCGGGGGTGCCAGGACAAGCAGCCGCGAAGCCACCGGCCTTAGACTGCTTCCCTCGGGGTTTCCAGCTCGCTCCCCACCCGCTCCAAGAGGCTTCTCAGGGGTCTCGTACGGGGTTCACTCACCGCCCCAGGGGCACCTCAGAGCCAAGTGGGGAAACTGAGGCACGGGCCACGTGCGTGGGAAGCCCCCAGACCCCCCCAGCGCCGGCCACCCCGGTTCGAGCGGCCACCGGCTCGGTGCTCGCTGCTTCCGGGGGCGAACGGCTCCGGGGACACCCCGAGAGCGGCAGGTGGGGTGCGGGGCGGGGGGAGGGGGGCAGCACCCAGTGGGAGGCGTTGGCGCAAGCAGCGGGGCCGTGTGCGGGCGCAGGTTACGGTCACAGCCGGTGGCAACGGGGGACACACCCCCACACCCCCCGCCGCGATGCCGCGGCCCCCCCTCCCCACCCGTGTCTCTTACCCAGCGAGGCGGCCACGGCCACCAGCACGGTGCCGGCCAGGGGCCAGCCGGTGCCGCCGGGCCCCATCCCGGGGGGCGGCCCGGGGGGGCGCCGAAGGGCCGGGCGCGGTGCCGCCGCTCGGCGCTGCGCGGTGCGGTAACGGGCCCGGTGCGGGGCCGGCGCAGGCCCGCAGTGACGCCGCAGCCCGGCGGGGCTCGGTGCCCGCCCGGTGCCCCCCCGCGGCGGCGCCTCCCGCCGCAGCCACCGGCCCCGGCCCGCCCCCGCCGGGCGGAGCGGAGCGGCCCCGGGGCACGGGCGGGACCGGACGGGGAGGGAGGCTCCGGCGGGCGGAGGGCGGCCCAGCCCGGCCCCCGCCACTGCCCCCCCCCGCGCCCTGGGACCGCCCGTACCCCCCACACCTCGCCCCGGCACCCCTTGATTCCCCTCCCCTGCACCCCTTTCCTTGTCCTTCCCCGGCACCCCCTTCCTTCCCCACCCCCCGCACCCCTCCCCAGCACCCCGCCTTCCACAGCCCCTGCTCCCCCTTCCTCTGCACCCCATCCCTTCCCTGCCCCCCCGCTGCCCCATCATTTCCCGTCCCAGCACCCCTCCCCCTGCGCCCCATCCCTTCGCTTGGCCTTGCACCCCCTCCCCTGCACCCCTTTCCTTCCCCATCCCCTTGCACCCCCTTCCCCTGCTCCCCCATCCCGTCCAAGCACCCCTCCTCCTACCCCATCCTCCCCCTGCACCCCTTATTTCCCCTCCCCCTGCATCCCTGCACCCCATCCCTTCACCCATCCCTGCACCCCTTCCCCTGCACCCTTCCTGTCCACCCCCCCGTACCCCATCCCCTCCCTCTGCCCCTTCCTGTCCCCAGCACCCCGCTCCCCAGCACCCCATTTCCCAGCACCCCCATCGCAGCGGGGCCGAGGGCTCGCTGGGTGCCGGGGGGTACGGCCGGGCCTGGACAGTCCCCCTTTGTGCCAGGGTCACCCCATCACTCCCCCGAACCCACAGAGGCACAGCCGGACCCCAAACTGCCGGGGCCCGATCCTGGCAATCCCAACCCCGCTCGTGGGGATGGGGCTGGGGGCGGAGGCGACGCATCCTGAGGGGGTGGCGAGGACAGGAGCACCCCAACGAGCACCTTTATTAGAGACCAAACCCTGAATCAAGGATTGTGGTGGCACCATCAGCATCAGGGTCACAGTGAGGGGACACGGGGGGGGGACCAGCCCCAGCCACCCCATCCCAGCCCCGCGCACCCCGGGGGTTCTGGGGGGCGGCTGCGACCCCCACCCGTGTCCCCATGCCGGGGTGGGGGGCTGTGGGGCGGCCTGGTGTCCACTGTCCCTGGGCCAGCCAGGCTGTGCCTCCCCCCCTGCTGGAGGGGTGGGGGGGGTGTCGACGCTTACACTTGTGTGACGATCTCGCCGTTCTCAGGCACGTAGACCTGCACGGGCACGCCGTCCGGGGAGCGCCGCAGGACGTGGATCAGGGGCGCCTGAGTGGGAGAAGGAGCCTGTGGGTGCCGGCACCCCACCCCGCACTAGGGTAGCACCCCAGGGTGCACATCCTGGGGCAGGGGTTGGGGGGGGGGGCGCTGTTTGCAGGGGCACGGCTGCAGGTCCCAACTTGCCTGGACCAGGCCCACGGGCACCTCGGTTCTGCCCTGGGGACCCATGTGGGAACCTGGGTCCTGCTCATGGGACCTTGGATGTGACCGAAGAGACCCTTGTGGGACCCTCGTGGGACCCTCATGGGACCCCAGGGACCCTTGTGGGACCCTGGACCTGCCCAGAGGGACCCTGAGAAGGTCCCCATCCTGCCCCAAAGGACCTTGAGGGACCTTGGTCCTGTGCCCAAGACCCTCACAAGCCCCTGGTCCTGGCCATGGGACCTCCTCAGGACCCCAGTCCTGCCCTTCGGACCCTTCTAGGACCCTGGGCCTGTCCCAGAGACCCCCTTAGGACCCCAGTCCTGCCCCAAGGGACCCTCACCAGTCCTGCCCTAAGGACTCTTCGAGGTCCCTGGTCTTGCCCCAAGGGACCCTCATGGGACCCCATTTTTCCCGCACAATCCCCTCAGGACCCTGGTCCTGCCCCAAGTGGCCCCTTAGGATCCTGCTCCTGCTCCAGGGACCCTCATGGGACCCCAGGCCTGGCTTGTGGGACCCTGGACCTGCCTGGAGGGACCCTCGGAGGGTCCTGATCCTGCCCCAGAGGACCTTGGTCCTGTCCCCAAGACCCCCTTGAGACCATGGTCTTGCCCCAAGGACCCTCACGTGACCCCAATTCTTCCCCATGGACCCCCTCAGGACCCCACTCCCGCTCTGGGGACCTTCAAGGGACCCCACCCATGCCACTTGTCTCTGAACTACCTCAGGGTGACAACTCATGTCACCCAGTGACCCACAGGGCATCACCCAGGGGGTCCCCGTGTGGGGACAAGCGCCGCGGTGCCCCCCGCTCCCCCATGTCCCCACTCTCATCCCTGCACCAGCTGGACCCCAGGCCCTACCTGAGCCCGCGGCAGGACTCCACTGGTGATGGGCACATCCCTGGTGGTCCCACCACGGGGACCCCGAAAGGCGCCTTGCCGGTCGAGAGAGTGGGGACGGGCACCCCGCAGCCGGGCGCGCTGGTGCCACGATTTGAGCTCTTCGGTCACGGCCGCCTTGGAGAGCCCCCGGCCCCCCGCCGGCGCGTAGTCCTTGAGCGAGGGGGTGCGCACGATGCGGCTGTGCGAGGGCACCAGGCGTTGGTAGCGTAACGGGGCCAGATCCTGCTCATAGAGGAAAGCCGGGGGGCCGGCGGGTGGCAGGAACCGGTGGGCACCCCGGGGGTAATAAGCAGGTTCGGCGAGGGGTGGTGGAACTGGGGGGCGAGGGAAGGAGACATCGGGGCTGCTGCTGCCCGGAGAGGTGGCGTGGGAGATGCTGGAGAGGTCAGAGATGCTGTCGTCGGAGCCGGAGCAGCACGCGGGGCCGGGGGACGGGATGCAGGAGGTGGGCACTGTCACCGTGTAGTAAGTGGGGCGCCGGCGGGGTATGGCGCTGCGGCCCCTTGGCTCGCCAGGATGCCAGCATGCCTCCACCCTGTGGGCACGAGGGCTGTCGCTGCAGATGGACCCTTCCCCTCGCCACCCGCCCGGAGGCCAGGGCAATCCATGGGAAAGGGTGGCCAGGGGTGTGGGGGGCTGAGCACCCCACAGGTGCAGGGTGCAGCCTCCCCTCGGGGGTAGCTCCAGCCTCCCCACAAGATTATATCCATCCTCCACATAGGGTTATCTCCTATAGCTTTATCTCCACCCTCCTCATCACGTTGTCTCCATCCTCCCGCTAGGGTCAGCTCCATCCTCCCCTTGGTGTTCTCTCTAACCTCCCCAAGGATTTATGTCCACCCTCCCCATAGGGCTGTCTCCATCCCCTCCATAGGGTCATCTCCAACCTCTTCCCCATGGGGTGATCTCCATCCTTCCTCGCAGAAGCCCTTCTCCCCCCTTCCCCATGCACAGGACATACCTCAGGGACTGGGACTGTCCCCTCCTGCCCGATGGCTCCGGGGTGCTGGGCGCGCTGGAGCCCGCCTGCCGGCACAGCACCAAGGTCCTGATGGGGACAAAGCAGTACGGAGGGACGTCTCCAGTGCTGGGCACCGGCAAGGCCGCAGGGTCAGGGCTGCCAGGGGACGAGGGGGCGGCCGGTGGGGACCCAGGGTAGCACCGGGACCCCCGGGTTTCCCCATCCCCGGCATCGACGCTGGGTTTTTTGGTCTTCTCATAGGGTCTGTCAAGGCTGGTCTCCTGCCAGGGGCTGGGGGGGGCCGGTAGGACCCCCGAGCCCTCCTCCTCGGATGGGTCCTCAGGGGACGGGGACCCCTGCGGGGTGGAAGGTCCCAGCAGCTGCGTCTCCTCTGCAGGAGAGACAGAGGGTTGGGATGGTGGGGAGATATGGGGGGCACCCCAATGTCCCCCCCTGGTCCCCACAGCCCCCTTACCCTCCTCCAGCAGGACGGCGTCCGACAGGGAGCTCTCATCGGAGGCGCTGAGCTCTGCGGGGCAGGGGACGGGTGAGAACGGTGCCGGTGCCGCCGCTGGGTGCCAAAACGCTCCCACGGCACCCGCCGCCACCCAGCGCGTCCCCGGAGGCCTCCGCTCCCCCTCTCCCACGCCGCCTGTCCCGACACGCTCCGGGACGGTGGCGGTACCGGCCGGGCCGGCTTTGCCGAGCCACGTGCCGGCACTGCGGGCAGCTCCCAGCCTGCCCAGGCCAGGCAGGAGGAGGGGTGCTGGGCAGGTGTGGGGGCACCAGGGGGAAGGAGCCACTGCCACCGGGTCCCTGGTCCATAGGGGGTGACTGAAGCCCCGGGAGGGCGGCAGGGGTAGAGCCGAGGCCGAGGCACGTGTGGCGGGGAGTGGGGACCCACTTGGACGGCCACTGGGACGGGGACACGGCAGCCGGGCCAAATCCTGCCACCCGTTGGAGTGCGCTCACTGGGGATGGCGGATCGGGGTGCAGTCACGGGGTGCAACCTCCAGGGATAAGTACTGGGGTGCATTCATGGGGGTGCAATCGTCAGGGATGGTGTATCAGGGTGCAATCACCATGGATGAAGTATTGGGGTGCATTCACTGGGGATCACATGTCAGGGTGCATTCATGAGGGTGCATTCAACACGGATGAAGTATTGGGGTGTGTTCACCAGGGTGCATCCATTGGGGAGAGTGTATCGGGGTGCTTTCACTGGGGTGGGGGGATTGGGGTGCATTCACCAGGGTGCATTCACAGGGAGAGCATATTGGGGAGCATGCACTGGGGATAGTGTATTGGGGGGCATCCAGGGGGGTGTATTCACCAGGGATGGGAGATTGGGGTGCATGCACTGGTGTTGGTGTATTGGGGGGCATCCAGGGGGGTCGATTGACCAGGGATAGGGAATTGGGGTGCATTCACCAGGGGTGGTATGTTGGGGTGCATCCAGGGGGTACATTCACTGGGGTTGGAGGACTGGGGTGCATCCAGGGGGGTGGATTCATCAGGGGATGGGGAATTGGGTGCATTCACCAGGGATGGCATACTGGGGGACACGCAGGGGGGTGCATTCACTGGGGACAAAGGATTGGGCTGCATGTGCCAGGGATGGCATATGGGGGTGCATTCACCAGGGATACCCACCAAGCTGCACCCAATTCTGCCTCTCCCAACGTCCAGCATCCCCCAAATAAGCCACCACCAGCCAGGGGCAGGGGGGGGCACCCAGGGGGTGCAGGGGGCTCACCCTCAGCAGCACCGGTTCCACTGCCGGCGGGCAGAGACTGTCGGCCCGCCAGGAGTCGTCGCTGGCTGAGGATGTTCTCCAGGTCCTTCAGCTTCTGCTCCTCCAGCAGTGCGGCCGTCTGCCGGCGCTTGCGGAGCCGCTTGCTGATGTTCTCCTCCCGGCAGAGGCGCTGGGCGGCCTTGGCGATCTGCAGCTGCAGCGCCAGGTCCCGCTCCAGGGCGCTCAGCGGGTCCTGGGGATGGAGGGGACAAGCTCAGCACCCCACCAGAGGTGTTACCCAGCACCTCTCCGCCACCCAGCACCTCACCGCCACCCAGCACCCCACCAACACCCAGCACCTCACCGCCAGACAGTCCCCACCATCACCCAGCACCCCACCGCCACCCAGCACCCCACAGCCACTCAGCACCCCACCATCACCCAGCACCCCACCTCCACCCAGCACCCCACCGCCACCCAGCACCCCACAGCCACTCAGCACCCCACCAACACCCAGCACCCCACCGCCACCCAGCACCCCACAGCCACTCAGCACCACACCATCACCCAGCACCCCACCTCCACCCAGCACCCCACCGCCACCCAGCACCCCGCTGCCACCCAGCACCCCACCATCACCCAGCACCCCACCTCCACCCAGCACCCCACCGCCACCCAGCACCCCGCTGACACCCAGCACCCCACCACCACCCAGCACCCCACCGCCACCCAGCACCCCACTGCCACTCAGCACCCCACCTCCACCCAGCACCCCACCTCCACCCAGCACCCCATCGCCACTCAGCACCCCACTGCCCCCCAGCACCCCACCGCCACTCAGCACACTTGCACGCTGACGAAGGCTCCGCATAACAAGAGGAAATATTAATTTCTCCCATGGGATGGGGATGGTGACACATCCGGGTGACGCTTGGGCGCCTTCCAGAGCTCTGGGATGGGACGGAGGGGGGTCCCCACCACCCGCCCCAGGGACCCCCCCAGCCCGGTTGCACCCCAGGGACCCCCTCACCGCCCCACGCAGGACGAGGGTCTCATCCAGCTTGAAAGCGGCCCCGATCCTGCGCCGGACCTTGGGAGGCTTCTCGCCGGCTTTCAGGGGGTACTCGCGGGGCAGCGTCCCCGTCAGCTCCTGGGGACAGCACGGGGACACTGAGCCGCTGTCGTGGAGGTGGGGGGGCTCAGGCAGGGTGTCCCCCCCCGTCCCCTCTCACCGCCTCGCGCAGGCAGAGCCGCCGCAGCTCCTGCACGCAGCCCTCCAGCCGGGCCTCCAACGCCTGCTGCTGCCTGCGCCCTGCCTGCGCCCGCTCCTTCAGGGGCGACACGGGGCTGTCGGGGCCTGGGGACAGACGGACGGACGGACGGACAGAGGGTCAAGCGGGCAGACGCCTGCTGAGATGCACCCCCCACACACACCCCAGCCTCCCTGCCTCAGTTTCCCCCCCAACCCCAGGGGGAGGAAAACCAGCCATGAGCCCCCCCCCCGGGTCCCCCCCGCTCCCGGCAGCACCCGTGGGTGCTCGGGCTCCCCCGGGGCACCCGTGATTTCCCAGCGCAGCGGCGGGGGGTGAACACAGGGAAAGTTTCACCCTGACTCAGCCATCCCTGAGCGAAACCCGGCTGAGTCAAAGCCAGTCCAGGCCTCCCCCCCGGCTTGGGTGCCCCCCCGTGACTGGGGGAACCCCCCATTTCCCCAGCTGCCCCCCCCGCCCCAGGAGCCTTTGTGTGTCCCCAGGGTGGCCCCATGCAACAAAGTGCCCCGTTCTCAGCCCAGGTAGGGGGGGCACATCTACAAGAACACGTGTGGGGGATGGGGGCACCCCAAAACCTTCCTCCCCCCCCCTCAAAATACCCCCCCCAGCACTCACCCGAATGCAGCATAATCCCACTGTCGGTGTCGCTCACCTCCCCCATGCCGGGCTGGGACCCTACGGGTGACAGTGGGGAGACGCCTTGTCCCCACACCACCCCCTGAGGAGCACCCATGGGTGCCCGCCCCCCCGTACCCCCTCCAACCCTCAGCATCGCCCCGTCCTTTCCGGCCGCCGGCTCCGGTGATGGCGGCAGGGAGAGGAAGGTGAGGCCGTGTTTGCTTTTCCTGCCTTCTTGTAGGTCCTACGATAAACAAAGGTGTGCAAACACGTGCGTGGCAGCCGGGGTTGCCTGGATGAGACCCATCCCGGGGGCAAAGGTGGTCGGGGTGCGGCAGGGGGTGCCGGGGGCGACCTTGCTCCCGCCCCGGCTGGTTTCGCTGGGCGCCTCTCCCAGTTTTGATTTCTTTTCCGTCTGGGCTAGAGGAGGCTCCTGGGGTGGGGGTGGACACTGGCCCTGGGAAAGCGCCCCCCCCCCCGAGCACCCCGACACCCCTCTGCTCTTTAGGGGGGGTGTGAATGGGTGGGAGCAGGGCAGGGGGGTTGCTCGCCCCTGTTTTTGCATTGCTTTCGCCTCCACCGTGCCTCAGTTTCCCCCGGTGGGACGTGGAGCCGGTTGGGGAAACTGAGGCAGGGGAGGGTCGGGGGGCGCTGGGGGGTCCCGCGGCAGGGCCGGGGGGCGATGCCTTACCTGGGCGCTCGCCGCCGCTGCCGGCTCTGCTGCGCCCGGGACACGGGGACGTGTTTTGACTTGAGGTGGATGGGAGGAGCGGGTGAGCAACACCTTCCCCAGCTGCCGCCGGCGGCAGCGCCCGCGCCCGCGCCACCCCACGCGCCCCGGCCTCCACCCTGCGACGACGACGGCAGCGACGAGGGCCTGCGGCACGGCACGGGGCGGGGTGGCGTGGCAAAGTACAGCGCAGCGCGGCGTGGCGCCGTGTGCCATGGCATGGTAGAGTATGGCATGGCATGGCATGGTATGGCATGGTATAGGGTGGCATGGCACGGTGTGGCATGGCGTGGCGTGGTATGGTGTGTTATAGTGCGGCACGGTACGGCAAGGTATAGCATGGCATGGCATGGAATGGCGTGGTGTAGTGTGGCGTGCCATGGCGTGGCATGGTACGGTGTGACATGGTATGGCGTGGCATGGCATGGTGTGGCATGGCATGGTGTGGCGTGGCATGGCATGGTGTGGCGTGCCATGGCGTGGCATGGTACGGTGTGACATGGTATGGCGTGGCATGGCATGGTGTGGCATGACATGGTGTGGCATGGCATGGTGTGGCATGGCATGGTGTGGCGTGGCATGGCATGGTGTGGCGTGGCATGGCGTGGTATGGCATGGCGTGGCGTGGCATGGTATGGCATGGTATGGCGTGGCATGACGTGGCATGGCATGGTGTGGCGTGGCATGGCGTGGCATGGCATGGCGTGGCATGGCATGGCGTGGCATGGCGTGGCGTGGCATGGCGTGGCATGGCATGGTGTGGCGTGGCATGGCGTGGCATGGCATGGTGTGGCATGGCATGGCGTGGCATGGCATGGTGTGGCGTGGCATGGTGTGGCATGGTATGGCGTGGCATGGCATGGTGTGGCGTGGCATGGCGTGGCATGGCATGGTGTGGCGTGGCATGGCGTGGCATGGCATGGTGTGGCGTGGCATGGCGTGGCATGGCATGGTGTGGCGTGGCATGGCGTGGCATGGCATGGCGTGGCGTGGCATGGTGTGGCGTGGCATGGCGTGGCATGGCATGGTGTGGCGTGGCATGGCGTGGCATGGCATGGTGTGGCGTGGCATGGTATGGCATGGTATGGCGTGGCATGACGTGGTGTGGCATGGCATGGTGTGGCGTGGCATGGCGTGGCATGACATGGTGTGGCATGGCATGGTGTGGCATGGCATGGCGTGGTATGGCATGGTGTGGCATGGCATGGTATGGCGTGGCATGACGTGGCATGACGTGGCATGACGTGGTGTGGCATGGCATGGTGTGGCGTGGCATGGCATGGCGTGGCATGGCATGGCGTGGTATGGCATGGTGTGGCGTGGCATGGCGTGGTATGGCATGGTGTGGCGTGGCATGACGTGGTGTGGCATGGCATGGCGTGGCATGACGTGGTGTGGCATGGCATGGCGTGGCATGGCATGGTGTGGCATGGCATGGTGTGGCGTGGCATGGCGTGTCATGGCGTGGTATGGCATGGTATGGCATGGCATGACGTGGTGTGGCGTGGCATGGCGTGGCATGGCATGGTATGGCATGGTGTGGCGTGGCATGACATGGTGTGGCATGGCATGGTGTGGCATGGTGTGGCGTGGCATGACATGGTGTGGCATGGCATGGTATGGCATGGTGTGGCGTGGCATGGCATGGTGTGGCGTGGCATGGCGTGGCATGGCATGGTGTGGCGTGGCATGGTATGGCATGGTATGGCGTGGCATGACGTGGTGTGGCATGGCATGGGGTGGCATGGCATGGCGTGGTATGGCATGGTGTGGCGTGGCATGGTATGGCATGGCATGGCGTGGCATGACGTGGTGTGGCATGGCATGGTGTGGCGTGGCATGGCGTGGCATGGCACGGTGTGGCGTGGCATGGCGTGGTATGGCATGGTGTGGCGTGGCATGGCGTGGTATGGCATGGTGTGGCGTGGCATGGCGTGTCATGGCGTGGTATGGCATGGTATGGCATGGCATGACGTGGTGTGGCGTGGCATGGCGTGGCATGGCATGGTATGGCATGGTGTGGCGTGGCATGACATGGTGTGGCATGGCATGGTGTGGCATGGTGTGGCGTGGCATGACATGGTGTGGCATGGCATGGTATGGCATGGTGTGGCGTGGCATGACATGGTGTGGCATGGCATGGTATGGCATGGTGTGGCATGGCATGGCATGGTGTGGCGTGGCATGACATGGCGTGGCATGGCATGGTGTGGCATGGTGTGGCGTGGCATGACATGGTGTGGCATGGCATGGTATGGCATGGTGTGGCGTGGCATGGCATGGTGTGGCGTGGCATGGCGTGGCATGGCATGGCGTGGCATGGCATGGCGTGGCATGGCATGGTGTGGCGTGGCATGGCGTGGCATGGCACGGTGTGGCGTGGCATGGCGTGGTAAGGCATGGTGTGGCGTGGCATGGCGTGGCATGGCATGGTGTGGCGTGGCATGGCGTGGCATGGCATGGTGTGGCGTGGCATGGTATGGCATGGTATGGCGTGGCATGACGTGGTGTGGCATGGCATGGTGTGGCATGGCATGGCGTGGTATGGCATGGTGTGGCGTGGCATGGTATGGCATGGCATGGCGTGGCATGACGTGGTGTGGCATGGCATGGTGTGGCATGGCATGACGTGGCATGACGTGGTGTGGCATGGCATGGTGTGGCGTGGCATGGCATGGCGTGGTATGGCATGGTGTGGCGTGGCATGGCGTGGTATGGCATGGTGTGGCGTGGCATGGTATGGCGTGGCATGACGTGGTGTGGCATGGCATGGCGTGGCATGACGTGGTGTGGCATGGCATGGCGTGGCATGGCATGGTGTGGCATGGCATGGTGTGGCGTGGCATGGCGTGTCATGGCGTGGTATGGCATGGTATGGCATGGCATGACGTGGTGTGGCGTGGCATGGCGTGGCATGGCATGGTATGGCATGGTGTGGCGTGGCATGACATGGTGTGGCATGGCATGGTGTGGCATGGCGTGGCATGGTGTGGCAAGGCATGGTGTGGCATGGCATGGTGTGGCATGGCATGGTGAGGCGTGGCATGGTGTGGCGTGGCGTGGTGTGGCATGGCATGGTGTGGCATGGCATGGCATGGTGTGGCATGGCATGGCATGGTGTGGCGTGGCATGGTCTGGCATGGCATGGCATGGTGTGGCATGGTGTGGCGTGGTATGGCATGGTGTGGCATGGTGTGGCGTGGTATGGTGTGGCATGGCCTGGTGTGGCATGGAGTGCCATGGTGCGGATGGGGTAGCGTGGCGTGGCATGGCATGGCAAGGTATGGCACAGTAGGGCATAGCAGGGCACGATATGACATGGAACTGTACGGCACTGTATGGTGTGGCATGGCACAATATGGCACAACTCAGCACGGCGCTGCCTGGCACGGCACGGCACACCATGGCATGGTGCCGGGAAGCAGCTCCATCCCCGGTGCCGCGCGGGGCCAGGCCAGGCGCAGGGGCACCGTCCCCATCGGTGGCGGGGCAGTACCAGGGCAGTGCCAGGCCGTGGGAACGGCGCTGCCGCGGCTGCCGGTGCGGTGTGAGATGAATCAGGGCGGCTGGCGCAGCCGAGCCGGCCACATCCTGCGCTGCCAGCACGGGGCAGGTGGTGGAAAGTGTGTCTCAGCCCCACGGGACGGGCCCACAGCCTGCGGGGACGGGACGAAGGGCAGCGTGCAGGCAGGATACAGGCAGACGGGCAGGCAACGGCTGCGGGCAGGAGAGGAGCAGCAAGCGTGCGGACAGCAGAGGTACGGGCTGGGGGAGATGCAGGCAGGGGCGCAGGGGAACAAGCAGGGGAGCAGGCAGGGTGCAGGCAGGGTGCAGGTGGGTGAGGTACAGGCAGGGGAGCAGGCAGGAGAGGTGCAGGCAGGGAGCGGACAGGGGAGCAGGCAGGGTGCAGGCAGGGTGCAGGCAGGAGAGGTGCAGGCAGGGAGCAGGCAGGGGAGCAGGCAGGAGAGGTGCAGGCAGGGTGCAGGCAGGGGAGCAGGCAGGGTGCAGGCAGGAAGAGCTGCAAGCAGGGCAGGCACAGGCCAGGGGTGCAGGCAGGCGTGCAGGCGGCAGCAGTGCCCTGCACCTCCACAAGCTCCCCAACACCTTCCCGATGTCCCCGAGTCCCTCTGTGATGTGGGGGGTGGGCACCCCATCTTTGTCGGGGCCACCCCTCGCACAACGACCCCACCAAGGGGTGGGGGGTGGGGGAAGGAACACCAGCAGCACAGAGAAAGGGTGGATTTGGTGACAAAAGGCGGATTTGGAGAAAAGAGGGTTTTTTTTTCCCAGCGTGTCCCCGTACCGGGCAGAGCTGCTGGCAACCCCACTGGCACCGAGCCCCCCCTTTACCCTTGGCGGGTGGTAAAAACAGCTCAAAGACTAAAATATGTCATCAGTGATAAAGCTATATTTGTATTAATTAGGATGAAATTGGAATTAAAACCAGGTTCCTGCTCTCGAAGCTGTCCCTGATGAAGAGCATTGCTGGGGGGGGGAGCGGAGGGGGTTTAACCCGGGGGCTGGATCCTGCCTGCGCCGAGGCCGCGGGCAGGGCACAGGGTAGCAGCTCCGTCGGGAATCGCACCGGGGTGGGTTGGACCCGGGTTACAGCTGGGGACTGGGTGGGACAGCGGGGATGGCGGCGGCACCCGGGGACACCGGGGAGGGGGCGGACGGACTCACCCCGGAGTGGACCCGTGGGACACCCGGTGCCAGCTGGAGCTCGGTCCCGCTCCTGTGCCGGGGGCCGGGGGTGGTCTTGGTCCAGATCCAGCCACTGAAGAGGAGGCTGGAGTCGGTGGCGGAGGAGTGGGCAGTCGCGCCGGGCCCCATCCCCGGCACATGGGGACCGAAGGGACATCGGGGACGGCAGCGCCCGTCCATCAGGGCGTAGATGAGGGGATTGACGCAGCTGTTAATGAAGGCCAGGCAGGTGCTGCCAGCCACCACCCACCTCAGGGCCACCTCCTGCCCCTGGGACAGGACCAGCGTCCCCTTGGCGAGGAAGAAGAGCAGCACCTTGCAGGCATTGAGGGGCAACCAGGAGCAGAGGAAGGCTGCCACGATGGTGACGATGGCACGGTGGGAGCGCTGGACGCCCCTGCCCAGCCGGACATGGCGCTGGAGCTGGCAGTAGATGGAGCAGTAGCAGAAGGAGA
The DNA here is from genome assembly GCF_949628215.1 of Phalacrocorax aristotelis. Taxonomy (NCBI): domain Eukaryota; kingdom Metazoa; phylum Chordata; class Aves; order Suliformes; family Phalacrocoracidae; genus Phalacrocorax; species Phalacrocorax aristotelis. The sequence continues at coordinate 2,393,614 of NC_134296.1, forward strand.
TGACCCCCAAGGGCAGGAGGAAGGTGAGGAAGACCATGGCGAGGCTGAAGTCCTCTCCATCTTCATCCCAGCAGTCGTCCCCATCCAGCCGCCGGTACACCAGGGATGGGGCACCCAGGAGGAGGGACGCTACCCAGATGATGCCGCAGGTGACGTGGATGTGCCTCCGGGAACCCATCACCTTGGTGTCCAGCACCTTCCTGATGACCAGGTAGCGCTCCACGCTGAGGGCAGTGAGGAAGAGTATGCTGGAGCAGCGGTTAACGGCGATGGCATAGCTGCTCACCTTGCAGAGCCCTTCACCGAGCAGCCAGCGGTTCCCCCGTGCCCCCGCCACCACCCAGAAGGGCAAGGTACAGACAAAGATGACATCAGCCACCGCGAGGTTCAGCACGAAGGTGTCCACCATCCTCTTGCTCCCACCTTTCTTGGCCATCAGCACGATGACAAAGATGTTCCCCACAAGGCCGAGGACGAAGATGAAGGAGTAAAGGATGGGGATGAAGACAGAGGTGAAGAAGACCTCCGCCCCAGAGGAGACCTCCTGGTTCCCCGTCTCATTGGTCACCGGTGGGTAATCGTAGTCGGCCGAGCCAGCGAGCTCCTCGGGAGCCATGGCGGTGGCTGGGTACCCTCACCGGTGCCCAGGGCGGTGCTGGCCGCACCCGGTGGTTGGGTTGTTGATCTGACATCTGCTCAAAAACAGCATCGCGCACTTCCTTTCCAACGGGGCAAGGGCTGCAGGGTGGAAGGGGCAGGAGGTGAAGCACGTTTAATTTTGGAAACAGAAAAAAAAAGCCAATCAGAAGAAAGAAACCCCCAAAAAAGGGGGGGGGGGAGAGGAAGACCGGGGAGGGTGGAGGAAGGCTCCTTGCCACCAGGTGATGGCTGAAGGCCTTGGGTGGACACCAGCCTGCATCTGGGCTGGTGGGACCGCCACCAAACCGAGCCACCAGCCCACCCCGCAGCTCTCCCACCATGGCTGCCCTCCATCCCCACCACACGCCACCAACCCAAGCCAATGCCACCCCACTGCTGGCCCCATCCCCATCCCCGGCACCGGCACTGGCAGCGGCACATTTGCATCAAGAAAACCAGATGAAAACTTTTATTTTTCTGTATTTTTTTTTTTCAGAGAGAGCTGGAGCAGGTGCAGGTTGGGGTGAGACCGTTGCCCGCCGCATCCCCACGCCGCCCCCGGCATTGCCCCAGCTCTGCCAGCTCATTCGAGCCCTGGCACGTTGGTTCTCACCGCTCTGGGGACGCCAAGGCAGCGGCACCCACCGCCACCCCAACCACGAGCTCTCCCAGAATGACAGCGCTGGGCACCGTTCCCAGCATCAAGATGTGCTGGGGATGGGGGGATCCCAGCGTGCCACTGGTGAGGATCTCAGGGGAGCAGCCCCCCACTCTGCTGGGCCAGCTCCTGCTCACGTCTGCCAGACGCTCGGCTCCATCAGCTTCATCTTCCTCAGGCTGTCCCGCACCAGCAGGAACTCAGGGCGAAGGTCCAGATCCAGCCCTGCTGCCACCTCCCGCTCATGCTGCGGCAGATGAGGCCCAGGAGGGGGGCCTGTGGGTCCTCGGTTGGGTCCCCTCAGCCACCCCCACGACCTGCCCTCTCCTGACATGGGTGTCCCATCAACCCAGGCTCCCTCAGCTGTCCCCATGCCCCAGTCAGCCTTGACCATCCTTTGACCCATCCCTCCAATGCAGCCTCCCTCAGACGCCCCCAAATCCAGCCTCCCCTGGTTGTTCCTCAACCCAACTGTCCCAACACCCCGGCCATCACCCAGCTGTCACCATGATCTGGCCTCTCCCAAGTGTCCCCATGGTGTGGCCTCCCTCAGCCGCCCCCCACATCTGTGGGGCAATGAGGAATGGATGGGGGCTGAAGGTGGGTTGGGTGGATGGAAGAGTGGACGGACACATGGATGCATGGGTGCATGCATGGATGGTTGGAAGGACATATCGATAGACAGACAGAGGGATACATGGATGATGGATGGATGGATGGATGGATGGATGGATGGATGGATGGATGGATGGATGGATGGATGGATGCAGGAAGGGAGGAAGGGACGGATGGATGGTGGCACAGGTGGATGAATGCACAGAGGGATGAAGGGTGGGTGGATGGAGAATGGTGAGGTGAAGGCAGGAGGACTGGGCCGGATGGAGGGCTGGAGGGCTGGGACAGACAGACAGGGGACAGAGGGACGGCACAGACCTCCTCAAGCCTCTGGTGGCATTTCCTCCAGCTGCTGCTCCAGGTCGGAAGGGGGTCCCTGCAGGTCCTCCCTCAGCTGCCTCAGCCGCCAGCTCTCCAGCTCCCGTGGGAGCTCAGCCCCGTGCCTGGGCAGGATCCCTCTGCGGGGACGGACAGACTTCAATGGTACCAACCCGACCTGGCCACTCAGCTGGGGACCACCTTGTCCCCATGCCCTGGGTCCCATCCCCGCTCACCTGCTGTGGCTGAAGAGCAGCTCCCGGTGCAGCTGCCGGTGGCTCCGGGACTCCCGCATTGGGTTTGGCACCTTCCTGGGCTGGATGAGGCCCCCGTGGCCGTCGGTGGCCGTGTCCGGGGGGGGGACATCGCTCCCATCACCCTCTGGGGGGCAGAAGGGAGCAGCATGCGATGGGGTCACTGGGGATGGGGCCACCAGAGGAAGAGGGTCACTGGAGACAGGGTCACTGGGGTATGGGGTCACCACGAGGGATGGGACAACCTGGGACAGGGTCACCAGAGGATGGGTGACACTGCCTGGATCCCTCGCCTGGAGCCACGCGCAGCACAGGGCGAGATCCTGGACACCAGCCCTGGGTGCCTGTGCCTGGGGGGCCCTGGGTGTCACAGCCCAGGGTCCCTGGACACTGTCCTGCAGCACCTGGTGCCCTCCAGGACCCCAGTGTCCAAGCGCCCTATGGACCCATGTCCTTCCATCACCCCTCAGGGTCCCCGTCAACCCTTGGGGTCCTCATTATCCCTGGGGTCCCCACTACATGTTGGGTGCCCATCACCCCCCAGGTCCCCCTTGTCCCTGGGGTCCCCGTCACCCCTGGGGTCCCCATCCCCTGGGTCCCCCACCCCTGGCCCCACACCCCGGCAGAACCCACCCGGCACCGCGCTGCTCCTCGGGGCTTTGTCGTCACCCTGGAAAAGGCAAAGAGCAGGGTCAGGGAGGGACACTCGGTGGGTCCCTGGCTCTGGGCCCTCCCTGGGCTGGGGACACAGAGGGGGACACTGCCAGGTCCCCACTCGTCACCCTCATCCCCCCAGCACAGAGGGGGCACAGCTGTGGGTTCTGTGGGGCTGGACATCCTCTGTCCATCCATGGATGTCACCCACAGGGACAGTGTTGCCCCCCGATGTGACCCTCTCCCCCCCGCCCCGGGAGCTCAGGGCTGGCTGTGGTGGATGGTGCAAGGGAGGGAGAGAGAATAGAAGTTGTCCGTGTTAACTCTGGAATCTAAGGATGATGAGGGGTCCCTAGGCTGAATGCCAGCCATTTGGCTCTGGGGCATCAACGTGGCACCTGGGGACAGGTCTTGGGGTGGCCACTGTTTTCCCCTGCCACCCCCAGCACGGGAGGTGGGGGGCCCAGCCCAGGGCACGGGGGTGTCCCTGTCCCCCAGCCATCCCAGCCAGCTGCCACTGCTCACCTTCTTGCTCTGCGACAGCCCCGTGTCCCCAGTGTTGGTGGTCCTTGTCCCAACGCCCCATGGGGCCGGGGGCGCAGGGACACGGGCTGGGTACCGGCTCCACTGAGCCTGGGTAATCGCCCCGTGTGCTCTGCTGGTGACGGTGATGGTGACGGTGGCCCCGATCCTGTCAGCAAGAGCCATTAAGCTCCGGGGTTAGCCCTGATGGGGCTGAGGGGACGGTGACACGTGTCCTGCGCTGGACTGGTGGCACTGCGCCTGCTGCTGCTGCTGGGGACACTGGTCCCACTGGGGGCACTGGGGTCTGCTGGGGAGACTGGGGTCTGCTGGGGGCACTGGTCCCAGTGGGGACACTGGGGTCTTTTGGGGACACTGGTCCCACTGAGGGCACTGGGTATGCTGAGAGCACTGGGATCTGCTGGGGACACTGGTCCCACTGGGGTCACGGGTGCTGCTGTGTTATGGGGGTTATTGGGGGGGCCTGGGGGTTACTGGAGAAACTGGGTTGGGGACTGGGGGCACTGGGGATTGGGGGGCGCTGGGTGTTATTGGGTGCACTGGGGATCATTTGGGAGGCAGGGCTTATGGGGGAGCCTGAGAGGGGGACTGAGATGGGACTGGGAGGCACATGGAGTTACTGGGGGACTGGGGGTTACTGGAGGGACTTGGATACTGGGGGCAGTGGGGATTATGTGGGGACCCTGAGTTATTGCGGGGACTGGTGGTTACTGGAAGAACTGAGATGGGGACTGGGTGCTTTAGGGGGCGGGAGCTATGGGAGACTGGGAATTACTGGGGAACCTGGGGGTCACCGGGGGCCAGGATGGGGACTGGATACACTAGGGGGTTCCTGGGAGGACTGGGTGGTCACTGGAGGAGCGGTCGCACAGGGGTGGGGCCCGGGTGCACTCGGGCTGTTGGGGCGAGTACCGCGCGATACTGGAGTTGCTCCCCCCGCGCTCAATAGGCGCTCGATTGAGGCTGTCTGCTCCCGCAGGCCGCCCCTCGCGTCATCGGCGGGCGACTGGCCTCGCCTGCGGGTTCCGCTGTCGCGTTGGCCCCGGGAAGGGGGGGGGATTCCGCGCATGCGCAGCACCGCCGGGCCCGCCGCCGCGGGGGTCCCGCTGCCGCCATGACCAACGGTGAGGGGCGGCGGGGCCTCCGGGGCGGGGGTCACTGGGCACTCAGACGCCAGGTCGCTGGGGTGGGGGGGGTCTGAGAGGTCTTTGGTGGGGCCGGGGTCCCTTTGAGGGAAGGCTCGGAGGCAGGGGTGTCCCCTTTGAGGGAGCTGGGGTCCTGGGCAGGGGGCGCTCTGAGTGTCCCCCTTGGGCGGGGGAGCTGGGGGTCCAGGGTCCTTTTGAGAGGCGGGCTTGAAGGCTGGGGTGTCCCTCTTTTGGCGGGGGGTAGCTGGGGAGCCGGGGTCCCGTTTGGGGGTGGGGGTGAGGCTCGGAGGCTGGGGTGCCCCAGACGGGTGGGGGCGGTCTGGGTGGCCGGGGTCCCTTTGAGGGGAGGGCTCGGAGGCTGGGGTGTCCCCTTGAGGGGGGAGCTGGGGGGCTGGGGTCTATGGGCAGGGGGGGCTCGGAGGCTGGGATGTACCCCTTGGAGCGGGGGGGAGCTGGGGGACCGGAATCCCACCATGGAGGGGGGGATCTGGGAGGCCAGAGTCCTGGGTGGGGGAGCTCAGGGTGTCCTCCTTGGGGGGGTAGCTGGGAGGTCTGTGTCGCTTTGAAGAGGGGGGCTTGAAGGCTGGGGTCCGTTTGGGGGGGACTTGGAGGGCAGGGTGTTCCCCTTTGGGGGAGGAGGAGCTGGGAAGTCTGGGTCTTTTGCAGGGCTGAAACTGGGGGGCCTTGGTTCCCCCTGGGGGGAAGCTGTGTGGCCAGGGTCCTTCTGGGGGGGCTGAAGGTGGGAGGCCGGGGTGCCCCATGGTGCCCGCGGCCTGGCCCCACTGAGGCTCCCTGCAGTGTACTCGCTGGACGGGCTGCTGGTGTTTGGGCTGCTCCTGGTATGCACCTGCGCCTACCTGCAGAAGGTGCCGCGCCTCAAGGCCTGGCTGCTCTCTGAGAAGCGTGGTGTGTGGGGCGTCTTCTACAAGGGTGAGACCAGTGGGGCTCCGTGGCAGGGATGTGGGGGTCTGGGGTGGGGACACAGGGGTCCAGGTGGGGATATGGGTGTCTGAGTCACACCGACCCCAGGCAACACTCCAGGCCTGGGGCAGAGGGGCTGGGAAGTGCCCGGCGGAGAAGGCCCTGGGGGTGCTGGCTGACAGCGGCTGGGCATGAGCCAGCAGTGCCCAGGTGGCCAAGGAGGCCACCAGCCCCCGGGCTTGTGTCAGCCCTGGTGTGGCCAGCAGGAGCCGGGCAGGGATGGGGCCCCTGTGCTCGGCCCTGGGGAGGCCCCACCTCGAATGCTGGGCTCAGGTTTGGGCCCCTCGGGACAAGAAGGGCCTGGAGGGGCTGGAGCGTGTCCAGAGAAGGGCAGCGGGGCTGGGGCAGGGTCTGGAGCACAAGTGTGCTGGGGGGCGGCTGGGGGAGCTGGGGGGGTTTAGCCTGGAGAAGAGGGGGCTGAGGGGAGCCCTTCTCGCCCTCTGCAGCTGCCTGAGAGGGGCTGGAGTGAGGGGGGGGCTGGTCTCTGCTCCCAGGTCACCAGTGACAGGACGAGAGGGAACGGCCTCAAGCTGCGTCAGGGGAGGTTTAGATTGGATATTGGGAAAATGTCTTTAGTGCAAGAGTGGTCAGGCCCTGGCACAGGCTGCCCAGAGAGGTGGGGGAGTCACCGTCCCTGGGGGGGTTCAAACACCGTGCAGACGTGGCCCTTGGGGACGTGGTTTAGGAGGCCTGGGGGTGTTGGGTTGGGGGTTGGACTTGATGATCCTGGAGGTCTTTTCCAACCTTCATGATTCTATGCCCACCCCGGCTCACCCTGCTCTGCTCCGACCCTGCAGCGGCTGTCATAGGCACCCGGCTACACGTGGCTGTCGCTGTCTCCTGCGTCCTCATGGCTTTCTATGTTCTGGTGGTGAAGTGACCCCGTAGGGACCCACCGGCAACAGCACCGACAACGACCAGAGATCCCAGTACCGCTCCAGTTACCCCAGTGCCAGGGGTAACTCCCTACCCCAGGGAGCTGCCATGGCCCAGCACCTCGTTGAAACCCACCTCATCCTCAGTGGGGCCGGGCGATGATGGGCGCCACGGGACGCCTCGGAAGGGGGTGCAGTGGAGCCCGGGGCTCGGGGTGCCAATCCCCCGGTGAGAGGGGAGACGCAGCCGTGCCCTGTGAGAGCCTTCTCCCGACGCCAAATGCCACATCCTGGCAGATCCGCGGCTCTGGGCAGCTTGTGGGGATGGTGTGACTTCCTGCTGTGGGGACTTGGGGGGGCCGGCAGGGCCTGTCCTCACCAGTCAGGGTTCCCCACTCCCCCTGGGAGCACATGGGCTCCCTCGGCAGGGGTCTCACCCCTGTAGCTGTGGGGTTTGTAACCCCCCAGTTTTGTAAACGCAGGACCAGGATGTGCAAATAAAGTGGGGGTTCCCCTGCAAGCAGCAACGGCTCATTCCTGGGGGGCCTGTGGGGTGAGGGGCTGCTGTGGGGCTGGCTCCCGGGGGGTGGAGGGGTCCTGTGAGGTGGGGGGGCCCCATGGGGCGAGGAGCTGCTGTGGGGCTGGCTTGTGTGGGGGTCCTCTGGGGCCGGCTCCTGTGGGGTGGGGGCGTGCTGTGGGGCCGGCTGCTGTGGGATGGGGATCCCGTGGGCTGAGAGTGATTCAGCCACTCCTGGGGGGGGTGGCGTCACGGGGGCCGTGCCCACCCGGGCGTTCGGGTTGAGTGTGCAAGGCGTGCACACCGCCTGCCCCCGCAGGGGAGAGCTGTGCGGAGCCACACACACGCACACACCCCCCGGGGTGGGGGGGGTGCCGGTGCGTGTCCGAGCGGTGCGGTGGGGCCCACGCGTGGGAGGCTGGGCGTGCTCCCGTGTATGCACACCCCGGGCCGGGCAGGGCGGGTGAGGGTGCGGCCGCGGGTCCTCCCGCCGCCAGGGGGCGCGCTGGGGGGAGGCGTGGCTTCATCCCGTCGTGCCCCGCGCGGCTGCGCTATAAAATGGCGGCGCGGGTGGGCGGGCGCTGGGCGGGCGGGGAGCGGCGGCGGCGGGCGCGAGTGGCGGCGTGAGCGCGGCGGGTGCGGGGGGCGAGTGCGTGTGTGCAAGGGGTGCGTGAGGTGTGCGTGAGGTGTGCGTGAGCCGTGCGCCAGCCCCCCCCTCCCTCTACACGTTGATCTTATTCGATCGGCCAGGCCGGGCCAGGCCGAGGTGAGAAGAGCAGCGGCGCCGCGAAGCCCGCGGGCGCTGTGCGGCGGCCGGCGGCGGGCGGGATGAGTCGATCAGATAGGCGAGGCCGCGGCCGCTGAGCGCCCTGCGATTCTGACCCGCCGCCGCGCCCCGCGTTGGGGGGGGGGCGGGGGGGGGGGGCGCACGGGGCCGGCACCCCGCCCCCCCCCCGCCCCAAACCCCCGCCCCGGGGCTGCGGAGCGCTGTACCACGGGTGGCGGCCCCGCACCGGGCCCCGCCAGCCCTTGTGGCGTGCGAGGAATTTGCATAAGGCCGTGTAGGCTCTGTGCGACACGCGTGAGCTTTGCACAGGCCAGTCTGAGCCCTGCGGCACACAAGGGCTTTGCACGAGGGTGTGCAAGCTCCGGGTGAGGTGTGGAAGCCTCGCACGGGGGCTCCGCCAGCCCTGTGGTGCACCAGGGCTGTGCACCAGGCTCTGTAAGCTCCGTGCGGGCTTTACACGGGGTTGTGCAAGGGCTTTGCACAAGGCTTTGCAAGCTCTGTGATATGGGTGGGAGCCCCCTCACCGGGCCTCGCTGGCTCCGTGCCATGCGTGTGAGCTGGACAGGGGGCTCTCCCACCCATGCAACGTGCAAGCTTCGTGCAACACATGAGCTTCATGCAAAGCTGCGCGAGCCCAGTGGCGTGCAAGGGATGCGTGCAAGGCTGCAGGAGCTCTGTGTGACACACGTGAGCTTTGCACGGGGCCATCTGAGCCCTGCAGCACACAAGGGCTTTGCACAAGGCTCTGCTTGCTCCACGTAAGGGGTATGAGCTGGGCACAGTCGTCCCCCAGCCACGCAGCGTGCAAGGGCTGTGCACACGGCCTTGCAGGCCCCGTGGAATGCACGTGAGCTTTGCACAAGGCCGTGCAAACTCTGTGCATGTCAGAGATTTGCACAGCACTGTGCCAGACCTGGAGTGTGCAAGGCCGTATGAGCACAGTGCAACACATGAGCCTCACACAGGGCTTCCCTGAGCACTGCGGTGTGCAAGGGCTGTGCACAAGGTTCTGCAAGCTCTGTGCAACGTGTGAGCTGGGCACCGGGCCCCACCAGCTCTGTGCAACATGTGTGAGCTGGGCACGTGGCTCCCCCAGCCCTGCAGTGTGCAAGAGCCGCGTGCCAGGCTCTGTAAGTTCCATGTGAGCTTCGTGCGGAGCCGTGCAAGCCCTGTGGCGTGCAAGGGCAGCACACAAGGCTCTGCAAGCTCCGTGCAATGCGTGTGAGCTTCATGCGGAGCCGTGCAAGCCGTGTGGCGTGCCAGGGCAGCACACAAGGCTCTGCAAGCTCCGTGCAATGCGTGTGAGCTTCGTGCAGAGCCGTGCAAGCCGTGTGGCGTGCCAGGGCAGCACACAAGGCTCTGCAGGCTCCGTGCAATGCGTGTGAGCTTCGTGCAGAGCCGTGCAAGCCGTGTGGCGTGCCAGGGCAGCACACAAGGCTCTGCAAGCTCCGTGCAATGCGTGTGAGCTTTGCACGGGGCTGTGCGAGCCCCGCAGCGCACGAGGGCGCACACCAGGCCCCGCAGGCTCCACGCGCGCCCCGCGCAGTGTGGCAGCTGCGCCCAAGGCCACGCCAGCTCCGTGCCGCAGGTGTGAGCTTGGCACGGGGCGACGCCGGCCCCGCGGCCGCCCAGGGCCCAGTGTCACGCGGGGCCGTGCAAGTGGGCGAGCCCTGTGCAAGGGCTGTGGGTGCCCAGGCTGTTCACACCGTGTCCCCCGCAGGGCCACCCGTGGGTGACACCCCGACTCGGTGCTTTATCAGCAGCTTGAGGTGACAAAGGGACAGCGGCCACAGCACCGGTGCTGCCACAGGAGTGGCCGCTGTCGGTGGCAGCACTGTGGGGACGCTCTGGAGGGGGGACACGGGCTCAGCAGGGTCCCTCCACGCCGCCAGATCCCCAGGTGTGTCCCCATGGTATGCAGCTGTGTCCGCCATGGGGACAGGCGTGTCCCCACGCCATGGCCATGTCCCCCGTCCCCATGGTACGTGCTGGCGTCCCTGTGTCCCCAGTGTCCCGTCCCCATGGTGCACACCAGCGTCCCCATGCCACCAGGGACAAAGTCATGACCCCCGTGTCCCCTGTGTCCCCCATGTCCCTTGTGTCCCTGTCCCCCTGTGTCCCCTGTGTCTCTGTCCTCCCTGTCCCATGTCCCATATACCCCCCATGTCCCTGTCCCCGTGTCCCCAATGTCCCCTGTCCCTGTGTCACCTGTGTGCCCACTGTGTCCCCATGTCCCCTGTGTCATCCCGGTGTCTTTGTACCCGTGCCCCACATGTCCACTGTGTCCCGCATATCCCCCGTGTCCCCAGTCCCTTTGACCCGTGTTCCCTCTGTGTCCCCCGTGTCCCCAATGTCCCCTATGCCCCCATCCCGGCACTCTCGGGGCCCGGTGCACCGACTCGCTGCTGGGGCTGCCCCACCCCCGCGGGGGGGACACACACTCCCCCGTGGGGGCGGGGGGGGAGGGGATCCGTGGCCCCCCCCGCCCCGCTTGGGGGGGGAGGGGCCGTTGCCGGGGGTGATTCCCAGCGCCGTTCCCGGTGCTGTTCCCGGTTGGGGGCGGGGGGGGGGGGGGCGGGTGATGCCCGGCGTTGTTCCGGGGGTGCCGTTCCCGGTGCCGGGGGCGGGGGCAGGTGGCGGCAGGTGCGCGCGCGGGGCCGGGCCGTTGGCGGGGGGCGGGGCCGCGGGGCCGGTGCCCGCTCGGGGACCGATCGCTGCCGCCGCTGCGCCATGGCCGGTACCGGTACCGGGGCCCGGTGGGTGCTACCGGTGCTTTGCTTAGCGATCGTCACCGTCACACCGGGCCGCACCGGGGAACGGCTGCACGTCTGCAAGGAGGTACCGGCACCGGGAATGGGGCGGGGGGGGGGGGACGACAGGGACGGACATACACCGGTAACCCCCCCCACCCCGCCCCCGGTTGATGAAACCGATCCCCGTAGCACGGGGGATGCGGAGCCGGGGCTGATCCCTGTGGAATGGGGAGGACCGGGATGGGGATGCGGGGTGGTCCCCGTTGCACCGGGGATGGGGCTGGTCCTAGTAGGGGGGTTGTCCCCTATAGCGGGGGGGGGACTGGATGGTCCCCTGGGGGACTGGGCGGGGGAGCGGACCCAGGGGATCATCCGCGGGGTCTCCCAGTTGTACCTGGAGGAGGGATCCTATGGGATCCATCACCTATAGGGAACATATGGACTGGGCTGTGCTGGCTGTAAAGCAGGGAGGGGGGGCCTACGTGGGGTCCCCTATAGGGCCTGGGGAGGTGGCTTTGCTACTGGGGGTCCCCTCGGGGACACCCCTTTCCCCCCTCCCTGGGGCCACCTCCAGCCCCACAGCTGTGTTCCCAGACTGGTCTCCGTGGCCTGGTGCTGACCCTGGGTAGACGTTGCGATGTCCCCAAAACCCCTGGGTTGGGATGTCCCCAAACCCCCCCGCCCGGTTGGGATGTCCCCAAACCCCACACGAGCGCTGCTGGGGGTGGTGACAACAGCAGGGACACACACATGTCCCCATCGGCCACGTGCCGGTCCCAGCCCCGCACGTGGTGGCCCAAAGTGGGGACAAAGTGTCCTGCGAGGAGAAACCAGGGGGGCTTCGCAGCTCACCACGACCCGGGCACCTCGAGGACAGCAGTGCCGGGGCGATCCTCCCTCCAGCTGCCAAATTTCCCTCCCCAGGGATCTGTGCTCACCCTCCGTGGGGTCCTCACCTGCACCCCTCCTCCCCTCACCCCACCCCCGCTCCCCCCAGCTCTCCCTGACCTGCGGCCGCTTTTCATCTGGGCCAGTAATTTTTTTGTGCCGTGATCCAATTTTGTGCGTGTCTGTGTGTTCCACGGCCCGGAGCTGGAAACAATAGACTGCGGCTGGCGCCCGTCCCCTGGAGGGATCACTCCCGCAGGGGTTATGTCCCCTGTCCCCCCCCACCACTGGGGACAGACCCTCTCGCTCCCCTGGCTGGGGCAGGGGGGTGGTGGTGGCCAGGGGTCCCCCCTCCTGTGGCAGAGCTGTGCCAGGGCTGAACTAGGTCAATTTATTTAGTTGTTTTTGTTTTTTAAATTTGCAACCTTTATGAAGGGGAGCGATCAATATTGCTCGTTGTGGCCACTCAGCTCAGTGCTGGAGGGGGGGAAGTTTGGGAAAAGGGGGAAAAAATCCACCTTCTTTCCAAGGGAATCCCCTGGGAGTGAGAGCGATGTTGGGAGCTCAGGGCTGCTGAGAGCCCAGGTGACCCCATGGGTGTCCCTGTCCTGGTCATGGGGTGGGAACCCTCCTCTGTGTCCCCATCCCGGGGCCGTGGGGGGCTCGGTGCTGCCTGCGCACGGGCAGGGGGTGCTGCAGGCAGAGGCTTTGCACCACCGCCCCCGTCCCCCTTTTCCCCCTTTCCCCCCCATCCCCCCTTTCCCCCCCCATCGCTGCCGTTTCCAGCTGACGGGAAACATCAAAGTGTTGTTTTCTTGCCAACCTGCCACGCTCCAGCGTCTGCCGGGAGCACAAAGCTGCGGCGCCCAGCTCTGAAAGCCCAGGGGTGCTGCAGCGTCGCTCCCTCGCCTCCGCCCCGGTACCCCACCGTGCCAGCATCAGCCAGGGAGCAACCAAATCCGGCCTTCGCCTTACCAGGGAGATTAACCACACCGGCTGGGCTTCGCCTGCCCCCGGCGTCACCTCCTCGCCGGCCTTGAGCTGGGCCTGGCTTGGAGACAGCCGGCAGCACGGGGGGGTCGCGGTGCCCCGCTCGCCCCAGCCCTCCCGGGCGCACCCTGCGGCAGCACCCAGCCGGCAGCTCGGCCGAGGGGGGCTCCCGCCACCGCTGCGGCTCCCCAGGACGGCGCATCCGGGTTGTGCTCAGGAGCCTGTTGAACGAGCAACGCGTGCCGCCACGCTCGGGCCACGCCAAGGCAAATGGTGCCATGCCGGGGACGGTGCCATGCCAGGGACGGTGCCATCTGCTTGCCAGCGATCGAGGGGTGCCGGGGTTTCAGCCCCCCACCCCGGGGCGGGGGCAGCAGTGCCAGCTGCCTTACGGGGTGGCCGGGGAAGTCCCAGTCATCTACCTGAAACCCCACCCTCGGCATCCCTGGCCTCAGCATCTCCCCAGCCTCAGCATCACCCCAGCATCCCCCTGCTCCCAGCACCCCATGGGGCCCCAGCACCCCAGCATCACCCCACTCTGAGCCTCCCCCCACCCCGAGCACCCCCTGCCCCCAGCACCCCCAGGCTGGGAGTGAGGCAGGGGTCTGGGTGCTGCAGGACATTGCAACAGTTTAAAACAAAAATACCAATGCAAGAAGCATCTGGGCACACGTGGGGGGGGCAGCCCCTCAGGGTGGGGGAGCACCATGGGGGTCTCGGGGCTGCAGCTCTGCCCATGTGTTTTCTTTTCCAGTCTGAGTACCACTACGAGTACACGGCATGCGACAGCACGGGCTCGCGGTGGAGGGTGGCCGTGCCACACACGCCGGGACTCTGCACCGGCCTGCCGGACCCCGTCAAGGGCACCGAGTGCTGTAAGGCTGGGGGGACTTGGGGGGGGGAGGGCGGATGGGGGGGTCTTGGGGTGTGGGAAGGGCAGGGAAACGAGGGCGATGGCGGGGGGGTGGGGGGAGAGGAGCGGCGAGACGAAGCGCAGCTTTTCATCAGCTCCGTTGCAGCACGATGCCTTCAAAGGTGGCGACGGGACCTGTCTGCTCAGCAGCAATAGGCACGCAGCGCTGGCAGCTGTCACAGGGAAGGCCGGGATGCGATGAGCGGGATGGGAACCCCCCCTTCTCCAAGGCTTGGGAGGGGCCGCGGCTCTGCGGCGCCCTTCGGCAGGGGGTCGCATCCTGCCTGGCGCTTGCTGCTTTTTAAAGAGCTGGCAATCAGGCAGGGAAGTGCCACGAGTTGCCAAAAACCATAAATCGGGGGGGGTTCGCCTTGCTGCCATGGGGTTGTGTGGGGATGCTCGGGGTGGGGGAATCCCAAAGCCGGCCAGGCACCTCCGCTAGCCAGGAGCACTCCAAAAAGCGGAGCTGAGGATGACGAGGCCGAAGGAGCGCTGGGGGAGTAGGGGACAACTGCCGTGACCCCCTCTCGTTGCACGTGGGCAGCTTTTTCCTGCAAGGCAGGCGAGTTCCTGGACATGAAGGCGCAGGCGTGCAAGCCCTGCGCGGAGGGCACCTACTCGCTGGGCACCGGCGTCCGCTTCGACGAGTGGGACGAGGTGCCCCACGGCTTTGCCAACGTCGCCACCAACCTGGAGGTCGATGATGGCTTCAGCGACGTGGTGGAGAACTGCACGGCGTGAGTCGTTGCGCCGCTGCCATCAGCACAGCTCTTCCCATTAACGGGAGGATTCTTCCCGTTAACTCTGGGAGGATGCTCAGGGATTCGGCCACGGCGGTGCAGCGGGGACGGGCACGGTGCACGGTGCAGCAGGGAGCAGGATGGGTGCTGCAATGCCTCTGTGCATAAATAGCACCCCATTTCCCCAACGCCCCATGCTCCTTCCATCACCCTTCCCTGGGAGGCAATGCAGGCAGGGACACCCTGGCCACAGCATCATCCCCACCTGCGGCGGCAGAACCCCAACCCCACGGGCACCCACAGAAAGGGAGCACCCACGGGAGTCCCCCTGCCTTTACGGCATGACCCAGTGCCTTTATTTTCCACCGCGGCCCTTTGCCCGGTGCCAGCAGCCACGCAAAGCCCCGCCAGCCGCCGAGCTGCCCCGCACCGCACCGCAGCATTTATGCAACTTGCAAATGTAACCTACTTCCAGCAGCACTTTAATTATTCAGCCGCCGTCCCCGGCGCAGCTCTGGCGCGGCAGGATCCCCCCCTCCTCCTCCTCGCGGCCCACCCACCTCTCACCAGTGCGGTGGGGATGCGCTGGGGGCGGAAAGGTTCCCCAGGGATAAGTGACGTGTCCCCTGGGCTGTCCCCAGGGCCCAGCTCTCCATCCTCGGTCCCCAGGGTTCCCCGGGCTGTCCCCAAGCCTCCATCCACCTGGGGACCGTGACAGCTGTCCCCGCCGTCCCCATCCCGGCTGCCGCAGGGTTCGGACCGGTGTGACGGAGCCCACAGTCTGTGCCACCCGCCCCAGGTCGACGTGGGTGCCGCTGGGGGACTATATGGCCTCCAACACGGATGAGTGCACGGCCACCCTGATGTACGCCGTCAACCTCAAGCAGTCGGGCACCGTCTCCTTCGAGTACATCTACCCTGACAGCAGCATCGTCTTTGAGTTCTTTGTAGGTGCCAGGGACCGGAGGGGTGCTGGGCTGGAGGGTGGGGGATCCCCTGGGAACATGGGGAGGGTCCCTGGGGACATGGGAGGGGTCCCCATCCTCACGTTGGCCCTGCAGGTGCAGAACGACCAGTGCCAGCCCACGGTGGAGGAGTCGCGCTGGATGCGGACGACGGAGAAGGGCTGGGAGTTACACAGCGTGAGTGGGGGGGGGCTGGAGGTGACACGGGGTGGGGGTCGCTCAGCACAACCCCCGGGGTCCTGGGTCCCTCCCCTGGGTAGAAGGTGCTCCATCAGGGTGCAGAGGGGGTGGTGGGTGATGGCAGGCAGGGGTTAGTGCCTCAAGCCCCCACCCATGGCTGCCAACCTCCTCCCCAGCAGTGGGACCACCCGACCCCGCTCCCCCCAACCCCCCCCCCCCAGCACCCCCCACCCCTTTTTCAGGTGGAGCTGAGCCGCGGCAACAACGTGCTGTACTGGCGGACCACGGCTTTCTCCGTGTGGTCCAGGGTCCCCAAGCCGGTGCTGGTGAGGAACATCGGTATCACAGGTAGGCGGGTGCAGGCTGGGGGGGGGGTCCCACCGCCCCCCTGATGGCTCCCGCACCCTGAGCACCCTCCCGCTGCCAGGGGTGGCTTATACCTCCGAGTGCTTCCCCTGCAAACCCGGCACCTACGCCCCCGCCGCCGGCTCCTCCGCCTGCCAGCTCTGCCCCGCCGACACCTTCTCCAGCAAAGGAGCCACCGCCTGCCAGCCCTGCGAGCCCCCCACCTACGCCGGTGAGAGGTGGCGGCCGGGTCCCCTCGTCCCCGCTGTGCCCGAGCGGGGATGCCCCTGGGGCAGGGAGAGGGGGTGCGAGGGGCCGGGGGGGGACCTGCCATCCCTTGGTGGGGTGAGGACGCGGGCATGGGGCTGGCAGGGCATCCCGTGGGGATGGCGGTAAGGTCCCCTCACCGCGCTGGCTCAGCCGCCGTCTCCCCGTGGCCGACAGAACCCGGCTCGGCGTCCTGCAAACCGCGGCCGCCCTGCACCGACAAGGATTACTTCTACACCCACACGGCCTGCGACGCCCGCGGGGAGGTACGGCCGGGGGCGATGGCAGGGAGCTGGCACCCTGTGTGCCCCCCCCCCCCATCGCCCAGCTCAGGCCCCCGCTCCCGCCCGGGCAGACCCAGCTGATGTTCAAGTGGGCAGAGCCAAAAATCTGCAGCGAGGAGCTTCCCCAGGCGGCCCAGCTGCCCCCGTCCGGGGTGAAAACCAAGTGCCCCCCCTGCAACCCCGGCTTTGCCAAGAGCAACGGCAGCGCCTGCCAGCCCTGTCCCTACGGCACCTACTCCAACGGCTCCGGTAAGGCTGGCACCGTCATCGTCCCCGAGAGGTGACCAGGGCACCAGGAGCTGCCGAGGGGTACGTGGGTGCCACCCCGGTGCAGGGCTGTCCCCTCCTGTCCCCAGGCTGCCTCAGCTGCCCAGCGGGCACCGAGCCGGTGCTGGGGTTGGAGTACAAGTGGTGGAACGTGTTGCCCCCCAACATGGAGACCACCGTCCTCAGTGGCATCAACTTTGAATACAAGGGGATGGCAGGTGGGGCTGCGACGCTGTCCCCTCGCCGTCCCCTCCCGCGGGGGCAGCTGGGGACCCCGCTGAGCCACCGCCGTGTCCCCACAGGCTGGGAGGTGGCTGGGGACTACATCTACACGGCGGCGGGAGCCTCCGATAATGACTTCATGATCCTCACGCTGGTGGTCCCCGGCTTCAGGTGGGGTGGGGACAAGCACCGGGGTGTCCCCAGGGAGGCAGGGGAATGTGGGGGAGGGCCCGGCAGCGTCCTCATGCTGTCCCCGCGCCGTCCCCAGCCCCCCGAGCCCGGTGCTGGAGGACGCGGAGAGCAAGGAGGTGGCCAGGATCACCTTCGTCTTTGAGACGGTCTGCAGCGTCGGCTGCGAGCTCTACTTCATGGTGGTGAGCAGGGGGACATGGGGGTGGTTGGAGGAGGGAAAACACCAGGTTTGGGGGGGGGGCACCCATTTTGAGGGCATCCCACCATCCCCATGTCCCCACAGGGCATCAACTCCCGCACCAACACGCCGGTGGAGACGTGGACGGGCTCCAAGGGGAAGCAATCCTACACCTATGTCGTGGAGAAAAATGCCACCATGAGCTTCACTTGGGCTTTCCAGCGCACCCCCTACCACGAGGCGGTGAGGGGCGGGGGCGTGATCCCCCGGGGGGGGCTGTGGGTGCTGGCGGGCGCGGATGGGTGACGGTGACGGGTGCTCTCGGTGCCAGGGCCGGCGGTACACCAGCGACGTGGCCAAGCTCTACTCCATCAACGTCACCAACGTGCTGGGAGGGGTGGCATCCTCCTGCCGGCGCTGCGCCCCCGAGCTGGCCGGCTCCTGTGCCCCGTGTCCCCCCCGGCAGCGCCGTGGACCGCGGCTCGGGCACCTGCCGGCCCTGCCCACCCGGCACCTACCTGCGGGGCCACCCCTCCGACGGGATCCCCGCCTGCCACCCCTGCGGGCCCGGCACCCGCAGCAACCAGGTGCCCGTCCCCGTGGGGGTGGGGGTCAGCCGCGTGGTGGGGTGCTGTCCCCACGGGCAATGCCACTTGCCCCCGGCCATCCCCAGTGGGTGATGCTGTGGGACCCAGAGGGGTGACACCAGCCACCCCCCGCTCCCCCCAGGGTGTCGTGGGTGGGTGACACCAGCCCCCAACAGCCATCCTGAGTGGGTGACGGTATCTGCCCCTGGGTGGGTGACGCTGCCCCCCGAGCTGTCCCTGACGAGCAATGCCAGCCCTCCACTGTCCCCAGGGGGATGACCCCAGCACCCCAGCTGTCCCTGATGGGTGACACAGCCTGTCCCTGGCGGGGTGACGATGTCCCTGACCGCCACCTCCTGCCCCCCCCCAGCTCCGCTCCCTTTGCTACAACAACTGCAGCTTCTCCCTGGCGCTGCCGGGCCGGATCCTGCACTACAACTTCTCGGCGCTGGCCACCGGCGTGGCCTTCGCCAGCGGCCCCAGCTTCACCGCCAAGGGCCTCAAGTACTTCCACCACTTCAACATCAGCCTCTGCGGCAACCAGGTGAGGCCGGGGCGGCAGGCAGCGCTGCCCGCCGTGCAGGCAGCACCCGCAGCGCTGCCCGCTGGCACGGGGACGGGGTCAGGGCCTTCCCTGGGCCGTGAGGGTGGGCAGGTTGGGTGCACGTGGCGGTGGGAGCATGTGCATGCCTGCATGTATGGTGCAAACACGCAGGTAGGCACGCAGGTGTAGTGCCAACACGCACGGACATGCAGTCGTGCAAGCACGGGCAGGCATGCAAACACGTGCGCAGTCGTGCAAGTGCGTGCGTGAGTTCTGCAAACGCGGCTGTCCGTGCAGTCGTACAAAAAGATCTGCAAATGGTGATGCAAACATGCAGGGTCATGCAAATACATGCACACACTTTTGCACAGGTGTACATGCAGTCATATGCGCAACCATATGGGCGTAGTCATGCAAACACACATGCAACTACACACAGTCACACAAGTGCACACTTGCACACTCATGTAGACACATCTGCACACCTGCAGTCATGCGAACATATGCACATGGTCATGCACATGCATGTAATCATGCAAACTCATGCCAACAGTTATGCAAACACAGGTGTGCATGCAGTCATACATGCACTGTCTTGCAAACACACATGAACACACGCACGCAGCCACGCAAACCTCGTGCACTCATGCAAACACACATGCAATCACGCACAAACACTCACGCACACTTGCACGCTCATATAAACACATATGCACACCTGCAGTTGTGCAAACATGTGCACATAGCCATGCAAACACATGCCATCATGCAAACACATGCCAACAGTTATGCAAACGCAGGTGTGCATGCAGTCATACGTGCACGCATGCATATAGTCATGCAAACACATGCACGGCCATGCAAACACACATGCAACTACACACAGTCATAGAAACATGCACACTTGCACGCTCGTGTAAACACGCATGCACACCTGCAGTTACGCAAAAGCATGCACATGGTCATGCACACACATGCTGTCATGCAAATGCATGCCATGCATGCAGTCATGCAAACACAGGTGTGCATGCAGACACATGTGCCCGTATGCAAGCACATGCAGTCATGCAAACACACATGCACACGTGTGCATAGTCACGCAAACACACACGCAGCTACACAGTCTCACAAACACTGGCACACACACGCGTGTGCCCTCGCCGCCTGGCGTCACCCCGCTCTTCCTCACTGCCAGGGCAGGAAGGCGGCCTCTTGCACGGACAACGTGACGGACGCACGGCTGCCGGCAGGCGAGGGGGACCCTGCCCGGGTGGTGACTTCCTACGTCTGTCAGTCCATCCTGGTGCCCCCTGACGTCATGGGCTACAAGACAGCCGTGTCCTCGCAGCCCGTCAGCCTGGCCGACCGCCTCGTGGGTGAGCCGGGACATGGGGTGCCGCCAGGACACCAGGACACCCCCTTGCCATCCCCTCCCGTGGGACAGTGCCACCAGCTCACCCCAGTGCTGCTGGGTCACCCTGGTGCCGCCAGGACACCCCAGTGCCACTGGGTCACCCTGGTGCTGCTGGGACACCCCAGTGCTGCCGGGTCACCCCAGTGCCACCGGGTCACCCTGCTCTCCCCGCAGGCGTCACCACCGCCTCCGCGCTGGACGGCATCGCGTCCCCCCCCGAGCATTTCCCCCCCGGCCACCCCGACCTGCCCGACATCGTCTTCTTCTACAGGTGGGTGACCGGGGAGGTGACACAGACATGGAGGGGGAGGACAGACACCCCGCTGTCCCCACCCTGAGCCCCCCGTGTCCCCCTCGGCAGGTCCAATGACGTGACGCAGCCCTGCAGCGGTGGCCGGGCCACCGCCATCCGCCTGCGCTGCGACCCGCTGCGCCCGGGCACCGGCACCCTGGCCGTGCCCAGGTAGGTGGGGACTGTGCCGGGGACCGGGGTGGCTTTGGGGAGAGGGGCACACACAAATCCTCACCCCCTCCCTGTGTGCCACCCCCGTCTCCTGCCCCCCTAGGGCTGGCAGGGCGTGGGGTGCATCCCTTGGGTGTTTTGCTTTGGGCATCCTGTTGTCCCTGTGCCCCCCACCCTGGGTTTCACCGGGGGCCGAGCCCCCCCTCTCTTTTTTATCCCCCCCACCAGCAAATGCCCCGAGGGCACCTGCGATGGCTGCACCTTCCACTTTCTCTGGGTGACGGGCGAGGCTTGTCCCCGCTGCTCCGCCGGCCACTATCGCCCCATCGTCGGCGCCTGCCTCGGCGGCACCCAGGTACCACCGTGACACCAGGCGTGACACCACGGGGATGGGCTGGGGGGGGCCACCCACCCCGCTGAGCCCCCCCTGTATCCTCCCCTCCGCAGAGAACCACCTACGTGTGGCGGGAGCCCCGGCTGTGCCGCGGCGGGCAGAGTTTGCCGCCGCAGAAGGTGAAGGCCTGCAGGAGCGTGGATTTTTGGTTGAAGGTGGGGATCTCCGCCGGCACCTGCGCCGCCGTCCTGCTCGCCGCCCTCGCCGCCTACTTCTGGAAGAAGAACCAAAAGTGAGCGATGCCAGCAGGATTTTGGGGGGACGGTCAGTGTCACGGGGGGCGTTGATGCCACCCGCTCTCCATCCCCAGGCTGGAGTATAAATATTCCAAGCTGGTGATGAACGCAGCGGCCAAGGAGAGTGAGCTGCCAGCGCCGGATAGCTGTGCTATCATGGAGGGGGAGGACGCCGAGGATGACCTGGTTTTCACCACCAAGAAATCACTTTTTGGCAAAATCAAGTCCCTCACGTCCAAGGTAAGGGCTGGAGGTGGTGGGGAGCACAACCCCAGAGCAGACACCGGAGAAGCCACAGCGGTGTGGTTTGCAGCTGCTCCGTGCCTCGGTTTCCCCACACCGGGGGTGGGGGGTGCAGGGGGCTCACTGACACCAGGGCTCGCCGCAGAGGACGCCGGATGGTTTCGACTCCGTCCCGTTGAAGACATCATCCAGCAGCACCGCCATGGAGCTGTGACGGGGCGGGGGGGGGCACCGCGCCCACCCCCCACCCCCCAACGTGGCCTTAGGGACCTGCTTCGGACCGGAGCTTCGTTACGGCTTTTGTACGTGTGTGTCCCCCACCCCTCCGTGTCCCCCCCTCAGCCAAGCGCCGAAATATGCCAAATACAGGTGTGGGGTTTGTACGTGGGCTCCGCGTCCCCCCGCCACCGGCACCCCTTGGGGAGGGGGTGTGGGTGGGGATGGGGCGAAGCAGGTCACACGTGTGTGCAGAGGTAGCGCACGCATGTGCACACGTGTGTGGGGCACCGGCGAGCGGGGTGGGGTTGCAGGCGTGGGTGCGTGGTGTGGGGCTGCGTGGGCACACGCGTGTGTGTGCGGGCACATGGGGGGTCAGGGGCTCACGTGGGTGTGCACATGCGTGTGCGAGCTCCGGCCGTGGCGTGGCTGCCTCTGGCAGTGCTGCCGAGGCTCAGGGTGCCGGGGTGAGTGGCCAGTGGACCGCGGCTGTGCCGTGCCATGCGAGGCCACACCACGTGATGCCATGCCATGCAGTGCCGTGCCAGCCCATGCGATGCCAGGCTGTGCCGTGACAGGCCATGCCATGCGATGCCGTGCTCTGCCATGCTGTGCCAGGCCACATGGTGCCATGCCATGCCGTGCAGTGCCATGCCATGCCACACAAGGCCACGCTGTGCCATGCTGTGCCAGGCCACACCATGCTGTGCCGTGCCACCCCAGGCTATGCCTTGCGGTGCCATCCTGTGCCAGGCCATGCCGTGCCGTACCATGCCATGCCACGCCGTGCCATGCCATCCTGTGCTAGGCCATGCCGTGCCGTGCCGTGCCTGGTGAGGTGTGCCACAGCCCAGCACCGGCCCCATCTCCGCCTCTCCCTGCCCAGCCTCACTTGGCCGCTGGCACAAATTGACCCATTTGGGTGATTCTGACCCAAAGCGGGTACCCGATGCCGGGAGCTCCCAGCACAGCGTTTCCCACCGCCGCCGTGGCACATGGCTCAGCGTGTTTCCCGCAGCGTGGGGCATCCCAGGGGTCCCCCTTGGCCTCGCTCCCGAAGACCCTCATTCCTGCAGACCCCAGGGTCCCCTGGCACGGGGGATGGGGGCCAGTGCCAGCCCCCCCCGGGACCCCCAGCCCTTTTTACACGGTTCTCCACATTTTCTACCCGGCACCGGGCGCTCCTGTCCCGGCAGTGCAATAAGGATGGATTTTTCTGACCCCCGCCTGGCTGCCCCTTCTCAGGGGACTGAGGCCGGGGTCCCCGCAGGGGTGGGAGCACCCAGGACTCCTCCAGGACCCCTCCAGAGACCGGACGGTGGGGATGATGGGGAGCTGCTCCCATGACGGGGGGTGGCCACCCCAAACCGGCCTTCCCCGGGAGGCATGGCCTGGGATGTGCCCCTCCATGGGGGGCTTGGGAAGAGGGAGGGGCGGGCTGCGCCCCCAGGGG
The DNA here is from genome assembly GCF_949628215.1 of Phalacrocorax aristotelis. Classification (NCBI taxonomy): domain Eukaryota; kingdom Metazoa; phylum Chordata; class Aves; order Suliformes; family Phalacrocoracidae; genus Phalacrocorax; species Phalacrocorax aristotelis. Next base: position 2,416,334 of record NC_134296.1, read on the forward strand.
AATGGGGGTACGCGGGGACCACCAGGGTACTCGGGGGGTGGATGAGGACAGCCGGGGAGACAGAGAGACACCGTGGGGGGTGCTCAGGGACGGGCAAGCGGGCACCCAGAGCCCCCGGGGGTGCCGGGGGACCCCCGGACCCCCCCGAGCCTCCCCAGTGCCGCCGCCGCGCCACCAGGGGGCGCTGCTCCCCGCCGCGCCAGCGCCGCCTGCCGGCCGGCGGCGACGCTAAATGCGCAGGCTACCTCTCTGCGCATGCGCCCCGCCCCTGCCCCGCGCATGCGTGCTGGGCAGCGGCCGGCGGGGTCTGACAGGAGCTGCAGCCGCCATCATGGTGCTGGACCTGGACCTGTTCCGCGCCGACAAGGGTGGCGACCCCGCCATGGTGCGGGACATGCAGCTCAAACGCTTCAAGGATCCGGCGCTGGTGGACGCGCTGGTGCGGGCCGACGGCGCCTGGCGGAGGTGTACGTGGGGCGGAGGGCCGGGCCGGGCCGGGGGCTGGCATCCCCCCCCACCCGGGGCTGGGGGGGACTGAGGGGGCCTGAGGGGGCCTAGCAACCCCCGGGGCTGGGGGGGCCCCAGGAGGGACTGTCATCCCCTTCAGAGGGGACCAGATGCCCCAGCCTAGCCATGTCCCCTCTTACACGCCCAGGAGTGGGGGAGCCCTGCCAGCCCCCCCCCAGCCTGGTGGCTTGTCCCCAGGTGATGCCCCCCCATCTCTCCCCCTCCTCAGGGATGGGGAATCCCTCAGGGGTCCCTCTCTTCCACCCACCCCCTCCCCGGGTCTGGGTGCCTGTCCCCAGATTGATCCCCAAACCCCCTCGCCAAGGCGGGGTGACCTCTGGGGGGGAGTCCCTCCCACCCCCCTCCCCAGCCCCCGGGGATGTCGGTGGATCTTTCCCCTGCAGAGCTGGGGAATCTGTGGGTGGATCCCTGTGGGGGATGGGGGTTGTCCCTGGGTGGATCCCCCTCACCCCCTTCCCCAGAGCTGGGGAGAGACTATCCCCCTGGGTCTCCCCTTTCCGTGTCCTCAGGCCTGGGGCCAGTCCCCCTTGGCCTGGCCTGTGTGTGGATCACCACCGGTGATCCGCAGGGATCCACTCCCTGTGCTGCTGCCTGAGCTGCGCTGGTGCGGCATCCGCCTGGGCTGGCGGGGGTTCCCCCACGGTGCCACCCCCATACGTCGGGGTGAGCCCGTGCCTGACTGGGGCGAGGGCGCAGGGGCAGGGATGGCTGCAGGGGCAGCTGCCTCCAGCGCTCCCCACCCGGGCAGGAGGTCGGGCAGTGGGAGCTGCTGTCGAGCCCTGTTTTTGGGAGCCTGAGTGCAGAGGAGGGTGTGGTGGGAGGCAAGGACGGGTGGGTGCCCCAGAAACCCACAGTTCCCAGGGCGCCACAGTCCCCCTTGCTGCCGCCACGGGATGAAAGAGGCAGTTTTAAACACGCTTTTAATCCTGTTTCCTTGATGTGTATGAGCCCGGCCCTGCTTAATCACACCCGGCACATCCCCTGGCTCCGGCTGTGCCCGTCATCACCACCTTAATTTTGTCCGAGGGCCTTTCATCCCACAGGACCAGCCAGCTTTCCAGGCTGGCAGTGGGGGCTGTGCCCCGTCCCTGTCCCCGCGGGGCTCTGGCCCGTCCCGGCGGCAGTGGGTGCTGCAGAGGGGTGCGCTGGCGTGTGACCGCAAGGCGCAGGGCTGGCAGGATGCGCTGGCAAACAGCCGGGCTGATGCAATCCCACGTTTGCCGGTGCCACAGTGGACCCCGGAGGCTGCTAGGGTCATGTTTGCCGTGGCGCCCCGTTCCCTGGTTCTTAACCCTTTGTGTTTCCTGACTCTGGACCTCCCCACCCTCCCCCCCATGGGCCTGATCCTGCCTGCAGATGGAGATGTTACCCTGTTGGGGTGACACATCCTGGTGTTGGTGTGTCTCTGATTTGGGCTGCCCTGCCAGGAGGGGATGGCTATGTCATGGGTTCTGCCTTTCCCAGCACTGCTGTCACCAAGGGGGACCTCCCCGGTCCCATCATCGCACATCCCAAATCTCATCGCTGTGGCCCCGGATCTGCTCAGTCCTTGGCGGCCCCAGCCTGGCGTGGGGGTCCTGGTGGGGCTGTGACTCATCTCCATGACCCGCTGTGGCATCACTTGGGGTGTTTTCAAATGACACCCCTGCATGGGAGCCCTCTGCTCCCCACACCTCTGCCCACCCACACATTGCAGCCAGCACCACACCATGATCTTACACCCTCAAACCCTCCGCTGTCCTTCCAAAATGCTGGGGGCCAGCGGCAATGGGCATCCCTGGAGCTGCCGTCCCCTCTCCTGCTCCCACCTGAGGCTTTGTGGCCCCACTTGGTGTCAGACAGGGATCCCGGCCCCACTCCCACTTGTGCGGCTGTCTGATGGCTCACTCCTCTCTGCTTTCTAGGCAGGTTTCGTGCTGATAACTTGAACAAGCTGAAGAACCTGTGCAGCAAAACAATCGGAGACAAGATGAAGGTGAGGCGTTAAGGCAGACGGTCCTGGCAGCGATTCACTGGTGGGACGTTACTAACTGGTGGCATCTCCCCCAAGTCTCTGATCTCTAGGCCTTTCCTTCACATTGCTGAGGAATATTTTCACCCTGGAGCTTTACTGTTTAACCCTGCTGGGGTTTCTTTTTCCTCCCACTGCAGAAAAAAGAGCCAGCGGGGACAGACGAGTCTGTACCGGAGAGCGCGCAGAACCTCGACGAGCTCACGGCTGACATCCTGGGGGTGAGTCTGACCCCAGCTCCCCACACCACGCTGCTGGCCCACCCAGTTTGCCCAGTTTGCCTGTAATCACCTGAATTAATGGCATGAGGCGCCCAAAACCCCAGCGCCAGGTGAGGGGGGCCTGCCTGAACCCCCTGCCCAGAGGATCCTTATATCCCCCAGTCCCGCACGGCACTGGCCAGCTCTTGCTCAGTGTTCTTCGCCTAAAGACTGTTCCAGCCCACCGTGGCAGCTCGCGGCTGCTCGCCAGCACAGGGCCCATCCCGCGCTCCCCTGGAGGATTTGAGCAGCCTCAGTTACAACGTGTCCTCTGCAAGTCCCTTCTTCCCTGCCCGCTCCCCTTCCCAGTTCTTTAACCATGATGTTTAATGAGCGTAGCGCTGGCCAGCTCTCGCTGCTGTGGGAGCTGGCTGCTCCCCCTCGTCCCTGCCGCGCGCCGTGTGACGCCGTAGCTCACTCAGGCCTTTCAGAGCCTGACTTATGTCAGTCCTTTGTCCTTGGGGGCTGTTGTCTGATGTGTTCAGTCCACGGTTTCGCTCCAGAAGCCGTGCTGGTTGGGTGAGGGTCTGTGATTAACCACACTCAGCTGCAAGTGCCCTCCTCCCGGGCAGTTTTGTCCCTTCCCCATCTCACCCAGCTGCCCTGTGCAGGCTCTGCAGGTATCCCAGATCAAGAAAGTCCGTCTCCTCATCGACGAAGCCATCCTCAAGTGCGACGCCGAGCGCGTGAGGCTGGAGGCAGAACGTTTTGAGAGCCTCCGGGAGATCGGGAACCTCCTCCACCCCTCGGTGCCCATCAGCAATGACGAGGTAGGGATGAGGGTGCGCTCGGGGCCGGACATGCCACTTCATCAAAGCCAGACAACTGCGGGCAAGCGGGGGGGTCGCTGTGGGGAGGTCTCCCCCAACCCAAGATCAGCAGGCGGCTGAATGAAATCTGCATGACAAGACAGCGTTTCCTGCGGGGAGCGGACAAAGAACGGCTCAGACAACACTGGACATGGCCATTGTTGGGGGAATACATGGGAAACTTGCTTCCAGCCGGGGGGCTGGGATCTCCCTCCACTGCCTTCATTCATCTGGCAGGAATATTTTGCTGGGGGAAGACAATTGCGACGGGCCAGCTGCCAAGTGGCCGCATAATAATTGACCAGCCAGGATCAGGGCTGGGATTCCAGGCTCTGTAGTGTGGGATCCCAAACTGGGCCCAGCAAAACACAGAGACTGGTGTCGCCACAGCCCTGGGAGCTGAAGTGATGGGGTCCCCCTCCTCCTCCTCCTCTCTCTGTCTTTGTGCAGGATGTGGACAACAAGGTGGAGCGGGTCTGGGGCGACTGCAGCTGCAGGAAGAAGTATTCCCACGTGGACCTGGTGGTGATGGTGGACGGTTACGAGGGAGAGAAGGGAGCCATCGTTGCGGGCAGCCGGGGCTACTTCCTTAAGGTGAGAGCCCGGACCCCGGGGGGGGTGCAGAATCAATCAGAGCTATAGGGAGAGCTGAGGGAAGCGAGGGGGGACGGCAGTCCTGGCCGAGCCTCCCCTGAGCTGAGCTCACTGCTGAGCTCGCTGCAGTGACGAGAGCCTCTGCGGCGACGTGAGCTCACGCTGAGCTGGCTCATTGCGTGGGACAGACTTTAGCATCGGTGGTGCCGCCGCCGTGGCCTGGGCACCCTCTGGATCCAGCCCGGCGTCCCTGCCGCAGCCGGAGGGTGATGCTGAGCGTGGCAGTTGGAGCAGCCCGGAGCTGGCGTGGGCTCCGTGTGCTCCCAGACCCGCTGAGCAAGAAGGGGTGGCACAGCAGGGCGTGTGTGTGTGACAGGCGGTGGCTTCCCTTGTCCCCCAGGGTCCCCTGGTGTTCCTGGAGCAGGCCCTGATCCAGTACGCCCTGCAGAGCCTCCGCGCCAAGGGCTACATTCCTGTTTATACCCCTTTCTTCATGCGGAAGGAGGTGATGCAGGAGGTGGCCCAGCTCAGCCAGTTCGACGAGGAGCTCTACAAGGTGAGTGGCTCGATGCCTGCTGGGTCTCTGCGTCTCACTGCCTGGCACCCACCATGCCCTCTGGGCCACCAGCTTTCCGAGCGAGCCACTGCCACGTGGCTTCACCCACGGGGAGGGAGCCAGCCGAGATCCCTCTGCCCTGATGATGCCACGGTGGCGACTCCCTCCTGCTCCCTATCTCCTGGGTCCATCTTCATGGCCTCAGTCCCCGCTAAGACGGTTGTCATGGCAATGCGGTGACAGGGGGGTGGCTTGTCCCCGGCTCTGCTGGCGGGAGGCCGTCGGGGCTTTTGAAAGCCAAACAAGCAGCAAACGGCAGCTGTTCCCTTTCCTGAGCCATCCTGTCCCCGCTCTGGGCACCGGCCACGCAAAGCCTCGCTGCCTGTCCGTGTGCCGGCTGGGCGAGCGGCCACCTGCACCTCTGCCGGGAGCGTCTGTCCCTGGAGGTGCGGGAGCAGCTGAGGAAGGGGGACGGTGGCTTTTGTCCCCCCTCCAGGTGATCGGCAAAGGCAGCGAGAAGGCTGACGACAGCTCCATCGATGAGAAGTACCTGATCGCCACCTCGGAGCAGCCCATCGCCGCCCTGCACCGGGACGAGTGGCTGAAGCCGGAGGATCTGCCCATCAAGTATGCAGGGCTGTCGACCTGCTTCCGTCAGGAGGTGGGCTCGCACGGCCGCGACACCCGCGGCATCTTCCGCGTCCACCAGTTCGAGAAGGTGAGAGGAGCGGGACAGGCGTTCACGATGGGAATTGGCTGCGTCCGAGGCTGGTGCCAACGCGGGGTTCGGGTCTCTTTTGCAGATCGAGCAGTTTGTCTATGCCTCGCCCCACGACAACAAGTCCTGGGAGATGTTTGAGGAGATGATAGCGACGGCCGAGGATTTCTACCAGTCCCTGGGCATTCCCTACCACATCGTCAACATCGTCTCGGGTAGGGGCAGGTGCTTCCTCACCGCGTGGCACCGGGGCTGCCTCCCTGTGCCGTGGTGGGCCTGGAGGACACCAGCTGCCTCTGCCAGCGCCTTGGGTGTCACCCTGGCCCTGACCCGCTTTCCGGCTTGGCGTCCTTTGTCCCTGGCTCACCTTCCCGCTGCACCTGTCCCCGGGCCTGGCGGGGAGGAAGGAGGCATTTGCTTTTCTGCAGAGATCCTCTGCTTTGCTCTTGGGTTCTCCAGGCGCAGGCGCCGGGGCTGTCCCCTCTGGCCCTTCCAGAGGGACACTTTGAGTGTCCCGACACACCCTGGAAACTCCCCAAGGAAACTTCTCTCGTTTAAACGCTCCTTCCCAGCCCCCCCGCCGCAGAGCAGGGCCCCACGTCCCTTCCGAAGTCACCTCAGAGGCTTCACACCTTTAGCCGGCACTGCTGTCCCCTGGGGCGGGTGCCTTTGGGGCGAGGGGAGCGGCACCCCTGCCTTGCTCAGCGCTGCCCCCCTCTCTCCCAGGCGCCCTCAACCATGCCGCCAGTAAGAAGCTGGACCTGGAGGCCTGGTTCCCCGGTTCTGGTGCTTTCCGCGAGCTCGTGTCCTGCTCCAACTGCACCGACTACCAGGCGCGCCGCCTCCGCATCCGCTACGGCCAGACCAAGAAGATGATGGACAAGGTGAGGCTGAGCAGCTGGGCTGAGAGGGGATGGCCCTGCTTGTCTGTGTCTCCCCCCCCATTTCTTCTTGGCTGCGTCGCCCCCCTTTCACCGCATCCCCGCCGCAGGTGGAGTTCGTGCACATGCTCAATGCCACGATGTGTGCCACCACCCGCACCATCTGCGCCATCCTCGAGAACTACCAGACGGAGGAGGGCGTCCGCGTCCCGGAGAAGCTCCGAGACTTCATGCCTCCAGGTAACAACCCACCAGCCTCCCCTCCCCACCCAGCCTGGGGGCCAGGGGGCTCCACCCGGTGCCCCCCTCCCCCGGTAAGCCGTGGATGGGGAGTGCGACACGTGGTGCCCGCTCTGCCCCTGCGCAGACCTGCGAGAGCTGATCCGCTTTGTGAAGCCGGCCCCCATCGAGCAGGAGCTCTCCAAGAAGCAGAAGAAGCAGCAGGAGGGGGGCAAGAAGAAGCCGGCGGGGGGAAGCGAGCGGGTGCTGGAGGAGCAGATGCAGAGCATGGGTGTCAACAGCGCCTGAGTCCTGCCCCCCCCCCCCCCATTCTCGGGCCCCCCGAGGGACATTGGGGGCCTTCTGAATCATCCTGCCTTCATCGCCGCTGGGGCTGCACCCATCACCTTCGCTTCAGGGCTCAGCCAGGGCCGGGAGCTGCGTGGTCACCACCTGGCTGCCGCCACGGCACGGAGCGCTGCCGTCCCCACGGCATGAAGGACTGACGCTACTGGGGCTGTGGCCCCCCCGTTACTCCTCCCCCAAATGGGGCCGGGGACCCCCCGCACCTCAGCCCCTTCCCTGGGGAGGGGAAAATGTCCGCTCCCTCCATCCAATAAAGCCAAGAACTGCTGAGCTGCGTGTCCCTGCAGGGGTCGGGGGAAGGGGGGGCCCAGCCTGGTGGGGGGGGTGGCTCTGCCTGTCTACCCCCCCTCCCCGCCCCCCGCCTGGGGGCCTCCGCACCCGCACAAAGGCCTGGACAAAGGCTGCACTCCCCCGAGCCCATTTGTGTTTCAAAAAGGGGCTGGGGGGCCCCTGCGCCCCCCACCCTTGGCTGGGCCCCTCCGAGGGAAGGGGGGGCCGGCTGTGACCCACCGCTCCCCATGTTGTGCGTGGGAAACCCGTGGCTGCACTCAGGGGTGCTGGGGAGGCAGCCCAGGCGTCGGGGGCCCCCCCGGTGTAGCACCCTGATGAGCCGGTTGGGCTCGCCCTTGCCCTGCTCCCCTTTGAAGGGTGCTGGGGCCGCCGGCCAGGGTGCAGAGAGTCTTTGGTGAGTCACCGGAGCCCTCGGCGGGTGCCGGGGGGACCCCAGGCGGCTCCCCAACACCCACCCTGGCTGTAGGGGCCCCCCCACACCCGTCTGACCCGTTTGGCTGCCAGGGCCCCCTGGGCCCGGCTCTGCACCATCCTGCCCGGCACCCACGCCCTGGGCCCAACGCCGGCTGCCAGGCTGGGTGCCAGGGGGCCGGCGCCCACGGCCCCACCCTGGCACCCACGGCCCCGCCACAGCACCCGTAGCACCCCGCTGGCACCCATGGCATGCCCTCACCTTGCTGGGCCCCCCTGAGGGTACAGCCCCCCCCGGCCTCCCCGTGCCCCCCAGTCTTGGTGTGATGGGGCCAGCCCAGGCCTCCCTGTTTCCAGCCCATTCCAGTGCTCCCGGTCCTTCCCAGTTTGTCCCAGTGTGCCCCCAGTCCTGCCATGCCCACAGGGCTGGGACCTGGTGTGTGGACTCCGGTGTGCGGGGGTGTCACAGCCCGCAGCAGTGACATGTGTGTGCGTGGATCATGCATGTGCTGCACACACATGCATAGCCCGTGTGCGATGCGTGCTGCTGCGTGTGCCCCGCGTGGGCGCAGCTCACGCGTGGGCGCGCCCTGCGTGTGCAATGTGCGCGTTCCTTGTGTGCACGCGTGCACGTGCAACCTCCGCGCGTGCCGGTCCCATGCGCGCGCGCGCGCGCGGCACCCACGCGTGTCCCGTCCCGCGCCCCCTGCCCCGCAGTGACCGCTTCCCCCCTGCCCCGCGTTGCCGCCGGTGCGGGCGGTGCCGGTGCCGCTGGGGGGGGGGGGGGTTCCGGGGAGGCGGAGGGGGGTGGTGGTGCAGGGGGTGGAGGGCGGCGGCTCCTTTAAGCGCGGCGCAGGCCGGTGCAGCGGCGGCCCCGCCCCGGCGGGAGCGCGCGGGCGGCGGGAGCGCGCGGGCGGCGGCGCGGGGCGCAGCGGGCACCGGCGGCAGCGGCCGCACCGCGCCATGGGCGCTCCGCGCCCGCCCGCGGGGCCGCGCTCCCGCCGCCGCCGCCGCCGCTGCTGCGCCGCCGCTGCTGCTGCTGCTGCTGCTGCTGCTGCCCGCACCGGGCCAGCCCCGCCGCCCGCCCCCGCCGCCCGCCCCCCGCACCGGCACCGGCATCGCCACCGCCGCCGGCACCGGCACCTGCCCGCCCGAAGCCCGCACGCCGCCGCTCCGACCCCGCGGCGGCACCGGGGACAGCGGCGGCTCCGGCGGCACCGGGGACAGCGGCGGAGCGGGGCCCGCGGAGAGCACCGGTGCTTCCAGCGGCACCGGGGACAGCGGCGGCGGCGCCGGGCCCTTCCCGGCCACCGGCGGCTCCCGGCACGGTGGCGGCGCTGGGACCGCACTGGGCGCTTCCAGCGGGGGCGGCGGCGGCGGCGGGGCTTCCCGAGGCACCGGCGGCGCTGGCGGCAGCGGGAGCCCCGAGGGTGCCCAAGGGCACCGGAGCACCGGGGACACTGGAGGCACTGAGAGCACTGGAGGCACCGGGGGCTCCAGGAGCACTGGGGACACTGGGAGCACTGGAGACACCAGGAGCACTGCAGGCACCAGGGATGCCAGGAGCACTGGGGGCACTGGAGGCTCTGGGAGCACTGGAGGCGCCGGGAGCACTGAGGACACTGGAGGCACCAGGAGCACTGAGGACACTGGACACACTGGGAATGCTAGGAACACCAACGTCCCCAGGGACACCAGGAGAACTGGGGATACTGGACATACTGGGAACACTGGGAACACCAATGTCCCCAGGGACACGAGGAGCACCAGGGGCATGATAAGCACCAGCAATGTTGGGCACACTGGGGGCACTGGGGGCACCCGAGTCCCCAGGAGCACCAGAGATACTGGATGCACTGGGGAGACTGGGAAAGTCCCCAGGGACACTGGGAGCACCAGGAAAGTCCCTGGGAGCACCAGGAAAGTCCCCAGAAGCACCAGGGATACTGCACGTAATTGGGACACTGGGCAAGTCCCTGGGGCCACCAGGAGCACCAAGGGGATAATGGATACCAGGAATGTTGGGGACCCCCTGACCACGGGGGCCACCAGGAGCCCCGTGACCTGCAGCCGCCCCCGCCGGCGCCGCAGCCCACGGTGCCGCAGTTCCAGCCCTCCAGCTACCAGGCCTCGGTAGGGGAGAATCGGCCAGCGGGGACACCAGTGACGCAGGTGACGGCGGTGGACCCCGACGAGGGGGAGGCAGGCTGGCTGCGCTACACCATGGCCGCCCTCTTCGACAGCCGCTCCGACGCCCTCTTTGCCATGGACCCTGTCACCGGCGCCGTCACCACTGCCGCCCCCCTGGACCGTGAGAGCAAGAGCACCCACGTCTTCCGGGTGACGGCGGTGGACCACGGGACGCCCCGGCGCAGCGCCATGGCCACATTGACAGTGACAGTGAGTGACGCCAATGACCACGACCCGGCCTTTGAGCAGCCCGAGTACCGGGAGAGCGTGCGGGAGAACCTGGAGGTGGGCTATGAGGTGCTGACGGTGCGGGCCACCGACGGCGACGCTGGTCCCAATGCCAATGTCCTCTACCGCCTCCTCAATGCCGGCGGCGCCAACGAGGTCTTCGAGATTGATCCCCGCTCAGGTGTCATCCGCACCCGTGGCCCTGTGGACCGTGAGGCAGTGGAGGCTTTCGAGCTGTTGGTGGAAGCCACAGATCAGGGCCAGGAGCCAGGACCCCGCAGCGCCACGGCCACCGTCCGCATCGCCGTGGAGGATGACAACGACAACGCACCACAGTTCAGCGAGAAGCGTTACGTGGCACAGGTCCCCGAGGACGTGGCGCCCAACTCGGCCGTGCTGCGGGTGACGGCCACCGACCGTGACAAGGGCAGCAACGCCCTGGTGCACTACAGCATCGTCAGCGGTAACACCCGCGGCCACTTCTACATCGATGCGCAGACGGGCGCGCTAGACGTGGTCAGCCCCTTGGACTACGAGGTCAGCAAGGAGTTCACCCTACGGATCCGGGCACAGGACGGCGGCCGCCCGCCCCTCTCCAACATCAGCGGCTTGGTCACCATCCAGGTGTTGGACGTCAACGATAATGCCCCCATCTTCGTCAGCACGCCCTTCCAGGCCACTGTGCTGGAGAACGTGCCAGTGGGCTACTCCGTCATCCACGTTCAAGCCATCGATGCAGATTCAGGTGACAACGGCCGGTTGGTCTACACCCTCCTAGAGACCGGCGCCAGCTTCCCCTTCGCCATCAACAACAGCACAGGGTGGATTGTGGTGGCGTCCGAGCTGGACCGGGAGGCGGTGGACTTCTACAGCTTTGGGGTGGAGGCGCAGGACCAGGGCAACCCCCCCATGGCCTCCTCAGCCAGCGTCAGCGTCACCATTCTGGACGTCAATGACAACAGCCCTGAGTTCACACAACGGGAGTACGGTGCCCGCCTGAATGAGGACGCGGCGGTGGGCACCAGCGTCCTCACCGTCTCCGCTGTCGACCGTGACGCCAACAGCGTCATCACCTACCAAATCTCCAGTGGCAACACCCGCAACCGCTTCTCCATCACCAGCCAGAGCGGCGGTGGGCTCATCTCCCTCGCCCTGCCCCTGGACTACAAGCTAGAGCGGCAGTACCTCCTCACCATCGCTGCCTCCGACGGTACCCGCCAGGACACGGCCCAGGTGGTCATCAACGTCACCGACGCCAACACCCACCGACCCGTCTTCCAGAGCTCCCACTACACCGTCAATGTCAATGAGGACCGGCCGGTGGGCACCACAGTGGTGGTCATCAGTGCTACGGACGAGGACACGGGGGAGAACGCCCGCATCACCTACCTGATGGAGGACAGCATCCCCCAGTTCCGCATCGCCGCCGAGACGGGGGCCGTCACCACCCAGATGGAGCTGGACTATGAGGACCAGGTATCCTACACCTTGGCCATCACGGCGCGTGACAACGGCATCCCACAGAAGTCCGACACCACCTACCTGGAGATCCTGGTGAGTGATGTCAATGACAACGCGCCCCAGTTCCTCCGCGACTCCTACCAGGGATCCGTCTACGAGGACGTGCCCGCCTTCACCAGCGTCCTCCAGGTCTCTGCCACTGACCGTGACTCGGGGCTCAACGGCAGGGTCTTCTACACCTTCCAAGGGGGTGATGATGGCGATGGCGACTTCATCATCGAGTCCACCTCAGGCATTGTCCGCACCTTGCGCCGCCTAGACCGGGAGAATGTGCCGCTCTACACTCTGCGGGCGTTCGCCGTTGACAAGGGCGTCCCGGCCAAGCGGACGCCGGTGGAGATCCAAGTGACGGTGCTGGATGTCAATGACAACCCGCCCGTCTTTGAGCGGGATGAGTTCGACATCTTTGTGGAGGAGAACAGCCCCATCGGGCTGGTGGTGGCCCGGATCACGGCCACCGACCCTGATGAGGGCACCAACGCCCAAATCATGTACCAGATCGTGGAGGGTAACATCCCCGAGGTCTTTCAGCTGGATATCTTCTCTGGCGAGCTCACAGCTTTGGCTGACCTGGACTACGAGTCCAAGGCGGAGTACGTCATGGTGGTCCAAGCCACCTCAGCTCCCCTGGTCAGCCGGGCCACTGTCCACGTCCGCCTTCGCGACGCCAACGACAACAGCCCCCAACTCAAGAACTTTGAGATCCTCTTCAACAACTACATCACCAACCGCTCGGGCAGCTTCCCCGGCGGGGTCATTGGCCGCATCCCGGCCCACGACCCCGACGTCTCTGACAGCCTCACCTACGCCTTCGAGCAGGGGAACGAGCTCAACCTGGTGCTGCTGGACCCCCGCAGCGGGGACCTGCGCCTCAGCCCCGCCCTGGACAACAACCGCCCACTGGAGGCTGTTATGAGGGTCTCCGTCTCAGGTAAGACCCCCATGCTGGGGTGGGGTGGCTTGGTGGGGAAGGGGGACAACGTGTGGGGCTGGGGAAGCCTTTGTGGGTGCGCTCCCCCCACTTCTGCATGAAGCTGAGATGTTTTGGGGTCCCACAACTCCATCTTCTTTGCCCCCACCCTCCACGTCTCGGGGGGGGGGGGTGATGGGGATGCTCTGCCCCCCTCCCTTGTACCCCAGACACCCCGGCTGGAGGCAGTCGGGGTCCCCAGCACCCCCTTTTTCTTCCTCACCCCCAGTCTCAGCCCTGGGGTGTCTCGGGGGGTCGAATAGCCCAGTGCATGTTTCTTTGGGGGGGGGAGGGGGATCAGGACCCTGTAGCAGGGGTTTGGGGGGGGCAGGACCCCATGTTTGTGTTTGGTGGGGGTCCTGGCACATGCTGTGTGTGGCTGGGGGGGGCAGGACCTACTGCGTGGGTCTGGGGAGGGCACAGGGCCTGTACCTGTATTTGGGGGGGCAGAGCCTGGCAGTTCGTGGCAGGGGGGCTCCTGGTACCCTTATGTGTATGTTATGGGGGCCCAATGGATGAACTGGGGCAGGGCTCAGGGTCCAGTGCAGTATTTGGGGGGGGTCATGGCACCCCAACGCATGTTTCCAGAAGGGCCCAGTGCTTGTGTATGGGGGGGGGGGGGGGGGGGCCACAGGGCCTGGTGTGTGTATTTTGGGGGGTCCTGGCACCCTGGCCTCTCCATTGGGGGCTCCCCAAACCCAATGCACCTCTTGGGGGGGGGTCACCGGTGGGACGGGGCCAAGGGGGGCGGTGCCAACGGTGCTCGGCACAGTTTGGGCCGGGGAGGCCAGTGGGTGCTGCCGGGGGGGGTCGCCGCGGGGCAGGGGAGCGTCTCCTTGTCCGCCCCTGGGCAAGGAGGGAAACTGAGTCATAGGCCACGTCGTGATGTCCCTTGTCCCCAACCACGTGTCCGCCTTCGCCCCCCCTGTACCCCCTCAGACACCCCTGGCCTGGGGTCCCTGCACCAGCTGCGCAAAGGGGGGGCCTAGGGCACAAAGGGTGGGGGCAGGGAGCCCCCTGCCCGGGCTGTGTCCCCCCTCAGCGCGGGGGCAGCCGGGAGGGGAACAAAGGGTCCGGCCATAGCTGGGGCCCCGCGGCCGCAGCCATGGCAACCCCCCCCCAGCCACCAGCCACGGGCCACCGGCAGCCCTGGCCCACCGCCCCCCTCGCTATCACCCCCTTCTCCCTCCCTCCACCCCCCAACCCGGCTGTCCCCACGCTCCCTCCGTCCATCTGTCCACCTGCCGACCGCTCTCCATCTGTCCCGCATCCTGCTGCCCCTCGTCCTGGCCAGGAGGAGGAGGAGGAGGAAGGTGGGTTTATCAGTGCCAGGCAGAGCCTTTGTCCACCCCCTCCCCATGGTGCTGTTGGGTGAGTCAGGATGGGTGCCCCGAGCGGGTGCCGTCCCCGTCCCTTGGTGCCCTCAGGATGGGTGCCCCGAGCGGGTGCCGTCCCCGTCCCTTGGTGCCCTCAGGATGGGTGCCCCGAGCGGGTGCCGTCCCCGTCCCTTGGTGCCCTCAGGATGGGTGCCCCGAGCGGGTGCCGTCCCCGTCCCTTGGTGCCCTCAGGATGGGTGCCCCGAGCGGGTGCCGTCCCCGTCCCTTGGTGCCCTCAGGATGGGTGCCCCGAGCGGGTGCCGTCCCCGTCCCTTGGTGCCCTCAGGATGGGTGCCCCGAGCGGGTGCCGTCCCCGTCCCTTGGTGCCCTCAGGATGGGTGCCCCGAGCGGGTGCCGTCCCCGTCCCTTGGTGCCCTCAGGATGGGTGCCCCGAGCGGGTGCCGCCCCTGTCCCTTGGTGCCCTCAGGATGGGTGCCCCGAGCGGGTGCCGCCCCTGTCCCTTGGTGCCCTCAGGATGGGTGCCCCGAGCGGGTGCCGTCCCCGTCCCTTGGTGCCCTCAGGATGGGTGCCCCGAGCGGGTGCCGCCCCTGTCCCTTGGTGCCCTCAGGATGGGTGCCCCGAGCGGGTGCCGCCCCTGTCCCTTGGTGCCCTCAGGATGGGTGCCAGGAGCGGGTGCCGCCCCCGTCCCTTGGTGCCCTCAGGATGGGTGCCCCGAGCGGGTGCCGCCCCTGTCCCTTGGTGCCCTCAGGATGGGTGCCCCGAGCGGGTGCCGTCCCCGTCCCTTGGTGCCCTCAGGATGGGTGCCCCGAGCGGGTGCCGCCCCTGTCCCTTGGTGCCCTCAGGATGGGTGCCCCGAGCGGGTGCCGTCCCCGTCCCTTGGTGCCCTCAGGATGGGTGCCCCGAGCGGGTGCCGCCCCTGTCCCTTGGTGCCCTCAGGATGGGTGCCCCGAGCGGGTGCCGCCCCTGTCCCTTGGTGCCCTCAGGATGGGTGCCCCGAGCGGGTGCCGCCCCTGTCCCTTGGTGCCCTCAGGATGGGTGCCCCGAGCGGGTGCCGCCCCTGTCCCTTGGTGCCCTCAGGATGGGTGCCCCGAGCGGGTGCCGTCCCCGTCCCTTGGTGCCCTCAGGATGGGTGCCCCGAGCGGGTGCCGTCCCTGTCCCTTGGTGCCCTCAGGATGGGTGCCCCGAGCGGGTGCCGCCCCTGTCCCTTGGTGCCCTCAGGATGGGTGCCCCGAGCGGGTGCCGCCCCTGTCCCTTGGTGCCCTCAGGATGGGTGCCCCGAGCGGGTGCCGCCCCTGTCCCTTGGTGCCCTCAGGATGGGTGCCCCGAGCGGGTGCCGTCCCCGTCCCTTGGTGCCCTCAGGATGGGTGCCCCGAGCGGGTGCCGTCCCTGTCCCTTGGTGCCCTCAGGATGGGTGCCCCGAGCGGGTGCCGTCCCTGTCCCTTGGTGCCCTCAGGATGGGCGCCCCGAGCGGGTGCCGCCCCTGTCCCTTGGTGCCCTCAGGATGGGTGCCCCGAGCGGGTGCCGTCCCCGTCCCTTGGTGCCCTCAGGATGGGTGCCCCGAGCGGGTGCCGTCCCCGTCCCTTGGTGCCATCAGGATGGGTGCCCCGAGCGGGTGCCGTCCCTGTCCCTTGGTGCCCTCAGGATGGGTGCCCCGAGCGGGTGCCGTCCCCGTCCCTTGGTGCCCTCAGGATGGGTGCCCCGAGCGGGTGCCGCCCCTGTCCCTTGGTGCCCTCAGGATGGGTGCCCCGAGCGGGTGCCGCCCCTGTCCCTTGGTGCCCTCAGGATGGGTGCCCCGAGCGGGTGCCGTCCCTGTCCCTTGGTGCCATCAGGATGGGTGCCCCGAGCGGGTGCCGTCCCCGTCCCTTGGTGCCATCAGGATGGGTGCCCCGAGCGGGTGCCGTCCCTGTCCCTTGGTGCCCTCAGGATGGGTGCCCCGAGCGGGTGCCGTCCCCGTCCCTTGGTGCCATCAGGATGGGTGCCCCGAGCGGGTGCCGTCCCTGTCCCTTGGTGCCCTCAGGATGGGTGCCCCGAGCGGGTGCCGTCCCTGTCCCTTGGTGCCCTCAGGATGGGTGCCCCGAGCGGGTGCCGTCCCTGTCCCTTGGTGCCATCAGGATGGGTGCCCCGAGCGGGTGCCGCCCCTGTCCCTTGGTGCCCTCAGGATGGGTGCCCCGAGCGGGTGCCGCCCCTGTCCCTTGGTGCCCTCAGGATGGGTGCCCCGAGCGGGTGCCGTCCCTGTCCCTTGGTGCCCTCAGGATGGGTGCCCCGAGCGGGTGCCGTCCCCGTCCCTTGGTGCCCTCAGGATGGGTGCCCCGAGCGGGTGCCGCCCCTGTCCCTTGGTGCCCTCAGGATGGGTGCCCCGAGCGGGTGCCGTCCCCGTCCCTTGGTGCCCTCAGGATGGGTGCCCCGAGCGGGTGCCGTCCCCGTCCCTTGGTGCCCTCAGGATGGGTGCCCCGAGCGGGTGCCGTCGCTGTCCCTTGGTGCCCTCAGGATGGGTGCCCCGAGCGGGTGCCGTCGCTGTCCCTTGGTGCCCTCAGGATGGGTGCCCCGAGCGGGTGCCGTCCCCGTCCCTTGGTGCCCTCAGGATGGGTGCCCCGAGCGGGTGCCGTCCCCGTCCCTTGGTGCCATCAGGATGGGTGCCCCGAGCGGGTGCCGTCCCTGTCCCTTGGTGCCCTCAGGATGGGTGCCCCGAGCGGGTGCCGCCCCTGTCCCTTGGTGCCCTCAGGATGGGTGCCCCGAGCGGGTGCCGCCCCTGTCCCTTGGTGCCCTCAGGATGGGTGCCCCGAGCGGGTGCCGCCCCTGTCCCTTGGTGCCCTCAGGATGGGTGCCCCGAGCGGGTGCCGTCCCTGTCCCTTGGTGCCATCAGGATGGGTGCCCCGAGCGGGTGCCGTCCCCGTCCCTTGGTGCCATCAGGATGGGTGCCCCGAGCGGGTGCCGTCGCTGTCCCTTGGTGCCCTCAGGATGGGTGCCCCGAGCGGGTGCCGTCCCCGTCCCTTGGTGCCCTCAGGATGGGTGCCCCGAGCGGGTGCCGCCCCTGTCCCTTGGTGCCCTCAGGATGGGTGCCCCGAGCGGGTGCCGTCCCTGTCCCTTGGTGCCCTCAGGATGGGTGCCCCGAGCGGGTGCTGACCCTCTCCCACCATCCCCATCCCTTGGTGGCCAAGTAGGCTGCGTGCCCCATCACCATCACGGTCCCCATCCCACAGTGGCCGGCGCTGTCACTGACCCCACCCCCTTTCCCCTCCACCTGCAGATGGGGTCCACAGCGCGACAGCCCAGTGCACGCTGCGGGTGACGGTGATCACGGACGAGATGCTGAGCAACAGCATCACCCTGCGCTTGGCCGACATGTCCCAGGAGCGATTCCTCTCCCCGCTGCTCAGCCGCTTCCTGGAGGGGGTGGCAGCCGTCCTGGCCACCCCCCGCCACCGCGTCGTCCTCTTCAACATCCAAACGGACACGGACGTGGGGACCGCCCGTATCCTCAATGTCAGCCTCTCAGTGCTGCTGCCCGCCTCGGGGCACGGCGCCCGCTTCTTCTCCTCCGAGGAGCTGCAGGAGCGGCTCTACCTCAATCGCTCGCTGCTGGCCGCCATCTCGGCCCAGCGGGTCCTGCCCTTCGACGACAACATCTGCCTGCGCGAGCCCTGCGAGAACTACATGCGCTGCGTCTCCGTCCTCCAGTTCGACAGCTCGGCGCCCTTCCTCGCTTCCGACACCATCCTCTTCCGCCCCATCCATCCCGTCACCGGCCTGCGCTGCCGCTGCCCGCCCGGCTTCACTGGCGACTACTGCGAGACGGAGATCGACCTCTGTTACTCCAGCCCCTGCGGCAGCAACGGGCGGTGCCGGAGCCGCGAGGGCGGCTACACCTGCGAGTGCCACGAGGATTTCACCGGTTAGAGCCCGGCACCTCCCTGGTGTCACCTCGTCCCATTCCCCTCCAGCCCCTAGTGGTGGTCCTTTCCTCTGGGTGTCCATCCCCACGATCCCCTTCAGCGCTCCGTCGTCTGTCCCTCCTAGCATCATCATCCCTCCCCATCATCCCTTTGTCCCACTCCAGCCCTCCATCATCTATCCCCATCAGCCTTCATCCCATTCCTCATCAGCCTTCCTCATCTATCGCTTCTTCTGCTGGCCCTCCACTATCCGTCATGGTCATATCTTCATCCTGCTCCTCTTCAGCCCTCCATCATCTGTTCCCAAGCGTCTGTCTGTCAGCCACCCTCCATTGTCCATCCCTCTGTCCACCCTCTCCATGCCCCCCCCCAGCTCTCCATCCTCCCTTGTCCCTCCATCCCTCTGTCCTCCCTCCCTCCCTCCCTCCCTCCCTCCTCCCCTTTGTCTCCAACACCTTCATCTTCCTCCTCTCTCACATCTCCACCTTCCTCCCTCCATTCCCCACCCCTCTCCCTCTGCCGTCCCTCCCTGCTCCCCTCCCACGACCCCCCCATTCCCCCATCGCCTCCACCCCTGCTCCCCTGTCCCCTCTGTCCCTCCACCCCAGTTTGGTCCCCGCAGGATGTCAGCGGGGGGGGACAGGGACGCTGAACCCTGGGGACACCCTGGGGTGCGGGGGCACCCCGTCCCCACCACAGTGGCCCGGCCATCTGCTCCCCACCACAGCTGTCCAGGGGGACACACAAACCATGGTCCCTGGGAGACTGGTGGCACTGGGGACAGCCCTTGCCTGCCCTGGGGACCCCTTGGCACCCCCAGCCCCACGGGACACCTGGGTGGGGGGTGCCAGCTGGTGGAGGAGGGGATGCTGGGGGGGGGGGGACGACTTTGATTCAGTTGCCATGGCAATGGGAGGCAGTTGCCATGGCGATGGAGCTAGGGATAAAGCCACTCTGGAGCTCATGGGGGGGGGAGTGGTGGGAGATGGGATCCCCAGCCCCCATTCTGGGGGTCTAGGGGGTGCCCGGCACCCTGGGCTTGGTGCCAGGTGCCAGCTGGGCCTTGCGCAGGGGAACGCTGCGAGCTGAGTGCCCGGGGGGGCCGCTGCGCCCCGGGGGTCTGCCGCAACGGGGGCACCTGCCTCAACCTGCTGGTGGGGGGGTTCCGCTGCCAGTGCCCCCCCGGGCACTACGAGAAGCCCTTCTGCACCATGAGCACCCGCAGCTTCCCCCCGCGCTCCTTCCTCACCTTCCGCGGCCTCCGCCAGCGCTTCCACTTCACCCTCGCCCTGACGTGAGCCCTGGCGGGAGCAAGGGGGCCCGGGGGCGTCGGATGGGTGGCGGTTGATGGGTGTCCCCTGGGCGTGAGGTGGGGTGATGGGGTGTGGGGTGGTGCGTCCCTCATTGGCATCATTTGGGTTGGGGGGCGATGGGTGCCCTGTGGGTATCACCTGGGGTGACGGGGTGGGGTGTGATGGGTGCCCCATGGGCATTGTCTGGGGTGTGGGGTGCTGGGTGCTGCATTGGCATCATTTGGGGTGTGGGGTGCCCCACTGGTGTCATCTGGTGGGTGGCCCATGGGTACAGTGTGGGGGCAAGGGGGCAGGAGGCATGGGCACCCCATGGGCATGGGCAGGAGCAAAGGGACAGGGGACAGCGTGGCACCCTGCGGGCACAGGGCGGGGGCAATGGGGTGTGGGGTGGTCGGGTGACCCCTTGGCGTGGGGGCAAGGGGATGGGGGGCACCCCATGGGCGTGGGGTGGGGGCAGTGGGTGATGGGTGCCAGTGTGTCCTGGTGGGCGCAAGGTCACGGGGCACGGGGGGACCAGGGAGCTGCGGGGTGATGGGGCATGCTTAGGGGGCACGGCAGTGGATGGGGGGAGATGAGCAGAGCCTGGCACTCGTCCCCACGCCAGGTTTGCCACCAAGGAGCGGGACGGGCTCCTGCTCTACAACGGGCGCTTCAATGAGAAGCACGACTTCGTGGCGCTGGAGATCGTGGGCGAGCAGGTCCAGCTCACCTTCTCAGCAGGTACGGGCACCGCGCCTGCCGCGCCCCGGCACGGCATCCCCGGCATTCCCTCCCGGGCATCGTGTCCCCGGCACTGCCTGGCACTGCATCCCTGGCACTGCACCCCGTGCCGTACATCCCCGGCACTGCCTGGCACTGCATCCCTGGCACCGCACCCCGTGCCGTACATCCCCGGCACTGCCTGGCACTGCATCCCTGGCACCGCACCCCATGCCGTACATCCCCGGCACTGCCTGGCACTGCATCCCTGGCACTGCACCCCGTGCCGTACATCCCCGGCACTGCCTGGCACTGCATCCCTGGCACTGCACCCCATGCCGTACATCCCCGGCACTGCCTGGCACTGCATCCCTGGCACTGCACCCCATGCCGTACATCACCGGCACTGCCTGGCACTGCATCCCTGGCACGTGTCGTGGGCATCACGTCCCTGGCACTGCGCGCCGTGCCTCATGTCCCTGGCACTGCCTGGCACTGCATCCCGGGCATCCTATCTCTGGCACTGCACCTCATGCATCGCATCCTGAGCTCTGTCTGGCACGAGTCCTGGGCGTCACGTCCCTGGCACTGCGTGCTGTGCACTGCACCCCAGGCACCGCCTGGCTCTGCATCCCAGGCATCCCATCCCGGGCACTATATCCCTGGCACTGTGTCCTGGGCATCACATCCCGAGCACTGTATCCTGGGTGTCGCGTCCCTGACACTGCATCCCAGGCACTGCCTGGCACTGCGTCCTGGGCATCCCATCCCTGGTTCTGCATCCCTGGCACTGTCCTGGGCATCATATCCCTGGTACTGTATCCCATGTGTCACAACCCGGGCCCTGCATCCCGGGCCCTGCATCCCTGGCACTGCATCCCTGGCCCTGCATCCCTGGCACTGCATCCCTGGCACTGCATCCCTGGCACTGCATCCCTGGCCCTGCATCCCAGGCCCTGCATCCCTGGCACTGCATCCCTGGCACTGCATCCCTGGCACTGCATCCCAGGCCCTGCATCCCGGGCCCTGCATCCCGGGCCCTGCATCCCTGGCCCTGCATCCCTGGCACTGCATCCCTGGCCCTGCATCCCTGGCACTGCATCCCGGGCCCTGCATCCCTGGCACTGCATCCCGGGCCCTGCATCCCAGGCCCTGCATCCCTGGCCCTGCATCCCTGGCACTGCATCTCGGGCCCTGCATCCCTGGCACTGCATCCCGGGCCCTGCATCCCGGGCCCTGCATCCCTGGCCCTGCATCCCGGGCCCTGCATCCCTGGCCCTGCATCCCTGGCCCTGCATCCCGGGCCCTGCATCCCTGGCCCTGCATCCCGGGCCCTGCATCCCTGGCCCTGCATCCCTGGCCCTGCATCCCGGGCCCTGCATCCCTGGCACTGCATCCCGGGCCCTGCATCCCGGGCCCTGCATCCCTGGCACTGCATCCCGGGCCCTGCATCCCTGGCACTGCATCCCGGGCCCTGCATCCCTGGCCCTGCATCCCTGGCCCTGCATCCCTGGCCCTGCATCCCTGGCACTGCATCCCGGGCCCTGCATCCCTGGCCCTGCATCCCTGGCACTGCATCCCTGGCACTGCATCCCGGGCCCTGCATCCCTGGCACTGCATCCCTGGCCCTGCATCCCGGGCCCTGCATCCCTGGCACTGCATCCCGGGCCCTGCATCCCTGGCACTGCATCCCTGGCCCTGCATCCCGGGCCCTGCATCCCTGGCACTGCATCCCTGGCACTGCATCCCGGGCCCTGCATCCCTGGCCCTGCATCCCGGGCCCTGCATCCCTGGCACTGCATCCCTGGCCCTGCATCCCGGGCCCTGCATCCCTGGCCCTGCATCCCGGGCCCTGCATCCCTGGCACTGCATCCCGGGCCCTGCATCCCTGGCCCTGCATCCCGGGCCCTGCATCCCTGGCACTGCATCCCGGGCCCTGCATCCCTGGCACTGCATCCCGGGCCCTGCATCCCTGGCACTGCATCCCGGGCCCTGCATCCCTGGCACTGCATCCCTGGCCCTGCATCCCTGGCCCTGCATCCCTGGCCCTGCATCCCGGGCCCTGCATCCCTGGCACTGCATCCCGGGCCCTGCATCCTTGGCCCTGCATCCCGGGCATTGCATCCCTGGCACTGCATCCCATGTGTTGCATCCCTGGCACTGCATCCTGGGCCCTGCATCCCTGGCACTGCATCCCTGGCACTGCATCCCGGGCCCTGCATCCCTGGCACTGCATCCCTGGCACTGCATCCCGGGCATTGCATCCCTGGCACTGCATCCCATGTGTTGCATCCCTGGCACTGGATCCCTGGCATCACATCCTGGGTATCACATCCCTGGCACTGTGCGCCATGCGTCGCATCCCGGGCACTGTCTGGCTCTGCATCCCGGGCATCCCATCCCTGCCGCTGCCCCCGTGGCACTGCAGCCCCAGGACCCCCACCACTCCACGCCCCCGCCCCGCGCCCCCCTCCCTGGGCCGTGCCCGCTGCCTGAGCGCTGGTGCCCGCAGGCGAGACCACCACCACAGTGTCACCCTTCGTGCCGGGCGGTGTCAGCGACGGGCAGTGGCACCGCGTCCAGCTCCACTACTACAATAAGGTGGGGGCACCTGGGAGGCGCAGCGGGGGGTGGAATGGGGGAGTGGAGGGGAGTGGGGTGAGGTTTGGGGGGACAGAAGAAGAGGGGATGAGGGGAGCAGGGTGGTGGTCTGGGTCGGTGGAGGGTGGGGCTTTGGGGGGACAGGGACGGAGGGGAACAGGGAGGGAGTTTGGGGGGATGGAGGAAGAGGGGAGGGTGGGGGTCTGGGGATGGAGGGGAACAGGGAGGGAGTTTGGGGGGATGGAGGAAGAGGGGAGGGTGGGGGTCTGGGGATGGAGGGATGGGGGAGTGGGGTGGGGGTTTTGGGGGGACAGAAGAAGAGGGGATGAGGGGAATGGTGGGGGTTTGGGGACATAAGGATGGAGGGTGGGGATTTGGGGGGCTGGGGGAGCAGGGCAGGGGTCTAGGGGCTGGAGGGCAGGAGGACTGGAGGGAAGAGGGATGGCGAAGAGCGGGGTGAAGGCCACAGGGTGGGGGGAAGCTTGGGTCCCGGGGCTCAGGTGGTGCCCCCAGCCGGTGCTGGGGCGGTCGGGGCTGCCCCAGGGCCCCTCGGAGCAGAAGGTGGCCGTGGTGACGGTGGACGACTGTGACACCGGCATGGCCCTGCGGTTCGGCCCTGTCCTGGGCAACTACTCCTGCGCTGCCCAGGGCACCCAGTCCGGCAGCAAGAAGTAAGGGGGGGGTCCCTTGGGGTCCCCATGGGAGAGGAGGTGGGTGGGGGGTCCTTTGGGAGGCCCTTGGGGTCCCCATGGTTGGGGGCTCCCTTGAGGTCCCTTTGGATCCCCATGGGTGGGGGGCTTGGGGGTATGTGTGTTTCCTTGGGGTCCCCATGGGTGGGGGTCCCTTGGGCTCTCTATGGGTGGGGAGGTGGGGGGTTCCCCTTGGGGTCCCCATGGCTGGGAGGTCCCTATGGGTGCAGGGGCGGGGAGGATTACCTTGGGGTCCCCATGGGTTGGGGGATGGTTTGGGGGTCCTTTGGGGTCCCCATGGGTGCAAGAGTTGGGGGGGTCGCTTGGAGTCCCCACGGGTGGGGGTCCCTTAGGGTCCTTGTGGGTGGGAGGACCCTTGGGGTCCCTTGTGGTCCCCATGGGTGACGGCAGGTGCTGCAGGTCACTGGATCTGACGGGGCCGCTGCTGCTGGGCGGCGTGCCCACCCTGCCCGAGAGCTTCCCCATCCGCAGCCGGCAGTTCGTGGGGTGCATGCGGCACCTCCACATCGACCAGCGCCCCATCGACATGGCCGCCTTCATCGCCAACAACGGCACCCTGCCCGGTGGGGGACCGGGGGGGAGGGGGGGTGGGGTGGATGGGGATTTGCTGGGGATGGGGGGCTGTGCCTGCTTGGCATGGCGCGGGGGGTCGGGGGGGACTGTGGGGCTGGATGGGGGTGCAGGGGGTATTGGGGTGCTGTGTCCCCTGGGAACAGGGATGTGAGGTCAGGGGGTGCCAGGGCTGGAGGGCATGTGGGGCTGGGGGCAGTGCCTGGGGGACTCTGTGCCCCCTGGGAATGGGAGCGGGGCATGTGGGGCCAGTGGGGTGCCAGGGTGTGGGGCTGGATGGGGGTGGGGGGGTGCCACCATGCCAGCGCCAGGGGACTTGGGAGCCGGTGCCCTCCGGGCATGGGAGCATGGGGCTGGGGCCTGCCAGGCCGTGGGGCCAGCTGGGGGGCAGGGTGATGGGGTTGGGTGTGAGCCCCACACCCCCTGCCCCCCCCCGCCCAGGCTGCCCCGCCAAGAAGACGCTGTGTGACACCAACACGTGCCACAACGGTGGCACCTGCGTGCACGAGTGGGACAGCTTCAGCTGCCGCTGCCCACTGGGCTTCGGGGGCAAGACCTGCCAGGAAGGTACCCCCGGCACCATAGTGGGCATGGGGGGGTCCGTGGGGGTGTCAGCACCCACCCCACGCCCTGTCTCCCCGCAGAGATGGCGAGTCCCCAGCGGTTCCTGGGCAGCAGCCGGGTGTCCTGGAGCGGGCTGGCGTTGCCCATCACCCTGCCCTGGCACCTGGGGCTGATGTTCCGCACCCGCCACCCCCGCGGGCTGCTGCTGCGGGCGAGCGCCGGCACCCACGTCACCCTCGCCATCCAGGTGTGCCCCATGGGGACGGGGGGCACGGGGGGCGATGGGGGGGATGGCCATGGCGGGGACTGGCACAGGGGTGTTGTCCTGGGGAGGGGGGTATTGGCACAGGGGTGTTGCCCTGGGTGGGGTATCGCCCTGGGGACAGTGCCAGGGGTGTCCCCCCAGGGTGCGGGGGTCACTGACATCCCTCTCGGCAGCTGAGCGAGGGGCAGGCGGAGGCGGGCGTCTGGCAGGGGGGCTCCCGCCTGGCCTGGCTGCGGCTGCCCAACGCCAAGGTCGACGACGGCGACTGGCACCATCTCCAGCTGGAGCTGCGGGGGGCCCCCGGCCGCGCGCCCCCCGCCACCCTCCTCCTCCTTGCCCTCGACTACGGCCGCCACCAGGTAGGGTGGGATCCCGTGGGGATACTGCGGCACGGGGCGGGCACCCCACCCCGCTCACCCTACGGGTGCCACCACGGCACCCATGGGTGTCTGAGCGCCCCTGCGCCGTGCCCGCAGGCGGTGGCTGACGTGGCCGAGGAGCTGCAAGGCCTGCGGCTGCGGACCCTGAGCGTGGGGGGGCTGGCGGGCGACGGTGGCACCGTGGAGCAGGGCTTCCGCGGCTGCCTGCAGGTACGGGGGGGGCACGGGCACGGGGGATACTGGGCATAGGGGTGCTGGCAAAGGGGTGTGGGGACACAGCGTAGGGCGTGGGGACGTGGGCACAGGGATGTGGGCATGAGCGTGGTTAAAGCTATGGGGGCATGGGCGTAAGGCGCGGGGACGTGGGGACATGGGCACAGCGGTGGGGGACACGGGTGCAGGCACAGGGATGTGGGCACAGCGCGTGGTTGGGGACATGGGGACATGGGCACAGGGCATGGGGCCATCGAGTGGGGATGGGGCACAGGGGCATGCCCGCGGGTGTACGGCGTGGGGACATGGGACTTAACAGGCAGGGGACATTGGTTGTACATGGGGACGTGGGTGCGGGCACAAGGCACGGGGATGTGGGGCATTTGGGCACAGGGGATGGCTGCGGGCGTGGGGACACTGGTATGGGGACATGGGGCGTGGGGCGGGTGGCACACTGGGACAGGGACATGACCGTGTGGCCTGGTCACGGGAACAGGGATGCAGGCACAGGGACGCAGGTGTAACCCCTGGGGGGGCCTGTGGGCACGCTGACGTGGGGACAGGGTGGCACGGGGGCTCCCGGGTTCCAGCCGGGGGAAACTGAGGCACGGCGGGGGTGGTGACAATGCGGCGTTGGCGCAGGGCGTGCGCGTGGGCGAGACAGCAGCCAGCGCGGTGGCACTGAGCGTGGCGCAGGCAGCGCGGGTGAACGTGGAGGGGGGCTGCGCCCTGCCGGACCCCTGCGACTCGGGGCCCTGCCCCCCCCACAGCTCCTGCAGCGACGACTGGGGCAGCTTCTCCTGCCGCTGCCACCCAGGTGAGTGCCCGCGGTCACCCACCCTGCCGCCCCGGGGCACTGCCACCCCCACACCGCCACCCCCCCGGGCACTGCCACCTCGTGAGCACTGCCTCCCCCACGCTGCCACCCTCGGCTCTGCTGCCATTGGCATGGCCACCCTCCCTGGGCACTGCCACCCCTGTCACTGTCGCAGGGCACTGCCACCCTCCCGGGTGCCACCCGCTCCCTACAATCTCCCCAACCGTGACTGTCCTTGTGCCCAGGCTACTTCGGTGACGGCTGCGTCAGCGCTTGTGCCCTCAACCCCTGCCAGTCCCCGGCCACCTGCGCCCGCAGGCCCGGCTCGGCGCACGGCTACGCGTGCGAGTGTCCCCAGGGCCACTTCGGTCCCTACTGCGAGCACAGGTCGGTGGCAGCGCGGGACGGGCACACGCGAGCGTGGCGGGTGCCCGTCGTGCTTGTGTGCGCCCGACCCTCGTGCTGGGCAGGGGTGGGCGTGCGTGCAAGGGACAGGGTGGGCACATGGGGGGCACAGTGGGCGTGCAGGGCGCACAGTGGGCGTGCAAGGGACAGGGTGGGCACATGGGGGGCACAGTGGGCGTGCAGGGGGCACAGTGGGCGTGCAAGGGACAGGGTGGGCACATGGGGGGCACAGTGGGCGTGCAGGGCGCACAGTGGGCATGCAAGGGACATGACAGTGGGCACGTGGGGGGCACAGTGGGTGTGCAGGGCGCACAGTGGGCGTGCAAGGGACATGACGGTGGGCACGTGGGGGGCACAGTGGGTGTGCAGGGCGCACAGTGGGCGTGCAAGGGACAGGGTGGGCACGTGGGGGGCACAGTGGGTGTGCAGGGGACACAGTGGGCGTGCAAGGGACAGGGTGGGCACATGGGGGGCACAGTGGGCGTGCAGGGCGCACAGTGGGCGTGCAAGGGACATGACAGTGGGCACGTGGGGGGCACAGTGGGTGTGCAGGGGACACAGTGGGCGTGCAAGGGACATGACGGTGGGCACATGGGGGGCACAGTGGGTGTGCAGGGGGCACAGTGGGCGTGCAAGGGACAGGGTGGGCACATGGGGGGCACAGTGGGCGTGCAAGGGACAGGGTGGGCACATGGGGGGCACAGTGGGCGTGCAGGGGGCACAGTGGCTGTGCAAGGGGGCAGGGCGGGTGGCAGTGCCAGCCGGGGAGGCCGTGCCACGCCGTGCCACACCATGCGGTGCCGCCCGGGCAGGGAGGCGCAGCCGTGCCCCCGGGGGTGGTGGGGCCACCCCACCTGCGGCCCCTGCAGCTGCGACGTCACCAAGGGCTTCGACCCCGACTGCAACAAGACCACGGGCGAGTGTCGCTGTAAAGTGAGTCCCTGTCCCCAACGGGGACAGCCGTCCCCATCGCCCCGTGCCCTCGGTGACCCCAGGGGGTGGTGACACCCCCCAAATTGTGCCACCCACCCCCCCCAGGAGAACCACTACCGCCCGGCGGGCAGCGACTCCTGCCTGCTCTGCGACTGCTACCCCACCGGGTCCCTGTCCCGCCTCTGTGATGCCACCAGCGGGCAATGTCCCTGCAAGGCTGGCGTCATCGGCCGCCACTGCGACCGCTGTGACAACCCCTTCGCCGAGGTGACGGCCGGCGGCTGCGAAGGTGGGTGGCAGCGACCAGGTGCCACTGCTGTCACCCTGCTGTCACCCTGCTGTCACCTTGGTGTCACCCTGGGTGCCAGCGGCCAGGTGCCACTGCTGTCGCCCTGCTGTGACACCCTGCTTTGCCCCACAGTCAACTACGACAGCTGTCCCCGTGCCATCGAGGCCAGCATTTGGTGGCCCCGGACCCGCTTCGGGCTGCCCGCCGCTGCCCCCTGCCCCAAGGGATCCATCGGTAGGTGGGGGGGGGGCTCCGTGGTGGCACTGTGGGGTCAGAGGGGTGATGCCATGGCGGCACCACTGAGTTGGGGACACACACAACACTGTGGTGGCCCTGCTGAGGCAGGGACAGGGGTTGTGACATCGCGGTGGCATGGCTGGGACAGAGCTCGGGGCGGGTGATGCCATGGTGGTGCTGCCAGGATGGGGTGAGGGTGATGATGCCATGGTGGCACTGCTGGGACAGGGCAGGGTGGTGACACCGTGGTGGCACCGCTGGGATGGGGTACGAGGGTGGTGACACCGTGGCGGCACCACTGGGATGGGGCTGGGGTGGCATGAGCCGGCGGTGTCGCCACTGGGATGGGGCAGGGGAGGTGTCACCGCCGTGTCACCGCTGAGCCGCCGTCCCCGCAGGCACAGCGGTCCGGCACTGCGACGAGCACAAGGGCTGGCTGCCCCCCAACCTCTTCAACTGCAGCTCCCTGGCCTTCGCCGCCCTGCGGGGCTGGGTGAGTGCCGGGGGGACGGGACGCGGAGGGGACGAGGGACGGTGCCGCCGCCGCGTCCCCGCTGACGGTGCTGCCCGCCAGGCGGAGCGGCTGGCACGGAACGAGTCGGCGCTGGACCCGGCGCAGTCGCGGCGCGTGGCCTTGCAGCTGCACGACGCCACCCGCCGCACCGCCGCCTACTTCGGCAGCGACCTGCGCCTGGCCTACCGCCTGGCCAGCCGCCTGCTGCAGCACGAGAGCGCCCAGCGCGGCTTCCGCCTGGCCGCCACCCAGGACGTCCACTTCACCGAGGTGGGGCCCGACGCCGGGGTGACGGGCACCCTCGCGCCGGCGGGTGCGAGCGGTGGTGGGGTGTTGGCGTAGGAGCCCGGACGCCGGGGTGACTGGCAGCCTTTTGAGAGGTGCTGGCGTGCCCGATCTGTGTGATGGCAGCCGCGGGCCGGACGCCAGGGCGACGGGCACCCTCGCGGGTGGGCTGGCGCGGGAGCCCAGACGCTCGGAGGATGGGCGGCCTTTCAGAAGAGGTTGCGCGCTGGGGCAGGGCATGGCCGGGAGCAGCCGGCGGTGCCTCCTCCGTAGGCTGAGCTGCGGGGGAGCACGGGCTGGCGCGGGAGGCCAGACACCGGGGTGACGGGCGCCCGCCCCTGCCCGTCCCGGCAGAACCTGCTGCGGGTGGGCAGCGCGCTGCTGGACGCCAGCAACAAGCGGCACTGGGAGCTCATCCAGCAGACGGAGGGGGGCACGGCCTGGCTGCTGAAGCACTTTGAGGACTACGCCAGCGCCCTGGCGCAGAACATGCCCCAGACCTACCTCAGCCCCTTCACCATCGTCACCCCCAACATCGGTGGGTGGGACTCCCGAGACGGGGACACGCGTGTGCCTGGGGGGGGTGCCGGGGGCACGGGGGTGCTGGGGACGCGCCTCTGCCCAGGGGACGTGGGGCTGCTGGTGATACCGTAAGTGTAATGGGGACTTGCAGGTCCCCAAGGACGTGTGTGTGTCTTGGGGACACGTGTGCGCCCAAGGGCATGTGTGCTGGGGACATGGGTGTGCTGGGGGTATGCATGTCCCCAAGGACATGTATGTGCCTGGGGACATGTGTGCCCAGGGGACATGGGCATGAGTGTGTCGGGCACATATGTGCACCTCAGGGACATGTATGTGTCTGAGGACACGTGTGTGACTGGGGACACACATGTAACCAGGCTTGTGGGTGTGCGTGTGCCCAGGGGATGCGTGTGTGCCCAGGGACACACGTGTCACCAAGAACATATGTATGCCTGGGGGACACATGCCCCTGGAGACACGGGTCTGTGTGTGCCCGGGGATATGGGCATGTGTGTGCCTGGGGACACACGTGTGCCTGGTGACATGGACATGTGCAGCCTGGGGACATGAGCGCTGTGCCCCCCGCTATGTGTGCCCAGGGGACACACGTGTGCCGAGGGACACGGCGGGGTGCATGTGAGTGTGTGTGTGTGTGCACATGTGCGCGCTGAGGATGCTGCCACACGCGTGCCCCGGGGACACGTACCCAGGGTCCTGCACTGTCGGTGCCAGGGGCCAGGGGTACTGGGGGCTGTGGGTGCTGGGGGGCTGTGGGTGCTGGGGGCCAGGGGTGCTGGGGGCCGGGGGTGCTGGGGGCCGGGGGTGCTGGGGGGCTGGGGGTGCTGGGGGCCGGGGGTGCTGGGGGCCGGGGGTGCTTGGGGGGCTGTGGGTGCTGGGCACCGTGAGTGCCAGGCAAACGGGTGGCTGGGGGCTGTGGGTGCCAGGGCCATGGGGGGCCGGGGTTCATGGGTGGGGGGGGCGTGGGTGCTGGGGGCCATGGGTGTGGGGGGCCGTGGGTGCAGGGGGCTGTGAGTGCCAGGCACACGGGGTGCCGGGGCCCCCGGGTGACACGCTGCCGCAGTGGTGTCGGTGGTGCGGCTGGACAAGGGCAGCTTCGCGGGCGCCCGACTGCCACGCTACGAGGCACTGCGAGGGGAGAAGCCCCCCGACCTGGAGACCACCGTCATCCTGCCCGACAGCGTCTTCCGGCCCCCCGAGGGCAGGCGTGAGTCTGGGGCGATCATAGGGGGGCGGGCGCAGGCTTGGCGGGGGTGGGGGAGCCCCAGCACATCCGTGGGCTCGCAGCGATGGGGACCCCAGCATGGGACTGGCACAGCTGGGGATCCTGTTGCATCTGTGGGACTGGCAGAGTTGGGGGGGGACCCCTGTTTCGCTGTGGGGCTGGCATAACTGGGGACCCTGGCATGGGGCTGGCAGGGTTGGGGACCCCAGGATGGAGCTGGCAGGGTTGGAGGGACTCTGGTATGGCTGTGGGACTGGCACAGTTGGGGACCCTGTCATGGGGCCCGAAGGAGGTGGGGACCCCAGTGTAGCCATGGAGCCGGCAGAGCTGGGGTCACTGGTGAGGCCGGGGGGCTGGCACAGTAGGGGACCCCAGCGTGGCCATGGTGATGGTGGGGTTGGGGACGCTGGTGTGGCCGTGGGGCTGGCAGAGCATCATGCCAGCCCCCTGCCCACGCACCCCAGACCCCTCCGCCGGGCACGGGCAGCCAACGCAGGGCACAGGTGAACAAGAGGAGGAGGAGGAGGATGAAGATGAAGAGGCTGCAGAGGAGGAGGAAGAGGAGGAAGAGGAGGATGAGGGGCAGGAGGTGACCCTGGTGACCCGGCGCAAGCGCCACCCAGCAGTGGGCGAGGGCCAGGCCATCGCCAGTGTCATCATCTACCGCACCCTGGCCGGGCTCCTGCCCGAGCAGTACGACACCGACAAGCGGAGCCTCAGGTGCCCAAGGGTGGGGGCACAGGGGGCTGGGGAGAGCGCATGGGGGGTGCCCAAGGGTGGGGGCACAGTGGGGCGGGGAGGATGCCCATGGGGTGCCAGGGCAAGGGAGCACATCTGTGGGGCACTGGGGACAGGGGGTGCCGCCAGGAAAGGGCGCCCGCGGGGTGCCTGGGTGGGGACCCTGACCCCGCTGCACCCCAGGGTGCCCAAGCGCCCCGTCATCAACACGCCGGTGGTGAGCATCAGCGTGCACGCGGCGGGGGGCGCGGGCGCCGCGGGCGCTGGCGAAGCCCATCACCCTCCAGTTCCGGCTGCTGGAGACCCAGGAGCGCTCCAAGCCCATCTGCGTCTTCTGGAACCACTCCCTGCTGTGAGCCGGGGGGCACAGGGACCCCCGGGGGGGGACAGGGGGCATGGGACGGGGCGGGGCGGGTGCCCCAGTGGGCACAGAGGGGTGGCACAGGGTGGGTGGGGCGGAGATGGGGCGGCCTTGGCCCTGGGGTCATGGGTGGGTGGTGCGGGGCTGGGGCTGTGGGTGGCATCCCTGGTACTGGTGGGTGGCATGGGGACAGGGCATTGGAGTGGCAGCCCTGTCCCTGGTGTCACGGGTGGGTGGCAGGGACAGGGTGCCAGGTGGTGTCCCCATGTGGAGTGGGTCTACCTGCATGGGGTGGGTGTCCGGGTGGTGGCTGAGAGTGCCAGTGGGTGTCCCCATGCGGGATGGGTGTCCCAGTGGGTGTCCCAGTGGGGTGGGTGTCCCGGTGGGTGTCCCAGTGGGTGTCCCAAGGGGGAGTGGGTGTCCCCAGGGGGGCAGGTGTCCCCAGGTGGGTGTCTCTGGGTGCACCAGGTGTCCCCCGGTGGGGTGGGTGTCCTGGTGGGTGTTCTGGTGGGTGTCCCCAGTGGGGTGGCTGTCCCAGCGGGTGTCCCCGGGTGGGGCGGGTGTCCGGGGTGCAGCAGCTGAGGGTGCGGGCGCAGGGCGGGCAGCACGGGCGGCTGGTCGGCGCGGGGCTGCGAGGTCGTCTTCCGCAACCGGAGCCACGTCAGCTGCCAGTGCCACCACCTGACCAGCTTCGCCGTCCTCATGGACATCTCCCGTCGCGAGGTGGGACATGGGGACACACGGGGACATGGGGGGACCTGGGGGGGACAGAGGGATATGGGAATACAGGGAGACGCAGGGGGACATGGGGGAACACAGGGGGACACAAGGTGACATGGGGGGTCCTGGGCCATGGGGGGTGACCGGGGGGGCAGGGCCCTGCCCTGTGACATGGGGCACACGGGGGAAACGTGGGGACCCAGCTGGGTAGGATGGTGGCCCAGGGACAGGGCTATGGGGTGGCAGGGGCGGGGCTTGTGGAAAGTGGGCGGGGACAAGGGGTGGGCGGGGCTTGGCAAGAAGAGGAGGGGTCTGATGGCGTGGGGTTGGGGTGGCGGGGGTGGGTGCCTATGGGGGTGGAGCTGAGCAAGATGGGTGGGGCTCCAAGGGGCGTGGCTACGTATGGTGGGTGTGGCTCACGGGGCGGGGCTTAGTAAGGTGTGGCATGGTGGGTGGAGCTTCCTAGTGGCAGGCCCAGGCACTGTCTGCCTGTAAGGGGGGGGTGGTGTCCCTTAGGGGCGTGTCCCCCGGGGGTGTGTCCCCAGGGGCGTGTCCCGGGGGCGTGTCCCCAGGGCACCCGGCCGCACGTGGCAGGCACGTGCTGACGGGTGCCGCGGTGCTGCAGAACGGGGAGATCCTGCCGCTGGCGGCGCTGACCTACACCTCGCTGGGCGTGGGGCTGGCGGGGCTGCTGCTGGCCGCGCTGGCGCTGGGGGGGCTGCGGGGGCTGCGCTCCAACCGCCACAGCATCCGCCGCCACGCCGCCACCGCCCTCTTCCTCGCCCAGCTCGTCTTCCTGCTCGGCATCAACCAGGCTGACCTGCCGGTGCGCGGCTGGGGGGGGGGAGGTGGGCAACGGGAGAGGGGGCTCAGGTGGGGCTTGGGGATCGCCCCACACCTCTAAGGGATCCTGGGGCGGGGGGCTACAATGGGTGGGGCTGAGTGGGGTGGGGCTAACCGGTGGGTAGAGCGATGGTGGGCTGGGCCTAAGAGGGTGGGTCTCCCAAAGGAGGGGGGGTCTACCAAAAAGGCCAGGGTCCCAAAGGGGGTGGTGTCCCAAAGGTGGGGCTCTCAAAGGGGTAGGGCCTCTCAAATGGGGCGGGGCTCCCAAAGGGGGTGGGGCTTTCAAAAAGGTTGGGGTCCCAAAAAGGTTGCGGTCTCAAAGAGGGTGGGGCTCCCAAAGCGTGGGGGTCCCAAAGCAGGTGGCTCTCAATGGGGGTGGGACTCTCAAGAGGGTGGGGCCTCTCAGGGTGGTGCTCTCAAAGAGGGTGGGGCTCCCGTGGGACTATTGTGGGGATGGGGCTACAGTGAAGGGTGTGGCTTTTGTGGGTGGAGCTGCAAGGGGGGGCTGCAAGGGCTCCCGTGGGAGGAGTGGGTGTGGCTGCAGGGGGCGGGGCCAGGCAGGGGCGGGGCAGTGACGTGCGGGGCACAGCTGGCGTGCACGGTGGTGGCCATCCTGCTGCAGTTCCTGTACATGAGCGCGGTGGGCTGGGCGCTGCTGGAGGGGCTGCACCTCTACCGGCGCCGCAGCGAGCCCCGGCACGTCGACCGTGGGCCCATGCGCTTCTACCACGTCCTGGGCTGGGGGCTGCCCGCCTTCATCACTGGTGAGGGACTGCCCACCGTGCCGGGCCCCTCCCCTGCCCCAACCCCCGGGCACCAGCTCCCACCAGCCTCAACACCCCCTGGATGGCCACGCCCCTTTCTGGGGTTTGGCCCCGCCCCTTGAAGCACCTCCCCAGTCAGCTTGGTGGGGTCTCATTTCCATGTGTAGCCCCGCCCCATACATATGAGTATAGCCCCGCCCCAAGAGCATAGCCACGCCCTCAGGCAGCGTAGCCATGCCCCCAAAGAGCCCCACCCCAAGACAATAGCCACGCCTCCATCTGGAATAGCCACGCCCCTGAACAGAGCCACGCCCCAACAAAGAGCCCCATCCCAATAGTTTAGCCCCGCCCTCACCCACCACAGCCCCGCCCCCACGTTTCAGACACTCCCCCAGAGCCCTGGCCCCGCCCCCAAGAGCACAGCCACCTCCCCAGCCCTACGCCACCCACGTCATTCAATGCCCCACCCCACCTTAGCCCCTCCCCTCCTGCCTTAGCCCCGCCCCTCGCGATTAGCCCCTCCCCGCGTCTTGGCCCCGCCCCTGAGCCGTGCTTGTGGGGGCAGGGCTGGCGGTGGGGCTGGACCCTGAAGGCTACGGCAACCCCGACTTCTGCTGGCTCTCCATCCACGACAGCCTGGTCTGGAGCCTGGCAGGGCCCATCGCCTGCGCCGTGGCTGTGCGTATGGGGCTGGGGGGCGCCTGCCTCACCCATGGGTGCCCACCCCCCGCCCACTCACCCCTCTGCCCCCACAGGTCAGCATCTTCTTCCTCGTGCTGGCGGCCAGGGCCACCTGCGCCACCCCGCAGGGCTTCGAGAAGAAGGATGCCGCGTGAGTCGCCCGGGCGAGGGGCACCCATGGTGGGAGGGTTGCAGGGACACCCACCGGGAGTCAGGGGGCCGTGGGGTGATAGGGCACCCAGGGGGGCCAGGGGGGCACGGGGTGCTGGGGCACCCATAGGTGCAGGGGCTGTGGGTGCTGGGGCACCCCTGGGTGGCCGGGACACGTAGGGGTCGCAGGGTGCACACGGGTGGCAGGGGCACATGAAGGGTGCGGGGCACCCGTGGGTGGCAGGTGAGGCGATGTCGGTGTGCAGGGGGAGCGCAGAGCCCGTGGGGCGGGCAGGGCTGCAGGCAGGGGCAGGGGCAGGAGCAGGGGCAGGGGCAGGGGCAGGGGCAGGGGTAGGGGCAGGAGCAGGGGCAGGGGTAGGGGCAGGGGCAGGGGTAGGGGCAGGGGCAGGGGCAGGGGCAGGAGCAGGGGCAGGGGCAGGGGTAGGGGCAGGGGCAGGGGTAGGGGCAGGGGCAGGGGTAGGGGCAGGAGCAGGGGCAGGGGTAGGGGCAGGGGTAGGGGCAGGAGCAGGGGCAGGGGTAGGGGCAGGGGCAGGGGTAGGGGCAGGGGCAGGGGTAGGGGCAGGAGCAGGGCAGGGGTAGGGGCAGGGGTAGGGGCAGGAGCAGGGGCAGGGGTAGGGGCAGGGGCAGGGGCAGGGGTAGGGGCAGGGGCGGGGGCAGGGGCAGGGGCAGGGGTAGGGGCAGGGGTAGGGGCAGGGGCAGGGGCAGGGGCAGGGGCAGGGGTAGGGGCAGGAGCAGGGGCAGGGGCAGGGGTAGGGGCAGGGGTAGGGGCAGGGGCAGGGGCAGGGGCAGGGGCAGGGGTAGGGGCAGGAGCAGGGGCAGGGGTAGGGGCAGGGGCAGGGGTAGGGGCAGGGGCAGGGGTAGGGGCAGGAGCAGGGGCAGGGGTAGGGG